>NC_139517.1:51655137-52122724 GCF_947247035.1 Vipera ursinii
TACTAAATGTTCTCCTGTTTTTATCTTAAGTCCCCCTTCTTCAAATATGAATAAATCCTGATATGTCATCTATTTAGATTCCAGTAGCATCTCTTTTCTGTGTATTGCTTCATGTGTGATAACCATAAAGGCATCTTATCAGTCAAATCTTCTTTTACACTTCCACCATGCACACCCAATCAATTGCCTAATGACATATTTCTTGAAACCAGGCTTGACTTATACATACCACAAATAGGCATACCACTCAAATCTCAGATTAGAATCTTGAAGCTGTAGCAATCTTGAGTTTTTCAAAAATATCCAATCTTTTTTATAGTATTTTATTAATTTTCTATTATTACAATTCATTAGTGCTTAATGAACGTGTTGTCTGGGTTGATTTGTTTTGCTTAGTAATACAAGTTAAGTTCTTACTCTTTATCCCATTTTTCCAGCCATTGATAAAATAAGCTCCATGTTTGAAAATATTCTGTATCTTCTTTTTCTCTGATTCTTAATCTGACAATGATTCTTAATCATTGTCTGGTCTTTATAAAAACCATATATTTTAACATATTTATCATACCTAGATTGCATTTGCAGTCGAGGCCACCATGATAAATCAATACCCTGATCTTCTAACTCTTTTTTAGATTTTAATTTACCATCTGTATTCAGAATATCCTTATATGTTAGAATTTTCTCAAATTTAACTAAGTTTGGGTGAACAAACGCTTCCATTGTTGATAGTCATCCTGGGATTTTTGTATAGATTTTTGGTTTTATCTTTTCCCAAATAATAATGTGTTTCTTATGTAGTGGTTTTGGAAGTATCTATGGGTTTTATTCTTTTCATACATAAATATGTGTGCCATCCAAGTTGCAAGTCATGTCTTTCTAGAAATAACAATCTTTTATTTCTGAGGGTTATCAATTCTTTTAACCATATTAGAGCACATGCTTGGTAGTATAAGACTCAATTTGGTAGTCCATATCCTCCATTTTCTTTAGCTTCTTGTAGCATTTTCAGTTTAATTCTGGCTTTCCTTCCTTGCCAAATAAGTTTCGAGATCAGTTTATTCAAATCATCAAAAAACTTTTTCTTTATTCTTATAGTTGCTGTTTGGAATCAAAAAAGGTATTTTGGTAAAATATTCATTTTCACAATAGCTATTCTTCCTAACACTGATAGTTGTACGTTTTTCAATTTTTATGAATCTAATTTTGTTTGATTTAGTAATTTTATATAATTATCTTCTTTTATGGTTGCACATCTTGCTGTTAAATATATTCCAAATATTTAACTTTCTTAACTATTTACAAGTCTATTTTTTCTGACAGTTGGGTTTTTTTTTTGCTTAACTGTAAGGTTTTAACTATAACTTTAGTTTTTTCTCTGTTTATTTTCAATCATGCTATTTCTCCAAATTCTTCTATCCTTTTCAATAGTTTAAAAGTTGTCTCCAGCAGTTCTTCTAAAATAAGTACCAGGTCATCCAAATGCAAAAGTTTATAGCTTTCATCTTTTATCTCCATTCCATTAATTTCCGGATCTTTTTCTGATATTTCTGTTGAGAACTTCCAAAGTTAGTATAAATAACAGTGAGGATAGAGGATATCCTTGTCTTGTGCCTTTCTTTATATTAAAGTTCTCTGTATAGTCCCCTTTGACAATTACTTTTGCTGTTTGTTTATCATATCTTGTCTTAATGATTTTATAAACTTTTCTCCAAAGTCCATATAGTTTAATTGTTGTATCATAAATTGCCAACTTACATTGTCAAAACCTTTTTGAGTGTCTTAAGAAAATTAGTGCCATTTGTTTTCCTGGGTAAATTTCATAGTATTCCTTAAGTTGTTTTTTATTTTTATTTTTTTGGTAAAAAAAATCCATTTTGATCTGGATTTTTCAGTCTCTCTGCTATTATTGAAGTGAAGATTTTGTAATCCACGTTTAATAGTGATACTGGTCTATAATTTTTTTTATAATGGTATTAAAGTAATATTTGCTTGTGCCCATGTGTTTGGTAATTTAGTCTCTAATAATATCTCTTTGCAAACTTGTTTCATTGGTGAGCTTAATGTATCTTGCAAACATTTATAGAATTCTGCGGGTAGCCTGTCCAGTCAGGGGTTTTTTTGTTTGTTTGTTTTTTTATAGTTTCCATCAGTTCCATCACTGTAATTTTTTCATTTAGCATATTTTTAAAGTTCTCTGGAATTTTTGGTAGATTAGCATTTTCCAAATATTGTACTATTTTCCCTCGAGAGATTTCTTCTGCATCATGTAGTTTTTCATAAAGTTCTTTAATTACTTTTTTATTGCATCATTTTGAAATTGTAAACCACCCTTCTCATCTTGCAATTTATTTATCAATTTCTTCTCTCTTTCTTTTTTCAGTTTATAAGCCAGCCATATTCCCAGCTTACTTGCATTTTTGAAAAAGTTTTGTTTTACCCTTTTCATTTGTTGAGACAATTCCTCTGACTCTGTTAAATTTAGTTTATGTTTCATTGTCTCCATTTGTCTTTTCACAGCTTTCTTTTGTTTATATATTTGTAATTCTAACTCCACTTTCTTAAATTCTTCCCTTAATATTGTACATTGTTGATGTTTTTTTTAGCCATATATGTTATAGCTAATCCTCTGAAATATGTTTTGGCTGTGTCCCATATGTTCTAGATTAATGTCTCTTCTTTTATTTTCTTTTAAAAAGAATTCAATTTCCTTTATTGCTACTTCTACAAATTGTTTCTCTTTTAACAGAGATTGATTTAATGTCCATCTTAATTTCTTCTTTACTCCTATCCAAGTCAGCTTTATCAGATTGTGGTCTGCCCAGGTGTTAGGTTCTATCTCAATCTCATATATGTTAGTTCTTTATTCAGGAGACATCCATATCATATCAATTCTGGACCAAGATTTGTGTCTATTCAAATAGAATATGTACTAGGTCTTTTTTGGGTTTATTTCTTTCCAAGTATCCTGTACACCAGGAGTGTCAAACTCAATTTCATTAAGGGCTGCATCAGCATTGTGGTTGCCCTCAAGGGGCCGAGTGGGTATGGCCAGGGTGGGCGTGGCCTACTGGGTGAGCATGGCTAGAGTGCATATGGCCTACTGGGTGGGCATGGCCAGCTCTACATCATTCGCATCAAGGGTGCCTATGGGGGCCTGGGCAGGAGTGGGACAGATCTGAGGGTCTCTGGCAGAAGGAGGGTCTCTGGGCCAAGGCCAAGGCAGTGCGGGCCGTTCCCTCACTGTTTCCAGGGTGGCTTCGCGGGCCACATGAAACCACTTCACGGGCTGGATCCAGCCCCTGGGCCTTGTGTTTGACATGTCTGCTGTACGCAGATTTCTTCTGTCATTCTGAAGAATGCCTTAGGGAGTTTCTTTCTTCCCTTTTTTTCCTATTTTACTCCTTCTATAATCAAATTTTCTGTCCTCAGTTGCATTAAAATCTCCTATTAGGCAAATGTTTTATATTCCATTTCCAATATTTTCTGTGTAGTTTTTGATAGAATTCATCTTGTTTATTATTTGATGCATATATTGCTACCATCAATATCTGGTTTTTTATTGAAAAGTTTTATCATACATTTTATCTTTAACAGTCCCCCCTACCCCTCCCCTATCCCTCCCTCCCTACCCCTCCCCCCCTCCCCTCCCCCCCCCGACTTCCCAGAGCTAAGTACAAGGTATAAAAAACAAAAAGAACAATCATAAACATCCATATGCTAACAACCATAAACTCTAAAATCTATCACTCTCTAGCTCATATAGGATAACTACAAACACTATGAATATAAAATATATAAAAAAGAGAAAAAAAGAGAAAAGAAAGGAAGACTTATTCAAATGCTACATCATCAATATCTGTTTTTGATTGATCATTATTTCTACCATTAAAATTATTCCTTCTTCATCTGAATAGACCTGTTTGGAATCCAGTATAAAGCTACACCTCTTTTCTTTTGATGTGCTGATGTAAAATAGTTTCCCAATTTTTGGACATTCCAGGAATTTATAATGTTGGTTTTTTATATTTATTTATTTATTTATTTTTATTACATTTATATCCCGCCCTTCTCCGAAGACTCAGGGCGGCTTACAAGCTTAGCAGTAGCCTTCATTCTATGTATATGCCTGCTTGTTAGGGCTTTCACACACACACCCCAAGCGGCATTATTACAAAGTCAGCTTATTGCCCCCAACAATCTGGGTCCTCATTTGACCTACCTCGGAAGGATGGAAGGCTGAGTCAACCTTGAGCCTGGTGGGATGCGAACCTGCACTAATTGCAGGCAGCTGGTGTTACTTAAGGAGGCATCAGCCCACTGCTCCACCAAGTAACAGAGAATGACAGTTTTTTATGTGTTTGTTGCTGGCAAATTATATCCATTTTTAATTTTCGTAGTTGTGTGAAGATTTTTTTTCCTTTTTGATGGGGAGTTCAATCCATTTATATTTGTTGAGAGAATTCCACTTTCCTTCTCCATCTTATTTACTTATATTTAGGTTTTATTCTCCTAGCGGTCCTTTTCTGTGTCTGTTCTCTTGCCACTCCCTCTCCTTTTTAATCTGTATTTTCTTTTTCTTTGCTTTGTATAGTTGCCTCTTCTATTACTAGCTCTTTCTGTTTTTTATTTCCCTGTCCACTTGCATTTCTTGTGTTTTTTCTTCAAGGAAGATTGCATTCCTCATAAAATTCTGTTATCTTAAAGATGGAGTCCAATCTACATCTTTTGGAGTTCCAATTAATTAGGATCCCCTTCAGGATCAGCCATTTGAAATTCACTCCTTTTTCATTTAGTTTTGTAGTCAGGAATTGGTATTGTTTTCGGGAGTCTCTTATCCTCCTGGGGATCTGTTTCAGGACCACAATTTCTTTATTTCCATATATCAGTGGATCGTTCCTCACTCTTTTCAGCATTTCATTCCTTATTGTTTTTTTCACAAATCTAACATGCACCTCCCTGGGCACTCTGTGTCTCCTTGTGTAGCTTGAGTTGATTCTGTATATTTGGTTGATTTCTCCTTCCATCTCGTTTTTTTTTCTATTTCCAGTGCTTCAGCCAGCATATTAATGATCAGTTCTGTTAGATCTTCCTCCTTGTCTTCAGGTATATTGTGTAGTTTAAGAAGTGTGAAGCTTTCTCCATTCCCAATACTGCAACTGTATCTTCCAAGTTTTTATTTGCCTATGCTAATCTTTGATTTTATTCTTTTATTTTCTCCATCTTTTTGCCGTTTCCTATGATTTATCTTTCATTTCTGGATTCTTTGTTCATTCTTTGTAATCACTTGGAAGTTCTCTAGCTGTGAATTTATATTTAAGACCTGCTCATTTATCTTATCCAAGTTGTTTCTTGTCTCATCATGGTTTCTTCTTGTATCTTCTTTGTGTGAAGCAATTGCTTCGTGAATTAACTGCAATGTTGTCTGTGTTTCCTTTTGGATATTATTAGCTTTTTCTTGTTGGAGCATTTTTCAATAAGAACCCCAGATGAGGGTGCAGAAGCTGGATTTTTAACAGTTTTAGCAAGGTTTGGGGCACTCATTTTTGTTTTTAATAGAAGTTTTATTGTTTTTTTTTAGTTTTACATCCAGGTATTTATGAAGCAATACGGTGGTTGGGTAGTTAAAAGTAAACAGTAGTAAATAACAAAGTCATTTGTAGATAGGTCAAGTTACATCAGCAAGAATTCCCTCTCCAATTCCCTTAGTTATGATAGCATAGTCAAATTAATACATTTCTAATTATAACACAATCAGTTAAAACAATGTTCAATATATTTTCACATATATATATCCATGTCCTGTTTTTAAGTTTTACCTAATTGGAATAAGATATTCCGAACTAGCCTATAATATACATATATTGTTCATTTCAGTGCATTCTTATGTTATACAAATTTATTCTATTTAACATCCTAATAGTTCACCAATTATTGAAAAAATAACATTTGTTGTCTCCTTCCAAATTCTGTAATAAGTCAATTCTAATAGCTAACTTTCCTTTCCTTTAAAGGTCTAAAAGTTAAGTATAAAGTCAATATGTATCTTTTAAAGATTCCCCTTAGTCCATTGAGAAAATTTTTTAGCTCTATCATTACAACAAATATAATCTCTTTATCATCTTAGTGGTTCATCAATTTTTAAAATAATATCCTTTACTATATTATTGTAAATTCTATAATATAATTCAAAGTTATGTTCTGATAGCTAATCTATTTGATTATATACAGTAGTAATTATCATGTTTGAAATACATACATATTCTATTTGTCATCCTTACAATTCATCTATGGTTAACAAAGTATGTTTTTTTAAAAAATCCCATTTATATCCCACACTTCTCCGAAGACTCAGGGCAGCTTACAATCTAAGCACAAATCAATGTGGTTAGCAATAGCCTTCATTCTATGTATATGCCTGCTTATTAGGGCTTTCGCCCGCCCCCCCCAAGCGGCATTATTACAAAGTCAGCTTATTGCCCCCAACAATCTGGGTCCTCATTTTACCTACCTCGGAAGGATGGAAGGCTGAGTCAACCTTGAGCCTGGTGGGATGCGAACCTGCACTAATTGCAGGCAGCTGGTGTTACTTAAGGAGGCATTAGCCCAGTGCTAATGTTTGTAGCTAATTGTTTGTAGCTAATTTTCATTCCCTTAAAAATCTGATCCTAAATATAGACTCAGTTTATATCTTTTAACAGCTCTCCTTGGCCCATTGAAAAAAAAAATTAAGCTTTATTATTGCAAGTTCCAACAATTACAACAGAAAAAGAAGAAAGGTTCATTTTTTTATTTTATTTTCCTTAAAACTAATTCTAGCTTTCTTCTTCTGCCAGGCAGGCTTCCATATCATTGCCTTTAGCTTCTCAAATGTGTCTCCCTTTCTTCCTACACACGTTGTTTGAATCCAGGGAGACCATCCAGTTATCAATTTTTCATTGAGAGTGACCCCTTTGTAGTCATTAAATTTTCATTCCAGTAAATCCAATCTCCATGTTTGGCGTAGTACAGTTGTCATTAATTCAATCTGGTCTTCTTCTTTCAAATCCATCTGGCTTAGGTAAGAGGTCATGTGAGGTGTTGTAGTTATTGTTTGTTTGGTTGAATACTTGGTGTACTGTATTTGAAGGCCTTTGGCATCCTCCATCTTAGTATTGCTTTCTTCAGCTTCTGTTGCTTGTTGGATTGTAGGTTTTATAGTTGAAATCAATGTTTGGGCATCAAGGCTCTCAGAAGATTGTACTTGTACTTTAAAGTCCCCTGTTTTGTTGTTAAAGTCCTCATCCTCTGTTCATTTTTTGATTGTCAATTAAAGTAAGAGTCTCTTTTGGTGAGTTTGTGCTGTCAAATTTGTCTTTAAGTCTGGCTTTTATTTCTGCAGTCATTGCCAGAATTGTATCATGTATGAGTTTATAGTCAAGTGGTGGAATATATTCTTCCATTTCTTTAGTATTTTACAGATAAGCCTTTAGTAGAGGCTATTTTAATAAAAGTCAATAAATGTCCACCTCCACTATTCCGAAAAGTTGTTTTCAGTGCCAAGTGTTCCCAATTTTTATGTTTAAATATAATGTCAAGGACAAATATGTTAAGAGCCAAATCTCAGAGTAAAAAAAAAGGTTTACTTGCTATACCAGGTTTCGCCACAATATGTCCTTAATAGCATGTACAATCCTTTTGCAGACTAATATAAGTCTTTTATCCAATTAATTCATTTTAGTAGTAAAAACTACTATTTAGTAGTAAATAGGGTAGTAGGTCCCTGTAAAAAATAATTTTTAGTGGCCCAAAAAATTCAAAGGTACAAATAAGGTTGTTTAATTATTTAGCTTAGTCATTTGATTTCTTTTGAGGCTTTAAGGTGCTAAATCCCCAAGTAAGCAGTTGCCGATCTTTCAAGAAGGGGGAAAAAGGTTTTCAAGAAAGTCCCACAGGAAAGTAATTAGGGAAGTAAGAAGGGTAAGGTCTCACCCAAATCCTCCAGATTGCTTTGTTGTGTTTGGTAGTAATTTTGGCTTTCGGCAGGGAACGGCTTAGTGGCCGATCTCTTTTTCTTCGGGCCAGAGGAGTAACTCCATATCAAACGGAGGGCTGCCGCCCTTCTGCGATCGCAGAGAGAGCCTCCTCATGGTGGTCGCCCCTCCAGGGCGACGTTTACCCCTTTGCAGGGTCCTCCGAAGGAGAAAGACTGGACAGAGTGGGGAGAGCTTCTCCTGGAACGTCTGCCAGTGCCGCACACACAAACCTCCAGTCACTCTGTCATTAATACTTCCCGGAAACTATCCTTATCCAAAAGAACAAATCTTATATTCAATACATCACTACACAGTTTAAATTTAACATCATATTATATAGGTCTTATAATCCTATGAGTTCCAAGATATGTGCCACAAAAATAAAAGCTTTGTAATCCAACTCTTGTCTGTCAGTACCAAATCTTGAGAAGAGATTGCAAAGTCTGCAAAAGCCCATGTGGCCAAAATCCAAAAATTGTAGATCAACTGATGTTTATAATCCAAGCTGGCCAGCAGGCCTTAAACCAATCAGTAAATCCCACCAGGCCAAAGGTAGCAAAAACATGTTATCCTCTGTCTCTGGATGCTTCTTAAAATCCTAAATCAATCAATGTTCTTAATCCAAGATAATTGGTAGGTTTTAATGCAGTCAATAACAAAAAACCACATAGAGGCCTGTTGATCTTCAGCTGTTTGTTACAGTTCTAAAAGTTTCCAAGGTCACCAGATAGGCTGATTATTTATGTCTGGGCTCTGTGCCAAGTTTAGCCCAGAGTCAACATGCTTTAAGGTTTTATCTCCTTTCCACCACTAGATGTCACTTTCTCCCAGCAAATTAGCAGTATCTATCCTCAGACACCCAAATTAAAAGTTATTAGTTACTCTCAACTGGTTGTTTTTTCAAACATAACTTAGCAATTCCAAGATTGTTCAAATTTACCAAAACAATGTCTTTACCGTATTTTACGGCATATAAGACGACTGGGCGTATAAGACGACCCCCTACATTTCCTGTTAAATTATAAGGTTTGGGCTATACTTGCCATATAAGACTACCCCTCTTCCAACGCACACCAAATAAAAATTAAAAAACATCAGATTTGATTTTAATATAGTAATTTTAATTCAAATGCTTATGACATGCAGGTACTTAGTAGGAAAACTGTCACTTATAAATATAAGGCTGTTTGTCATCAAACATGTAAACATGAAACAGTGCAAGTGGATTAAACTTAATAATAATAATAATAATAATAATAATAATAATAATAATAATAATAATAATAATAATAATAATGTTGGAAGGGACCTTGGAGATCATCTAGTCCAACCCCCTGCTAAGGCAGGAAACCCTATACCATTTCAGACAAATGACTGTCCAGTCTCTTCTTAAAACCTTCCAGTGTTGGAGCATTCACCGCTTCTGGAGGCAGGTTGTTCCACTGGTTAATTGTTCTAACTGTCAGGAAGTTTCTCCTTAGTTCTAGGTTGCTTCTCTCCTTGACTAGTTTCCATCCATTGCTTCTTGTCCTGCTTTCAGGTGCTTTGGAGAATAACTTGGCTCCCTCTTCTTTGTGGCAGCCCCTGAGATATTGGATCACTGCTATCATGTCACCCCTCACCCTTCTCTTCGTTAAACTACACATACCCAATTCCAGCAACCATTTCCTATTTTCCTAATTCACTTTTTCATTTTTCCTAATTCACTCTAAAGCTTTCCCTGCGCAGAGCCTTAAGTAACACCAGCTGCCTGCAATTAGTGCAGGTTCGCATCCCACCAGGCTTCCGAGGTAGGTAAAATGAGGACCCAGATTGGATTTATAAGATGACTTTGTAATAATGCTGCTTGTGGGGGGGTGAAAGCTCTAATAAGCAGGCATATACATAGAATGAAGGCTATTGCTAAGCACATTGATTTGTGCTTTAAATTGTAAGCCGCCCTGAGTCTTCGGAGAAGGGTGGGATATAAATGGGATTAAAAAAAAGACCAAATGGGAGATCCGCTCCATGTTTTCCAGCCAGCCCGCCCAGTTCCTGAGTCAAATGTGTCCTTAGAGCTAAGCAACTGCTCTGGCTGCGGCATTCCCCACCTGCCTTTCAAGTTGGGATAGACTACAGCTGCTCTTCAACTTCAGAAGGAAAGATGCCCAGACCCCAGCCTGTAAAAAATCACAGACTGCAGCTTCTACTCCAATTGGTCCCGCTTTCCCTGCGCAGACTAAATGGGAGATCCGCTCCAGGTTTTCCAGCAAGCCCTGTCCCTAAAGTTTCAGCACCCGGCGTATAAGACGACCCCTGACTTTTGAGAAGATTTTCATGGGTTAAAAAGTCGTCTTATACGCCGGAAAATATGGTATATTACTTCTTATTCAACATTCTATATTCGCTATTCCAGTCCCTCTGAAAGTTTTTAGTGCCGCTTTCGTTTCTCTAGTGGGGTGGGGTGGAAGTCACCTTCCTCCAGTCATGTCTGAGAAGTTTTTGTCTTTTGGGGATCTATCCATTCCAGGGAATACGTTTGTAAGGTACCAGAGAGAAAGAGAATAGTCTCACCCAGTTCCAAAACACGATGTGGCTAATTGGTACTGATCCACGACCTTCCTGGTTGTCAGTAGCTTTTGGACAGGTCACATAAATGTGGTCTGTCTTTCTCCTGTCAGTTTGGAGGGGTTTCATCACTATCTGCCCGTGATCGACAAGGATTCCCTCCTTTATCGCCGCCTTACCGGGGTGACTTTCGACCCCTTAGGACCTCCTGGCACTTTCCCTCGCCTGTTCTGCCACGACGTCAACTGGAGGTCTCCTAAAGATATCCAATCTTTTAACCATACTGAATAATGGGTGTCATAATAAGCAAGCCAAGACCTCCACTTTCTTTAGCATCTTGCAGAATCTTACATTTAATTCTTGGTTTTTTATTTTGCCAAATAAATTTGGATATATCTTTCTGCCACTATTTAAAAGAAGAATCTTTAATCAATACCCTGGAAAAGAAATTATATTCTAGGAATATTGTTGTAAAATTCTTCCCATTAATGACAAATCTAATTATCTGTGTAAATCCAATTTTATCCCATTTCACGTTTTAACACATTTTTATATAACTTAGAATTTTCATTAGTAAGCTTCACTCCCAAATTCTTTACCTTTTCCACAACTTTCTTGCTTTAATTTCCAATTTTCTTTCATGTTTCTCATTCACTTACTTTGTCAGTATTATCGTCTTTCATTTATTTTCAACCTGCCATTTCTCTAAATATTTTAAACTTCCTCATGACATATTCAGTATTCTTAATGGGTCTTTCAAAATCAAATATCCACAAAAGCACAAAATTTATACTTTGATTTGTAACTTTTACTCGGTTGTTCTTATCTAATATCCCTGTTTAGCAATTCAAACACCAAGATAAATAATAAAGGGGATAGAGGACTGTTATGTATTTACATGTTAATATAACGTTAAACATTCTTAATGTATAAGAACCAACAGGGCTGAGGTAAAGCCACGGCAGCTTTTGACAGCTGTCAAAAGCTGCCGGACAGAACTACGCAGGCACCAACTGACTGACAGCTCTTGGCTGTCAAAATCACCCGGCAACAGCGCATGCGCCACCAGATGACAGCTCCGAGCTGTCAAAACCAGCCGACTCCGATTGGTGGAAGCGAACAGAGCGGGAAACCGGCACAGCCCTGATTGGCCAGACGTTTGACAGCTGCTAGTATAAATAAGAGCGATGTTCTTCTGTTGTTTGCCTGGTTCCTAATAAAGTTAAGTTTGCTTAACTTTGCTGTCCTGCCTCCTCCTTCAAAGCACTGGCGGTGAGGATGGGATGCCTGCTTGCGTAGCTGAAGTCACCGCCTAAGGGGAGAAGAGATTTTTTCCCTTAGCCCGAGCTAGTCACTCGCTGAAGTCACTAACGGGAAGCCTAGCTTCCACAACAATGCAAGCAGCACCCACGACCGGACAGCATGACGAACCACGGCCATATTCGCGAGTTCAACACTCGCCACCCAGAATGCTGGGAATCACACCTAGGCCAGGTAGAAGGGTACCTGGTAGTTAAGAAAATAACCGACGATCGGGCCAAAGCAGCCGCCCTCCTCTGGCTCAGCGGGCCAGCCGTTTACGATGCCGCTGTGGGACTTTTCAGTCCAGAACCCATCGCAACAATTTCCTACGCAGAACTCACCGAGGGACTGAGCAAACACTTCATGCCCATGAAGTCAGAGCTGTTCTGGAGAGTGAATTTTGCCTGACGCGTACAACTTCCTGACGAGCCCGCTAATGACTTCATAATCCGGGTCAGACACGCTGCACGGTGGTGTCGGTTCCCCGACCTGGAGGACCGGATCCGGACCAAATTGTCATCGGGCTTAAAGACGAGTGCCTGCAGAGGAAACTGATCGCCAAACCCGCTCTAACGCTGGCTGAAGTGGCCATGGAAGTCATCGCCTATGAGGACAGCCACGGCGACAACCCACGTCCCCCTGATAGCAGACCCAGTGGGTCCGTGCACCAGGAGGACGGCACCTTCAGCGGGCCAGAGGACAATGACATCTCTACGGACATCGATGCCGTTCAGCGATGGTTCGAGAGGCTCAAGTTCCAGCGCAACAACCGAGGGGGCCCTTCCAACAACAACAAGAGCGCTAGCTACCAGCCTAACAGAGCTAAATGTGCCAGCTGCGGTGGAAGCCACCCGAGGGCAGCGTGCCGGTTCCGCAGTGCCAAATGCCATGGATGCGGAAAAACAGGTCACCTCAAAGCCGTGTGCCGTAGTCGGAGCCGAGAAAACCTACATGAATTGGAGGTGACGTCTGCAGGTACGAACCGACCCACACCCAGGGAAAAACAAAAATTTAAACCCCTAGTACAAAATGTAAAGGAAAAAGCAAGGGAGAATACGGTCCACAGCATCCTTAAGCCCAAAGTCAAGGTGGACGCCCTAATCCACGGAGTCCCTTGCGAGATGGAAGTTGACTCAGGGTCCTCCGTCTCTCTCATTTCTTGGCAAACTTATAAGGACATTGGTAGCCGCAGCCAGCAACAACCTGCCTTATGTCCCACTAAACTCCGCCTAGCGGATTTTCAAAAAACGCCCATTAAGCTCAGGGGAAATGCCTCAGTCCCAACGGAGTTTAGACAATTTAAGGGACCCCTTACTATACTAGTCACCCAAGAAAACAGGACCAGCCTGCTAGGGCTGGACTGGTTCGAGGCACTAGGGATAGCACTTACAGGCATCAACGCCACTCAGCTGTCAAACTTAGACTCCATCTGCCTTCAATTCGCGGACGTTTTTGACAGCTCGCTTGGGAAATATACAGGACCCCCGGTGTCACTAAAACTGAACCCTAATGTAATGCCCATAAGAATCAAGGCTAGGAGAGTCCCCTTCGCTTTGAGAGAAAAAATAGAAAACGAACTAGACCAGCTAGTCACTTTGGGAGTTTTAGAACCAATCGAAGGGGCCGAATGGGAAACACCCATAGTGACCCCAATCAAGCCCAATGGCCAAATCAGACTATGCGCTGATTATAAAGCGACCCTGAACTGCGCATTAAACGCCCATGCTTACCCGGTCCCGGCTGTCAAAGACATCCTCGCGGCCATTAAGTCAGGCGCCATTTTCGCTAAATTAGACTTGGCGCAGGCGTACTTACAGCTGCCTGTCACCCCTGACACCGCCCTAGCACAGACAATTGTCACGCACAAGGGAGCATTCAAAATTAACCGCCTTCAATTCGGCATCTCTGCAGCCCCAGGGATCTTTCAAGAAATCATGGAAAAAACACTAAAAGGAATCCCTGGGGTCTGCCCATATTTTGACGACATTCTAATTGCAGGGGAATCTGAAAGGGACTTAGCAACCAAGCTGACAAATGTGCTCCTTAGGTTCAGAACAGCAGGGCTCAAATTAAGGCGAGACAAATGCTCCATAGGGGTACCCTCAGCGGAATTCCTAGGGTTCAAAATTGGTGCAAAAAGGATTCACCCCACCGAGTCTAAGATAAAAGCCATCAAAACAGCACCTATCCCAAAGAATAAGCAGGAACTGCAAGCCTTTCTGGGGTTAGTTAACTTCTACCATACCTTCCTGCCACACAAAGCCTCAATTGCAGAACCCCTCCATAGGCTTTTAGACAAAGGCAAACCCCTGGTCTTGGTCCCCACAGCATGATGAAAGTTTCAGACTTCTAAAAAACTTATTGACCAGCAACACCACGGTGGCACTGTTCAACGAACAGCTACCCCTATGTTTGGCATGTGATGCCTCTCCCTACGGCATAGGAGCAGTCCTAAGCCACTTAACCAGGGAAGGAACCCAAACCCCTATAGCGTTCTATTCCAGAACGCTGTCAAAACCTGAGCGCAATTACGCTCAAATCAATAAAGAAGCTTTAGCCATAGTGGCCAGTGTGAAAAAGTTTCACGACTACCTCTATGGTCGCCAATTTACCATTTTTACGGATCATAAGCCCCTGTTAGGGATTTTCACAGTAAATAAACAAACGCCCCAAATATTATCTCCCCGCATCCTCAGATGGTCCACCTTCTTGTCAGCCTATTCTTTCACATTAGAATACAAACCAGGGAAAAGCATGGGTCACGCAGATGGGCTTAGCAGACTGCCCCTACCAGTGATTGACCCAGACCCCGCACCAGCTGGAAAAATCCTAGCTATATCCGAACTGCCAGAATGCCCTTTATCAGTAAGAGACATTTCAGCAGCCACAGCTGCGGACAAAATCCTGGGCAGAGATTTAGGCTACGTCACTTCAGGGTGGCAAACCACACCCCCAGACCCAGAATTCCAACCTTACTTTCTAAAACAAAAAGAATTATCCTCCCACCAGGGATGCTTATTATGGGGCAGCAGGGTAATAATACCTGAAAAACACAGATTAAAAGTCCTAGAAAGCCTCCACGAAGGTCACCCGGGAACTGTCAAAATGAAAGCTTTAGCCAGAAGCTACATCTGGTGGCCCGGCCTCGACAAGCAAATAGAAACACATGTGCCTGGGTGTTACCCCTGCCAACTTGTCAGAGCAGCTCAGCCCCAAGCTCCCATACACAGATGGGAAACAACAAAAACGCCCTGGTCACGCGTCCATTTAGACTTTGCAGGTCCCTTCCAGGGACAAATGTTCCTAATAGTCGTAGATAGTTATTCTAAGTGGTTAGAGGTGGCCCCAGTCACAAGCACAACCTCTGCAGCCACAATACAAGTTTTAAGGGGGTTGTTTGCCACACATGGGCTTCCAGATGTATTAGTCTCCGATAACGGCCCCCAATTTACTTCCCACGAATTCCAGAGTTTCACAACGGCGAACTCTATTAGGCACACCACCACGGCTCCGTTTCACCCCTCGACGAACGGCTTGGCTGAGGTGATGGTGAAATCAACCAAAGAGGCACTGCGGAAAATCATCACCGGCAATTGGCACCGCAGACTTGCTCAATTCCTATTAGCGCAACACACCACCCCCTGCACAACAACCAGGAAGTGTCCGGCAGAACTCCACTGAGGCAAACGACTGACGACCAGATTGGACCGTTTACAACCAGATAGAACCCCAGCAGACCCAGAACTTCCCCTCCGGCACAGGACTCTCAGCACCGGGCAAGCCGTCTGGGCTAGGAACTACGGAGGCAGCAATAAGTGGACACAGGGGGTCATCATAGAACAGACAGGTCCCCTATCATACATCGTCGACACCGGGAACAACACCCACCTCCGTAGACACATTGACCAGTTACGGCAACGCAGCCCACAGAATATGGGGGAAAGGGGGAACTACGAAATGCGATCAGAACCCCCTCTGCAAACACTGTCACACCAAAAACCCCCCGAACAAATGGCACCACAACAAAACCCCGCACAGAACGACTTCCTCCCACAAAGGAACTCTGAAACGATGGAGCCAAACCCCCGGCCCCCCGAGCCAGATTCCAATACACCTGGGGGAAATGAACGACCAGTAGAGACACACACACCCCGACGCTCCGAAAGAATAAAAAAAAGCCCCGCCTACTTGGAAGACTTCAAATGGGGAAACCCAAAAAAGAAACAGTTGGGGAAACGTCAACTCAATCAGAGGGAGGGGTAAGGGGTGTTATGTATTTACATGTTAATATAACGTTAAACATTCTTAATGTATAAGAACCAACAGGGCTGAGGTAAAGCTGTCAAAAGCTGCCGGACAGAACTACGCAGGTGCCAACCGACTGACAGCTCTCGGCTGTCAAAATCACCCGGCAACAGCGCACGCGCCACCAGATGACAGCTCCGAGCTGTCAAAACCAGCCGACTCCAATTGGCGGAAGCGAACAGAGCGGGAAACCGGCACAGCCCTGATTGGCCAGACGTTTGACAGCTGCTAGTATAAATAAGAGCGATGTTCTTCTGTTGTTTGCCTGGTTCCTAATAAAGTTAAGTTTGCTTAACTTTGCTGTCCTGCCTGCTCCTTCAAAGCAAGAACACCCTGTCTTGTTCCTTTCCACTCACCATAATCTGAGCCTTCTGGAGTGTGTTAATGGACTTCAATCCCTATAAGAAACTAAGTCCAAAGCCCATCCTTTTAATTACTTTAAACATAAAGTCCCAGTTCAATCGTCAAAAACTTTCTTTGCATCTCAGAAAATTAATGAAACTTGTTTGTCACTACATTGTTGTAGATGTTCATTTATATAGATTACTTTCACATTATCCTTTAATTGTAGAAAACCATACTTTTCTTCATATGTGTAATCTTGTAATATTTTTAGGTCTTTCAGCTAAAGTGAATGTAAACAATTTATAACCATTATTAAGAAGAGAAATTGATCTGTAGTTCTTCGTAATTTAGTCCTGTCCATCCTTGGGTATAAAAGAAATATTGATTTCTTTCCATGAATCAAGCATAGAATTTCCTTATAAAATTTATTAAGTCCTTGTTCAGAAGATGTAGTTGATCTTCAAACGTTTGTAAATCCACTCAATAAGCCATCAAGGCCCGGTGCTTTACCCATCTTAGCTTTTTAATTGCTTTTGTTATTTCAAAAGACTATTCATAATTTTCTTCTAATTTTCCAATAGCTTTAAGGTCAGTGTACTACAATCATCAATTCATTCTAGTGCAACTTCATGTCTCTTATATAGATTAGTATAATAATTCCAAAAGAATCTTTGAATATTTTTATTATCTCTCTAAGTCTTATTTCCTTCCTGAAGTTTATTTATTGTCTTGTTTTTTTTCCTGTTTCTTAATTTATGTGCCAAACATCTCCCTAATTTATTTGCAAGTTCAAAATACTGTTGTTTTGTATATTTCAATTTCTTTTCAGTATCTGAAATGGTCAATAAAGAAATTTATTGTTGCCATAGTTTTAACTGATAGACAGTATTACAATCTTCTGATGATTTTTGAAGTTCTCTTTCCTTGATTTTAATTTCATCTAGCACTTTTTAATTTTTCCATCCATTTTTCTTCTTAATCAATGTATTATATTGTGTAAAATAGCCTGGTACCTTGGTGGTCAGGTGGCTGGTCGGCCCTTCTTCCTCTCTCCCTCTCCTCTTCTTCCTCCCTGCCTGCTGGGCTCTTCTTCCACAGTTTCTTCTCCGTCCCCTTCTCTTTCTCTGTTGTCTTTCTTTCCCTCTCCCACCAAAACCATCTCCTTTTATATCCTCTCTTCTCTCCCCCCTCCTTCTTTTTGGTGCACTTCCAGTTGATTTCTCATGGTTGTGCTTTCCCCCCCTCTCTCTTTCCTGCAAAACCTCCTCCTTTTATATCATCTCCTCTCCCCCCCTACTTTTCTCTTTGGTAAGAGAAATCAGCCTCCAGCTGATTCCTCTCAAGGCTGCACATCTCCATCTCTCTTTCTCTATCCCCTTCCCTTTCCCCCCCGTTGTCTTTTTTCCCCCTTTCCTGCCAAAACCTTCTTTTATATCATTTCCTCTCTCCCTCCCTCCTCCTTTTCTATTCGGTGCACCTCCTACTACACGCTGCTTCTTGTGCTGTCCTGGGGCTTCTGCCGAGCTCCAGCTGTCTTTCCCTCAGGCTTCTGCAGTGCTGCCACTGTTTCAACTCATTCTCCTTCCCTACTATACTTGTCTAGGATGTTTGCATAGCATCTGCCTGGAGCCAAAGTACCACCCATGGTACACGTACCACTGGTTGAAAAGCCCTGTTCTAGTCTAACTTCTGCTCAGGCAGGAAACTCTATACTATTTCAGACAAATGGTTGTCCAAACTCTTCTTAAAAATTTTCAGTGTTGGAGCATTCACAACTTCTGAAGGCAAGTTGTTCCACTGTTTAATAGTTCTAACTGTCAGAAAATTTCTCCTTAGTTCTAGGTAGCTTCTCTCCTTGATTAGTTTTCATCCATTGCTTCTTGTTCTGCCTTCAGGTGCTTTGGAGAATAGTTTGACTCTCTCTTCTTTGTCTCAACCCACGAGATATTAGAACACTGCTGTCATGTCACCCATAGTCCTTCTTTTCATTAAACTAGACATACCCAATTCCAGTAACCGTTCCTTATATGTTTTAGCCTCCAGTCCCCTAATCATCTTTAATGCTCTTCTCTGCACTCTTTCTAGCATCTCAACATCTTTTTTATATCGTGGTGATGAAAACTGGATTCAGTATTCCAAGTGTGGCCTTACCAGGGCATTATAAAGTGGTATTAAGACTTCACGTGATTTTGATTCTATCCCTCTGTTAATGCACTGTGTTGGCTTTTTGGCAGCTGGAGCACATTGCTGGCTCATATTTAAGTGATTGTCCACTAGGACTCCAAGATCCCTCTCACAGTTGCTACTATGAGCCAGGTACCACCTATACTATTACCTGTACATTTGGTTTTTCTTGTCTGAATGTACAACCTTACAAGAACGCAGAATAAACTCATCTGGTCATGTTTTCTATCTTGACTACTAGGAAGACTGAAATCAATTTTGTAAATAGGGAAGTACAAATCTCCAGCCATATCTTTTACAGCTTGAGAAACTACAAAAAGTCTTCTCTTAGACTCTTTTTCTACCCAGTATTTAGCTGGGGCCTATGCCCTCTCTATCCCTGGATAGCATTTTTTGACTCCATGTTTCAAAGCTTACTCCATTATTTATTTATTTATTTGTTTATTTCGATTTATATACTGCCCTTTTCCCGAGGGACTCAGGGTGGTTTACAGGGCAAATTAAAACAGTACAATATATACAGGTTAAAATAAAATTAATTTAAATAGCCCCAAAATAATTAAAAATTAAAACCTTAACCCAAAACCCTCAGTCCAGGCCGGCAAGCTCGAATAGCCAAGTTTTTAGGTCCCGGCAAAACGAGCGAAGGTCGGGGGCCATCCGGAGTTCCACAGGCAGCTGATTCCAAAGGGCAGGCGTGCCCACCGAGAACGCTGTCCCCCTGGGGGCCACCAGCTGGCACTCCCTGACCGGCGGCACCCTGAGGAGGCCCTCCCTGTGGGAGCGCACAGGACGATGGGAAGTTGATGCTGGCAGCAGGTGCTCCCAAAGATAGTCTGGACCCATGCTATTTAGGGGCTCTATAGGTCATCACCAGCACCTTGAATCTCACCCGGAGGGCAACTGGAAGCCAATGCAGCTCGCGGAGAAGAAGCTTGAACAAGCTATCTCCTCAATCACTCTCCCCAAGACCCAATTTTACTTGCCTTTAGGAATGGTGTTAAGATCCAGCTTTTCAACTGGAATTACAGGCCAATTGAATGGCCCTTTTAGTTATCTTTATTATAGTGCTTGGTCACCATTTTATATTTTATATTTAATGCTGATGTTTATGTATTGTGATGTTTTATTATTCTTTTTCAGTTTACAGGAATTAGGCAGCTTATAAATCTAGTAAATAAATAAAAATAACATAAACATTGATAAAGGACAAGAGGTAATGGAGGGAAGCTTATCAAAAAGAGATCAAGCCTAGAATTAAGAAGAAATTTCCTGACAGAACAATTAATCAGTGGAACAGCTTGCCTCCAGCAGTTGTTGGTGCTCCACCTTTGAAGGTTGTCAAGAAGAGATTGGACAGCCATTTGGAATAATATAGGATCTCCTGCTTGAACAGGAGACTGGACTAGAAGATGTCAAAGGTCCCTTCCAACTCTGCTATTCTGTTATTCTCAGATAACTGTTGAAATTTACAGAAACCGAAAATACTTTATAAGTGTGAGAACATTAATGTTTAATTAAAATCCCAAGTTTAGATTAGAAATTCTTATTTTATGTCCATTTTCAATCAAGAACAGTTTCTTGATGATTCAGGAAAATTGTTTTACTCACAATTTAACTCACAGACTTGTTAAGTGTTACCCACTTTGATTTTCCAGAAAAAAGGTTTGACAGAGTGCACAATGTTCCAAAAAACTGAGAATGGTTGTTGGCCTCAGTAATAATGAAGGTTGAAGGAAAGAAAATAACTAATATTATTAAGCCTTTTTGCACCTATAGAATATGCTGGCAAATGTGATGTTAAATTGCAGAAAAGGCTTCAGTGTAATTTATTATTGAAACAACGCACCCACAATATAAAGTTTGGGGTTTTTATTTTTCTGTGACATCATGAAAGATGCACATTACTCTTGATTTTTATACCACGTTTTATTTTATAATACAAAAGCAGCATCATAATTACTTTTGATGGCTGATATATTGACGTTATACCTTACCTAATGCTGCTTTCTATCCTCTGTTCTATTTCTTGTTCCACTGATAGACAGATGAAGAAGATGACATTGAGGTATGATTCTGAGAAAGAGCATGTTCTGTTCAAATCTGATTGCTGTGAGAACTACTGATAACAAAGGTAGTTCTGTGGGAATGCTTCATTATCATGCTTTGTGGCTGCAATTCTTATATGTGCAGTTCTGTATTTTCTTAACTGGGAATACGTTTTTTTGAATTTGACGAGATTTATTTTTGAGTAGGAATTAATAGGATTGTACTAAAAGACTACAATGTGCCTAATGCTTGATACAGGTAGTCCTTAACTTATAAACCATTCATTTAATAATTATTCAAAGTTATAATGTCACATTTATGTCTATTCCAACATCCCCATATTCACATCATCAAAATTTGGTGCCCACATTTGGGGACTTGGCACCTGGTATATATTTGCTTAATGACCGCATGATTCACTAACAAACTGCAGTGATTCACTTAACAACTATGGCAAAAAGATCATAAAATGGGGCAAAATTCATTTAACAACTGTCTTGCTTAGCAATGGAAATTTTGGGTTCAGTTGTGGTCACAACTTGAGAACTATATGGCACTTTTTCTGTCAACATGATGACTGTAATTAGTTATCTGAAAAAGCATGGCAGGTCTATGCATTATCAGATATAGATTTCTGCCCATTTGCCACAAAGTTTGCCAATCCTAAATTTCACATTGTGTTATAGAAATTGTGACCATCAAATACTGTGTGAGGTGTCCGCACTTAGCCACTGCAATCCATTCTGGTGACATCCTTGCTAAACAACTTGGTTGCTAAATGGATTGCAGGACTGAGAGAACTGCTGTGAAAATCACTGGTTGCCACCATGTCATTTGGATAAATTTCTCATGTATAGTGATGCCAAGGATATTCTTATTATTGGATGCTGAAATTGAGTGCAAGTGCATTAATCAGAATATGATTTATTACTGTTTATTCCCATTGTATTTGAAAATGTTGACTAACTAAGGTAGTTGTAAACAAGGACTGGTTATATTATTGGAAGAAAAGAATTGTCATGACCATTTCAGAGGACAAACTGAAGTAGAAAAACAAGCAATACCAAATAACAGCTATTTTTCCCCCTCAACATGTCATATTTGTCACGGGAGGTGGGCTAGAAGGGAAACATCCATTAAAGAATACAACAAAATAAGCAATTTTATACACTTTAAACACAAACACCAGAAGAAAGAAATGGAGCACAAAAACGTATTTTACTGAAGATTTTTAACATTGTGAGGGAATTCATCAGGTTGTACAGCTTTTACTTGCATTATTTAGTGTTTCATCTTTGCTTGCTTTCACTCAGCTTCTGCTGGATATAAGTAAATTTACAGGATCTCTGCATCATGTGGAAATACATCATTTAATCATTTCCACTTGAATAAGAACAGAAATGGCTTGAGATGTCTTTGCTTTGGTAGCTCTGAATGAGTCATTTTTCTGAGCATGTAGTCTTCCAATTTAGGATCAGAAAACTGGGGTAGACTTTTCCAAAGGTGAACTATTCTTAATGTCATACTTGATAGAAAAGCTGGTAATCCATTATGTTTTAATAAAATATATGTTGCAATATGAAAACTTTGTAATTAACAAATGATTTTCTAACATTGCTATGTAACAGTACTGATTTTTTTAAAAAAAAACTAATTTCACTTACCACCTATAAAAGTGATATTTGAAAGATTTTTTGAAGATCTTTATAAATAGTAGAATAAATGTTAGCTTTTTTTCTTAGATATATTTCAGATTAGCAATTATTTCCATATCTTATAGGATTTTTTTCTTTTTAATTTGCAATTAATTTTGCAAATAATCTTAAAAATAATGTTCACATTTATACTTTATTTGAACCACTTCATTCTTTCAAATGTGATAATACTACCATAATACTAGCAAAAATAATTAAAATATATTTCAGTACTGTTTATTAGATATTCATTCTGACTGTCTTTTATAGTTTGCTTACAATTCCAAAATATTTTCTTATTCAGATTAACCAACTTGCAAATGGGGAAGAACTGACTGCTGAAATTATGAAATTATGAATAGTGGTGAAAGTAGAGTTCTCCATAACATTGGAATAATAATAAAAATAAAAATTTTAGTCAAGAAAGAGGTAGTAAAAATTCCAAATAGGGTTTGAAAGGTTAATTTATTTAGAGCAAATAGAATTATAAATGGTAGATGCATTATGACAGAGGTCCAAATCCAGCAGCATTGAGTCTTCACCACGTGATGACCACTTCATAAGATCAGTCTGGACTATCGTTCTATTGACACTAACTAGAGATGATAGATAAGAAAACCTTTATTGTCATTTTTTTACTGTGAGTGCACTGGCACATATTAAAAATGAAATTCTATTGCCTGTTCTCAAAAGAATATATAATACATATATACATACATATAACATATATACATACATTCATACATATTACCACAATCAATATATGAAAAAACCATGGCAACAATTTGTCTTAATGATGTTAAAGTAGAAATCAACATAGAACAAGGTGTACGACAAGGCGATACAACATCACCCATCCTTTTCTCAGCCTGCCTTGAAGAAGTATTTCGCAAACTAGACTGGGCAAAAGATGGAGTGAAAATCAATGGTGCCTATTTAAATCACTTAAGATTTACAGTTGATGTTGTTTCTAGCTCACAAGATCCAGAACAACTTTAAAGACACATATAAGAGCTGCACAAAGAACTATTTGGTTTAAAAATAACCTGAGAAAGAGCCAGATTACATTTAATAAATTCACCAATGAAAGAAAAAAATATATATCTGGAGAAGAGCTAGACACAGTAGACCATCACATATATCTTGACCAATGAATCTCATGGAAGGTGATACAAAAAAAATGAACAGTGTGTTAAATGTGGTTGGCAGGCATTTGGCAAGCTAAGCATATTTTTCAGGAACAATCTCCCCCAGGACTGTTTTCGATGCTACCTGCTCTAACATATGTCCGTGAAACATGGACACTAACCTCACAATACAAAAGCTAGGTGTGGCACAAAGAGCCATGGAAATATACATGCCCAACACTACAAGACAAGATGGAAAGAGCTGCACATGGATTAGAGAACAAACAAAAGTATACAATATCATCAAGAGAGTTAAAGAATTGAAATGGATATGAGCTAGTCACATAACAAGAAGAACTTATGGTAGGTGGATCAAGGCAGTCACAGAATGGATCCCACTTAATAAAAAGCATCCACGAAAGAGACCTAAAACAAGATGGATCGACGACCTCAGCAAATATTACGGGCCCAATTGGCAAAAGAAAGCTCAGGACCGTATTGGTTGGAAATATGCGGAAGAGGCCTTCATCCTGCAGTGGATGGACAATGGCTAAAATGATCACATGTAGACACACGCACACACACACTGTTGTTGTTAGCTGCGAAGTCGTGTCCGACTCATCGCGACCCTATGGACAACGTTCCTCCAGGCCTTCCTGTCTTCCACCATCTTCTGGAGTCCATTTAAGCTCACGCCTACTGCTTCAGTGACTCCATCCAGCCACCTCATTCTCTGTCGTCCCCTTCTTCTATTGCCCTCGATCTTTCCCAGCATTAGGCTCTTCTCCAGTGAGTCCTTCTTTCTCATTAGGTGGCCAAAGTATTTGAGTTTTAGCTTCAAGATCTGGCCTTCTAAAGAGCAGTCAGGATTGATCTCCTCTAGGACTGACCGGTTTGATCGCCTTGCAGTCCAAGGGACTCGCAGGAGTCTTCTCCAGCACCAGAGTTCAAAGGCCTCAATTCTTTGGCGCTCAGCCTTTCTTATGGTCCAACTTTCACTGCCATACATTGCAACTGGGAAGACCATAGCCTTGACTATACGCACTTTTGTCGACAGGGTGATGTCTCTGCTTTTTAGTGTGCTGTCTAGATTTGCCATGGCTTTCCTTCCCAGGAGCAAGCGTCTTTTAATTTCTTGGCTACAGTCCCCATCTGCAGTGATCTTGGAGCCCAGGAAAATAAAATCTGTCACTACCTCCATTTCTTCCCCATCTATTCGCCAGGAATTGAGAGGGCCAGATGCCATGATCTTGGTTTTCTTAATGTTAAGTTTCAACCCAACTTTTGCACTCTCCTTTTTCACCCGCAACAAGAGGCTCTTTAGTTCTTCTTCACTTTCTGCCATTAGAGTGGTATCATCTGCGTATCTTAGGTTGTTGATATTTCTTCCAGCAATCTTAATTCCAACTATTGATTCATCTAGCCCTGCCTTTCTCATGATGTGCTCTGCATATAAGTTAAATAGGCAGGGCGACAGTATACAGCCTTGCCGGACTCCTTTCCCAATTTTGAACCAATCAGTGGTTCCGTGTCCAGTTCTCACTGTTGCTTCTTGACCCGCATATAGGTTTCTCAAGAGACAAATAAGATGGTCTGGTACTCCCATCTCTTTAAGAACTTGCCACAGTTTGTTATGATCCACACAATCAAAGGCTTTAGCATAGTCAATGAAGCAGAAGTAGATGTTTTTCTGGAACTCCCTAGCTTTCTCCATGATCCAGCGTATGTTGGCAATTTGATCTCTAGTTCCTCTGCCTCTTCGAAATCCTGCCTGTACTTCTGGTAGTTCTCGATCCACATACTGCTGGAGTCTAGCTTGTAGGATTTTAAGCATGACTTTACTAGCATGAGAAATGAGTGCAATGGTGCGATAGTTTGAACATTCTTTGGCACTGCCTTTCTTTGGAATTGGAATGTAAACTGATCTTTTCCAATCCTGTGGCCACTGCTGAGTTTTCCAAATTTGCTGGCAAATTGAGTGTAGCACTTTTACTGCACTGTCTTTTAAGATTTTGAATAGCTCAGCTGGAATACTGTCACCTCCACTAGCTTTGTTGTTGCTCAGCTTTTCTAAGGCCCACTTCACTTCACATTCTAGGATGTCTGGCTCGAGGTCAGTGACCACCTCATTGTGATTATCAGGGACGTTAAGCTCATTCTTGTATAGTTCTTCTGTGTAATTTTGCCACCTCTTCTTAATCTCTTCTGCCTCTGTTAGGTCCCTGCCATTTTGGTCCTTTATCATGCCCATTTTTGCATGGAATGTTCCCTTCATCTCTCCAATTTTCTTGAAAAGATCTCTGGTCCTCCCTATTCTATTGTTTTCTTCTATTTCTTTGCACTGTTCATTTAAGAAGGCATTCTTATCTCTTCTAGCTATTCTCTGGAATTCTGCATTCAATTGGGCATATCTATGTTTTTCTCCCTTGCCTTTCGCTTTCCTCCTTTCCTCAGCTATTTGCAAAGCTTCCTCAGACAGCCATTTTGCTTTCTTGCATTTCTTTTTCTTTGGGATGGTTTTGGTTGCTACCTGTTGTACAATGTCGCGAACCTCTGTCCATAGTTCTTCAGGCACTCTGTCTATCAGATCTAATTCCTTAAATCTATTTGTCACCTCTACTGTATATTCAATAGGGATATGATTTAATTCATACCTGAGTGGCCTAGTGCTTTTCCCTACTTTCTTCAGTTTAAGCCTAAACTTTGCAAGGAGAAGCTCATGGTCTGAGCCACAGTCAGCTCCTGGTCTTGTTTTTACCGACTGTATAGAGCTTCTCCATCTTTGGCTGCAGAGCATATAGTCAATCTGATTTCTGTGTTGACCGTCTGGTGATGTCCATGTGTAGAGCCGTCTCTTGGGTTGTTGGAAAAGAGTGTTTGCTATGACCATCGTATTCTCTTGACAAAATTCTATCAGCCTGTGCCCTGCTTCATTTTGTACTCCAAGGCCAAACTTGCCTGTTATTCCAGTTATCTTTTGGCTTCCTACTTTAGCATTCCAATCCCCCATGATGATAAGGACATCATTTTTTGGTGTTAGTTCTATAAGGTGCTGTAGGGCTTCATAGAACTGGTCAATTTCATCCTCTTCAGCACTGGTGGTTGGGGCATAGACTTGGACTACTGTGATATTGAATGGTTTGCCTTGGATTCGAACTGAGATCATTCTGTCATTTTGAGGATTGTATCCCAGTATTGCTTTTCCTACTCTTTTATTGACTATGAAGGCTACTCCATTTCTTCTGAGGGATTCTTGTCCGCAGTAGTATACCTGATGGTCATCTGAATTAAATTCACCCATTCCTGTCCATTTTAGTTCGCTGATACCTAAGATGTCGATGTTCAGTCTTGTCATCTCTTGTTTGACCACGTCCAGCTTGCCTTGATTCATGGATCTTACATTCCAGGTTCCTATGGAGAAAAAATCTTTACAGCATCGGACTTTCCTTTCACCACCAGACACATCCACAGCTGAGCGTCCTTTCGGCTTTGGCCCAGTCGCTTCATTCTTTCTGGCGCTACTAGTACTAGCCCTCTGCTCTTCCCCAGTAGCATATTGGATGCCTTCCGACCTGAGGGGCTCATCTTCCAGCATCATATCGTTTTGCCTTTTGGTACTGTCCATAGGGTTTTCATGGCAAAGATACTGGAGTGGGTTGCCATTTCCTTCTCCAGTGGATCACGTTTTGTCAGAACTCTCAGCTATGACCTGTCCGTCTTGGGTGGCCCTGCACGGCATAGCTCATAGCTTCATTGAATTACGCAAGCCCCTTCGCCACGACAAGGCAGTAATCCATGAAGGGGACACACACACACATACACACTAATCATTGTGCATTTTGAATACATAGTGGAAATGAGAGGTCTTTGGTGCTCTCTGAGCTTGCTTGTTTTCTTGCAAACGTTTCATTACCCTAACTAGATAACATCATCAGTGCTAGTCTGATGATGTTACCTAGTTAGGATAATGAAATATTTGCAAGCAAGCTCAGAGATCACCAAGGACCCCTCATTTCAACCCTGAGCTACAAATATTCTTATTCATTGGTACATAGTGGAAAGATGCTAAATTTTGGCTATCCTTACAAATGCTGCTCTTGTAGATAATTTAATTTAATTTTAATTTAATAACATTTATATACCGCCCTTCTCCCTGAGGACTCAGGGCGGTTCACAGGGCAGAATAAAATAGCAAATACAAACATTAAAAAAAAGATTAAACAATTGCCCTAGTTAAAAACAATAGAAATACAGTGCTAAAAACCCCAAGAAAAATTAAAAAACCAAAGATAAAACAACCCCAGCAATCCCCATCAGGCTAGGCCAGCTTGTACAAACAGAAATGTCTTAAGATCGCGACGAAAGGAGCGAAGATCGGGCGCCATCCGGAGCTCTACCGGTAGCTGATTCCACAGCTCCGGAGCGCCCACAGAGAAGGATCTCCCCCTGGGGGCCACCAATCGACATTCTCTGATCGGTGGCACCCTGAGGAGGCCCTCTCTGTGGGAACGCACAGGGCGCAGGGAGCTTGATGCCGGCAGCAGATGTTCCCTGAGGTACTCCGGCCCCATGCCATGGAGTGCTTTGAACACCGTTACCAGTACCTTGAATCTCACCCGGAAGACAACTGGCAACCAATGCAGCTCACGGAGCAGAGGTGTAACGTGGGAGTATCGGGAGACTCCCAACACCACTCTCGCGGCTGCATTCTGTACCAGTTGGAGCTTCCGGGTGGTCCTCAAGGGCAGCCCCATGTAGAGAGCGTTGCAGTAGTCCAGACGAGAGGACACGAGCGCATGAGTGACCGTGCATAGATCATCCCGGCTAAGATAGGGCCGCAACTGACGCACCAGGCGAACCTGTGCGAAGGCCCCCCTAGTCACAGCTCCTATATGGTCTTCCAAGGTGAGCCGTGAATCTAGGAGGACCCCCAAGTTGCGAGCCCTATCTACGGGGGGTAATAGTTCACCCCCCATAGCCAGAGGTGGAATGTCCGAATAAACCCGGGATGAAGGTATGCAAAGCCACTCAGTCTTGTCGGGGTTGAGTTGGAGTCTGTTCCTCCCCATCCAGACCCGAACCGCCTCCAGGCAACGGGACATCACGTTGAGGGCATCACTGGGGTGGTTTGGGGTCGAAAAGAAAAGTTGGGTATCATCAGCATACTGATGATACCCAACTCCAAAGCCACGAATGATCTCACCCAGCGGCTTCATGTAGATGTTGAACAGGAGAGGCGAGAGGACCGACCCCTGAGGAACTCCACAAATGAGAGACCTCGCGGTCGACCTCTGCCCCCCTGCCAACACCGACTGCGAACGTCCCAAGAGATAGGAGGAGAACCACTGTAAAACTGTGCCTCCCACTCCCAATCCCCTGAGACGCCGCAGCAAGATACCATGGTCGATGGTATCGAAAGCCTCCGAGAGGTCTAATAGGACTAGGACAGAGGAATGCCCCCTGTCCCGAGCCCTCCAGAGATCATTCACCAGCGCGACCAATGCCGTCTCCGTGCTGTGCCCCGGCCTGAAACCCGATTGGTACGGGTCTAGATAATCCGCTTCATCCAGGACCAGAGGGAGCTGATGCGCCACCACACTCTCAACAACCTTCGCAAGAAAGCGAAGGTTGGAGACAGGACGAAAGTTGTTCAATACAGCCGGGTCCAGGGCAGGCTTCTTGAGGAGAGGCCTCACCACCGCCTCCTTCAAGACGGCGGGGAAGATACCCTCACTCAAAGAAGCCGATATAACTGCCTGGAACCAGCTGCGTGTCCTCTCCCGGGCTGCATAAACCAGCCAGGAAGGGCACGGGTCCAGTAAACATGTGGTGGTGCTCAGCCTCCCCATGATCCTGTCCACTTCCTCCGGAGTCACAGAATCAAACTCCTCCCAGGTGATATCGACAAGACCACCCGTGTCCTGATCGTCAGACTCTGCCCAGTCAGAGTCCAGACCGGTCCGAATCCGAGTGATTTTGTCCGACAGATGTTGGTTAAACTCCTCAGCACGTCCCTGCAAGGGATCCTCCCTCACCTCCTGATTTAGGAGGGAGCGAGTCACCCTAAACAGGGCAGCCGGGCGATTATCTGCGGACGCAATAAGGGTGGCGAAGTGGTTGGACCTCGCCTCCCTAATTGCAGCGAGATAAGACCTAATATAGGCTCTTAGTCGCAATCGGTCGGGTTCGGATCGGCTGGACCTCCAACCGCTCTCTAGGCCCCGTCTCCGACGCTTCATCTCCCGGAGCTCCGCAGAGAACCATGGAGCTCGGCGGGATCTGCACCGGGTCAGGGGCCGCAGGGGTACAACTCGGTCAAGGGCCTCAGTGGCCGTCCTTTCCCAGGCTTCCACTAAGGCCTCGGCCGAGCTGTGAGCAAGGGAGGCAGATAAAATGTAATGGCTTCCCTGTGTGCCAGCTTAGAGGACAAAAAAGTGCCAACTCCTGGGAATTCAGAGAGGGACAAGAGAAGTGTTGGGGGACTTGGCAGGCTGAGTGATAGGAGTGGATGGTCAGGAGGAGGATATGCTAGGAATGTTGGGGGGGCTGCAAATGAGGGACCAGATGAGCAGCTGACTAGGAGCAAAAGGAGTAATGCAGCTGCAAGTAGGAAGTGCAGATGACCAGCTAGCAGCACAAGGCAGAGAGAAGATGCAGCTGCAGCCAATCAATGGTGATAAGGAAACATTTCCTCTGTCAAATTCCCGCTGAGCAAAGGAAGCACAGCAGAGGTTGGTGAGGCTATTTGCAAGGAGGCAGCTTCACCACTCCTAATGATGTGCACCAGCTAGTGCTTATTTAGCTCAGCATTTGAAGGTTGAGGTTGTCAGAGACAGTTTTCAATTTTCTGAATTTTGTGTATACTCTTAATCCCTTGAACCGATTGATCACAACTTTGGACTCTACACTTTGGACCTTGACTCGTGGACTTGAAAAAATCTTCTGAATAGCTAAAAGAACCATTAGTGGGAGGGAAAGCAGACATTTTTCACAGTTGGGTACAAAAGTTGCATTCTATGGAATAATTAGAAGGACCAGAATTCTCTCTTGGTCCTTCAGAAGAAAAAAGCTTTCCAAAGTCTCAAAAACTACCTTTCTTTGGGGAAAAAAGAGACAATACCAGCAAGCATCCTAGAATGCAGTGACAAGAGCGTTTTGAGTAATCTGACTGATGCTTGACTTCTTTATTGTGAGCGAATAGACTCCCTTATTTTATATATATATAAGAGATTTAGATCAAAATAAAAACAACTGGGAAATGAGAAAAGATTCAGTCTCTAAAATGCAGTTTTTTCCAGAAAGCATCTGGAGGAGGATGGAAATCTAAATCTGCATGCAGATCAAATAAAAGATTTTATTAGTCAAGTTGAGCAGTTAAACTTGCCTTTAGTGGAAGAAACACTACTTGCCTTCATTCTTTGCTTAGAAGTTACCAAGTTGTAGTATACACCATAGAAATGAAAAAGGAAGCAGATACACATTTTGTGGTAAATTATTTGCAGCTCTATAATTTGCCTAACTTTAAAAAGCAAAATGCAGCAGTGCTGTTCATTGCAAAGAAATTGCCCTAGGAATGAGAGACAAGACAAATCATTTAGACTGCATTTCATAGGAGGTGTTCATTTCAGGCAAATATAAGAAAAGACCAGGAAGAAAATAATGAATGTAAGACCAAATGAGCACCAAATAGCATGCATTTTGTTTCTAGCATACCTTCTAATTTTACCAGAGATAATGATTTATGAAATTGAATGGATATAAATTTACCCTAAATCTGGTAAATGGATAAAACAGCACCTCAGCCAAAAGACATTCTGTTCTGCATTAGGCAAAGGCAGGTTGCTCAACTTCTTGTAAGTTCCAAATCTGAAATTGTCTACTCTCAGTAAAATATATCACAGAGAAGGGATGTTATACAAGAATGAACTTGTTGAGTTAGATAGTGCAGAAGATAAAACAGTAGCAGGAGAGAATTGCGCCCACAAAATTGTAATCAAACATTACAGAAAAATAGGGTAAGAGACTAGATGCAATTGTTAAATTAGAAAGCTTAGTCAAAATGCAAAGTTGCAGGAATATGTGAATCCAAGGGTACAGGCCAAACACACTAATCCAATATACGTGAAGAGAAAAGAAAGACATTACAAATAACATTTTTAAACCAATGAACATCATAAAATTGGGTGGACACAAATGTTTCCTAACTTTCATTTTACGTAAGATTTTCCTATTTGGGCTTCTAAAAGAATAAAATAAAGAATCCAAGCTATTGGATCCCCAGAAAATGGCATGCTAAATGGTGGGTTGTTGTTTTTCTCCCTGCCAACAAACAGCTGATTTTGCTATCAAAGCAGGTTCTTGGTAGTAAGCTCCCCAGATTCAGACAGAAGTAACTAGAAACTTATCAAGAAATAATGGTTGGAAACTGACCAAAGAGAGAAGCATCCTGGAATTAAGGAGAAACTTCCTAACAGTGAGGACAATTAACCAGTGAAACAGTTTGCCTTCAGAAATCGTGGGCAATCACTGGAGGCTTTTAAGAAGAGACTAGACCAGGGGTGTCAAACTGCCAGCCTGTAGGTCGGATGTGTCACATGGAGGCTGCACCCACCCCATTGCTGGCAATGGCAAAACCATCCCGATACATTGTGTGACATTACGTGACATTGTGAGTTTGACATGTCTGGACTAGACACTTGTCTGAAATGGTATAGGTTCTCCTGCTTGAGCAGGGTGCTGGACTTGAAGACCTCCAAGGTCCCTTCCAGATTCTATTCTATTCTATTCTATTCTTGTCCCAAAGATGCTTTTTCAAAAGGCAACTGAACTTTCTTGCTTTTTTTTCTTGAAAATATTTTGCTTCTCATCTAAGAAGAATGGAAGAAGCAATTTGGTCTGTAAGCAATCTAAAGCAGGTCAAATGCTGGCGGGAGGCTAGCTACAATAATGTATCACCTTCTCAAAGCATTTCATAATGATGGATGTCAGTGCAACCGGATGGTAATCATTGAAGCTTGTAAGTGTGGACTCTTTTTGCACTGGCAAAATGATGGCTGTCTTAAAACACGATGGGACCATTGCCTGCTGCAATGAGAGATTGAAAATATCTGTAACAACACAAGCCAGTTCATCTGCACATTCCCTAAGAACCCACCCAGGGATATTATCTGAGCCAGCTGTTAACTTTCCACAGTGTTTTCTGGACAGAAGTGACATCAAAGCTAAGCACTTGTTCGTCAGGATGGGGCACAGCTTTCGTAGCAGGAGTGCCTCAAATCTTCCAAAAAATGTATTCAGTGTCATCTTTGCATCTCAATGGAGCCACCTTATAATTCATAATTGCCAGGATTCCTTGCCACATGCGTCTGGTGTTTGTTGGGTGCTGGAAAAGGTTCTGAATTTTCTGGCAATAGGTTTGCTTTGCGCCTTTATGGCACTTTTCAAATTAGCTCTGGCTGTTCTAAGTGCCAGCATATCACCGGATTTAAAAGCCGCATTCTGTGCCTTCAGCATCTTGCGGACCTCATAAATCAGCCACAGTTTTTCATTCGCCCTCACAACAATGCTTTTAAGGACACAGACATCCTCTGTGCACTTTGGGATATATGCAGACAGCATGGTGGCATACTCATCAACATTTATACGTTAGTTGTCAGTTGCTGCTTCTTTAAACATGCCCCAGTCTGTGCACTCAAAGTAGTCTTGTAATGCTTCTACAGCTCCCTCTGCCCAAACCCTCACCTGCTTTACTGTAGGTTTCACTCTGACTAATACAAGTTTATATGCTGGGATAAGCAGCACTGAGAGATGGTCAGAGGAGCCCAAGTGAGGGTGAGGGATAGCTTTGAAAGCCTTCTTGATGTTGGAATAAACAAGTTCCAGTGTATTGTCCCCTCTGGTTGCAAAGTCCACATATTGATGTAAATGGGGAAAAGTAGCTTTCAAATCAACTTGATTAAAGCCTCCCACTACAATAAATGCACCCCCTGAGTAAGTAGTTTGTAAGTCACTGATGGTATAATAGAGAACATTCAGGGCCTCTTCTCTGTTTGCATCAGGGGGATAATGATAACAGAAAATTCTCTAGGCACATAGAAGAGTCTGCATTTAATGGTCAAAAGCTCTACATCCAAGGGAGCATAGACTTGAAACCACCTTGGCATTATTACACCATCTGTCGTTTATATAAAAACAGACACTGCCTCCCCAGGATTTGCCACTTAGAGCAAAACTCTGATCCAGCCAAAATGTTGAAAATCCCATCAAGCTAACAACATTATCTGGGACAGAGGGCTTTAACCAAATATGTGGTTCAATGGTTCTGAGATCATATCTGCCAGCTCCTTGAGATCTCTGGGATGTAACCCATCAGGTCCCAGTGATTCAAACTCATCTAGAGTGGAAAGGTGTTCTCTTACCATTTTCTTATTTTAATTTCTATTCCTAGTCTTATCTTTTATGGTTATGTTTTTGATAGGTTAGGCTGTATTATCTTTTTACAAGAACACAGATGCAAAAGGCTTCCTTGCCATCTTCTCTCATTAATGGATTGTTGTTTCCTTGACCTTTTTCTTGTTTTTTATATGTTGAAAAAATCTTTTTTATTATTAGGAGCCTTTGTGGTATTCAATCCTGACAGGCTCAAGGTTGACTCAGCCTTCCATCCTTCCAAGGTCAGTAAAATGAGGGCCCAGATTGTTGGGAGCAATATGCTGACTCTGTAAATTGCCTAAAGAGGACTCTAAAGCATATGAAGTGGTATATAAGTTTAAGTGCTATTGCTATTATTATTTTTGACATTTACTGCAAGTATTACTTCTTTCTGAGCCTCAATATTCATCTTTACAACTTTGGGCTATTTGCTGGTATTCTGCCTTGGTTATGTGTCCCTCTTTCCATTTTTTGTACTTCCATTTTTTATTGACTTATGCTGGCTTCTTCTTGATTTTTTTTCTTTTTCAGTGATATTGAGCTTGACTGGGCTTTTTTAGTCATATTTTTCAGAGTTTCCCAAGCTTCTTGAGTTCTTTTCCCCTTTAAAATTTTCATTCATAGGATCCTTCCAAAACTTTCAAGTTTGTTAAGGCACTGGTTTGATTATTTATGTTCTATTGTTTGTGCTTTCATTATACTGAATTCCAATATGACATGGTCACTCTCCCGCCAAGTTTCGGCAACTTCAACCCCCTCTGTGACTTCCTCTCTGTTAGTAAGAATTTGGTCCAGTATAGCTGTCACTCTAGTTCCTTCCTCTACCTTTTGGATGGCAAAATTGTCAGCTAGGTTATTAGGAACCTATTTGATCTCCCACTTGATGTAGAGTTTGTCTCCCATTTGATTTCAGAGTAGTTTAAGTCCCTCATTATTACTGTGTGTGTTTCTTACATACATTTGTTAACTGGTTAGCTAAAAAGTCCATCTATAGTGAGCTCTTACATATAATGCAACTCCATCTCCTCTTTTGTTAGGTCTGTTTCTTTTGAACAGTTTGTAGCCTTCTCTCAGTACATTCCAGTCATGTGTTTCATCCCATCAAGTTTCAGTAGTGGCAACTGTATCATACTTGCCCAGTACTTCAAGTTCACCTTGTTTGTTCCCCAAAGTTTTGCATGTTTGTGTATAGACATTTCAGTCCTTTATGGCTGACCCTGGGTATTCTTCCTGTATATCCTATTCTATATCTAAGTTTTCCTTCCTTTCCATCACTCCCTACCTCATCATTTGGAAAAAAAATACTTTTCAACTTACAGACTCTGAATGAAAATTTAGATAAAAGACTTGATGTTTTAACAACCCTCATAATTCAACGTAAGGATAATATTCAGATATAGCTAACAGCAGTTAAATCACACTTGCAATTGGGTGAATTAGAAGTCAATTTGTTGCTGTCAGAATTGAAGGAGAAGGAAGGAGAATTGCAAGCTTGTTGGAGAAGGCTGAATAGGACATGAATTTAAAAGGCCTAGAGACAGAAGTATGGATCAGTGATGAACTGGAGTTTTTAAAGAAAACTGATGAAAATTGTGGAGTCATCATATTCAATCTGAACACAACAGAAGAGATATTTTGGTTCAACTTGCACAAAAAACTTCTGAAGTGCTGCAATTATTGGGAAAGATCTCAATTATAATTTTAAGGAAAAGCTATTTGATTCTGGACAGATTAGAGATAATAACTGCAGTTTTTATGGTAGTTTAAAAGCCCGTGGTGGAGTTTCTGCCTGTGGAATACAATAATAGATCGTCAGTAGAGTTTGGTATTGACTTTACCTGTTAACGAGTTGTTGTTTTTACAATAAATAGATGGTAAGTCAATTTAGTTGGGCAAAAAGAGTTGTTTATAAATTATAGACCTGTTTTTAAGAGAGGAAATTATTATTGTTGGGGGGACAATATATTTTGTGCATTTTGTACACTTTTTGTCTTGTTTAGTTTTTGCTTTGTTATTGTTTCCCTTTTTTCTGCTGAAGTTTGTATTTTAAGAAACAAAATAAAAAAATTATATAAAAAAGAAATTATATTTCTAGAAATACAGCATGAATAAAATCTACCAAGGATTGGCCTCTTTCTTTACAGAATAGAAGAATTAGATCTAAAAATGATTCATTTCTTTTCCTTTTTTCACAGTCTGGAAAATTCTCTAGTACCTTTCCGACACCTCACAGCCAACTGCAAGGGTATCAGGATACCGAAAATGCTGTAGAACATGAGAACATGAAAGCTGTCCTGAAGACATCATCTCCAACTGGAGAGAACATTGCATTAGGAATACGCACTCGATCCAGGGCCAATCAAGGTGAACAGTTTGGATTTATGTGAGGAGTTGTGATTCACTCTGTTTTTATTATTATCATTTGTCGCACAATCAGATGTTTAGACTGGATTTGGCATTTCTATTCAACTATCAATTCCTTCCCAAGGACCTGAGATAGGCAGATGCAGTTATTTGATGGTGTTACAGATATTGTTGCAGGATATAAACTGTTCTGAGTAAAAGCTGCCTTTGCAACTGACTGATGACAAATTTGTCAATGCCTATCTTGTTCAAGAGATGCTCCAATTGTTTTGGGATTGCAACCAAGGTGCCTATCTTAGTATTGGTACTATTTTTGCTTTGCTTTCTTTTCCCGTAGTCATTCTATTTCTGTTTGCAGGTCTTTATATTTTGTGATTTTCTCCAGTTCTTTCTCTTCTCTTCTACTGTCTCCAGGCACTGCCACATCCATCAAGCAGAGTTTTTTCTCTTTCTTATTGACAATTGTTAAGTCTGGCATGTTATGTGGCAGGTGCTTAATTCTGAACTTCCAAAGGACTTTAGGGTCTTCACTTTGTATTGCTATCTATATTTTGTGGCCTTGTCAATTCTTGCTTGCAGGCAAATGGTATTTCCTTCATTTTTCCTATGCATCGTTGTTGCTACTTTGCCGTGCCATGGTTTGTAGATGGTCAATGTTATCTTCCTGCAGTAGCTAATCAACCTATTTCTTCAGCTTTTTTGCAGAAGTAGCACTTGCTGTCTGCTGCTGTCTTCTCAATATCTGGCTTTGTATATGTTTGTTCTTAATGGATTGTCTTGTGCAATCAGAATTAGCCCTTCAAACTTTTTCTTCAATTTTCCTGCTCTTAGCCATTACCGGGTCCTATTGTTAGCTGCTTTGCCTGCTATTTTTTTAAATTTACTATCCATGTAATCCTTTGTCTTTTCATGCCACCTTTCTGTTTATCATTTATTCTTTATTATAGGCTAGTTTGTTCTCTCCAGTACTCAGTAGACCTTCCTGATATACTAGCTTCACAATTGACCAGTAATTATGTCTTGCATTGTGCCATCAATTTATGCACAAAGCTTCTGTTGTTTCTACTGACTCCTGTTATTTCTAGACACCTGATTATCTATCATTTGGCAGGGAGTCAAATGCCTTCTTATAATCAATCCATGCTACATTCAAGTTGGTCTTCCTTCTGTTGCAGTTTTCCAGAATGATTTTGTCAAGTAGATCTTTAGTTTCTCTGCTGCTTGGGCAGTTTTCTCTTTGCTCAGGTATTCTTCTAGATGCTATTGGACAGCATCAGCTTCCATTCAAGTTGGCAATTTGAAAGCTGTTAGTAAGCATATAGTGGGCCTATAGTTGCCTAATGATGCCCCCTGTAAGGTCCTGCCTCAGCTGATTCCCTCAAGAAAGCAGAACTCTTTAAACTGGCAGCATTTCAAAAGGAGCTTTTATTGAGAGATAGTAAAAACAAGAGAAGGGAGGCAGAATATGAAGTTTCTGTGTGAAATTGTTAGGTTAAAACCGATTGTATTAAAAATCAATAAAAACTTATTTAAAAAGTTGTTGGTGAGCAAATAGTGGGCCTATGGTTGCCTAATGATGCCTCCTTTGCTGGAACCTTCATTATCATGTATTTGATTGCTTGGGCTTTTGCGTGATGTAAAATTTTTTTCTAATGTTTGATAGCTATGGCTTGACTTATTCAATATGGTTGACAGAGGAATCAGTGCAATGACAAACATTAGCTGTAAAAGTGAGTCTTCTTGGAAGATTCCTCTCTTGATATTAATCTCTCCCAAACCATTGATCACAACCATGTCTTCCATGGTGCCGTTGATTTTTATACAAAGTTTCTGATGTTTCTACTGACTCCTATTATTTCTAAGCCCTTGGTTAACCAGTCAAGGGGCAGGGATTTAATCCCTTTCTACATGCTACATTAAAATTGTTTATTTTCTCTTGCAGTTTTCCAAAATCATCTTGGCAATTAAGGAGTATTATTATTACATGTTATGTGTATATGTATTATTATACATAAAATGAGTAATGAATATAATTGGGATGCAGATTTTTAGAAGGCAGTTCCACAAATTGCAGTGAACATGGATGAGAACAAAATTATACCTTTATTTTTACTATTTTATTTTATACATTTAAATACATTTTCTGGAAAAGAGTTCACAGGTTTCTCCAGAAAGCTCAAAGAAATGATGGCACAAAATGGTTAAAAACCTCAGATTATGATTATTATTACAAATACTATTCAAAATATGACTTTTAAGCAAAATTTACCTGGAATATTTTATATGGGGCAGTTGACTGATAATTCTGAAGGTAGAAACACAATATAGTGGTATATTGGTATGAATGAAGCTCTGTGGGAATCACTGTTGTTTCTGCTTTAAGCTGAACTAGAGGCCTAGGTATGTGTGGGAATAAAGATAGGCATGCATACAGACAATTATAAAGTATGATCAAATAATCCAAACTTTGATTTGTCCATGTATGAGATTGGGCAAAATTCTTTTGTCAAGATATCTGATAGCAATAGCATTTTGACTTATATTTGTTGTTGATGTTACCTGCGAAGTCGTGTCCGACCCATCGCGACCCCATGGACAAAGTTCCTCCAGGCCTTCCTCTCCTCTACCATCTTCTGGAGTCCATTTAAGCTCACGCCTACTGCTTCAGTCACTCCATCCAGCCACCTCATTCTCTGTTGTCCATTCTTCTCTTGCCCTCAATCTTTCCCACCATTAGGCTCTTCTCCAGTGAGTCCTTCCTTCTCATTAGGTGGCCAAAGTATTTCAGTTTCAACTTCAAGATCTGTCCTTCTAAAGAGCAGTCAGGGTTGATCTCTTCTAGGACTGACTGGTTTGATCACCTTGCAGTCCAAGGGACTCGCAGGAGTCTTCTCCAGCACCATAGTTCAAAGGCCTCAATTCTTTGGTGCACAGCCTTTCTTATGGTCCAGCTTTCACAGCCATACATTGCAACTGGGAAGACCATAGCCTTCACTATACGCACTTTTGTTGACAGAGCGATGTCTCTGCTTTTTATTGTGCTGTCTAGATTTGCCATTGCTTTCCTCCCCAAGAGCAAGCGTCTTTTAATTTCTTGTGCAAGAGTTGACTTTTTAAATAAACCTTGTCCCTCCTCTCCAGCCTGTCCCCTCAGAATGGATTTCTGAGGAGGGAGGGAAGATAACAGCATCCTTCTCTGCCTTCCTGATTCTATAGTACACAGTGCTAAAAGATTTTGCCTAATATTTAACCAAAATAATATTTGGTACAACTTTTACAACTTTATTGTTCTAATAAAATAGACTTCCATATTATTCTATCTCTTGCTTTTTCTCCCTTTCCTATGCTGAAATCTGTAGTTCAAAATTAAGTATCACACATTCTTTTAAAACTAGATAACTGTTATAATTGAATTAATATATGAATATCAATGACAGTAATAAGCACTGTATCAATAATATAATTTTTGATATATATATATATATATATATATATATATATATATATATATATATATATATATATATATATATATGTTATTTAATTTTATTTACAGTACAATGAAGATAACATAAAAAGTAAAATGCATGTTGCTTCCATTAAATTTTTAAGAACCAAGAATTGAGTAGTAAACATTTATCATGCTTTTGTTGTACATATTGTAATTGATGCTTGAAGCAGGAAGAATAAAAATCAGCATCTGCACTATGATACCAACAGATAGATATCCTTTTCTGTTTTTCCCCAGTTTCTGGCTAAAAATCAGCACCTCCCCAACCCAATCAATTCTTTATGCTCATAGTGATATGTCTCATCAAAGCGTTGTTGTTGTTGTTAGTTGCAAAGTCATGTCTGACCCATCGCGACCTCATGGACAACATTCCTCCAGGCCTTCTCTACCATCTTCTGGAGTCCATTTAATCTGACACATACTGCTTCAGTGACTCCATCCAGCCACCTCACTCTCTTCTTGTCCCCTTCTTCTATTGCCCTCGATCTTTCCCAGCATTAGGCTCTTCTCCAGTGAGTCCTTCCTTCTCATTAGGTGGCCAAAGTATTTGAGTTTCAACTTCAGGATTTGGCCTTCTAAAGAGCAGTCAGGGTTGATCTCCTCTAGGACTGATCAGTTTGAACGCCTTACAGTCCAAGGGATTCGCATGAGTCTTCTCCAGCACCATAGTTCAAAGGCCTCAATACTTTGGTGCACAGCCTTTCTTATGGTCCAACTTTCACTGCCATACATTGCAACTTGGAAGACCATAGCCTTCACTATACGCACTTTTGTTGACAGAGTGATGTCTCTGCTTTTTAGTGTGCTGTCTGGATTTGCCATTGCTTTCCTCCCCAGGAGCAAGCGTCTTTTAATTTCTTGGCTACAGTCCCCATCTGTAGTGATCTTGGAGCCCAAGAAAATAAAATCTGTCACTACCTCCATTTCTTCCCCATCTATTTGCCAGGAATTGAGACAGCCGGATGCCATGATGTCGGTTTTGGTTTTCTTAATGTTAAGTTTCAACCCAACTTTTGCACTCTCCTACTTTACCTGCAACAAGAGGCTCTTCTTCACTTTCTGCCATTAGAGTGATATCATCTGCATATCTTAGGTTGTTGATATTTTTCCCAGCAATCTTAATTTCAGCTTTTGATTCATCTAGCCCTGCCTTTCTCATGATGTGCTCTGCATATAAGTTAAATAGGCAGGGTGACAGTATACAGCCTTGCCGGACTCCTTTCCCAATTTTGAACCAATCAGTGGTTCTGTGTCCAGTTCTCACTGTTGCTTCTTGACCTGCATATAGGTTTCTCAAGAGACAAATAAGATGGTCTGGTACTCCCTTCTCTTTAAGAACTTGCCACAGTTTGTTGTGATCACCACAATCAAAGGCTTTAGCATAGTCAATGAAGCAGAAGTAGATGTTTTTCTGGAACTCCCTAGCTTTCTCCATGATCCAACGTATGTTGGCAATTTGATCTCTAGTTCCTCTGCCTCTTCAAAATCCTGCCTGTACTTCTGGTAGTTCTCAATCCACATACTGCTGGAGTCTAGCTTGTAGGATTTTAAGCATAACTTTACTAGCATGTGAAATGAGTGCAATGGTGCGATAGTTTGAACATTCTTTGGCACTGCCTTTCTTTGGAATTGGAATGTAAACTGATATTTTCCAATACTGTGGCCAGTGTTGAATTTTCCAAATTTGCTGGCAAATTGAGTGTAGCACATTTACTGCATCGTCTTTTAAGATTTTTAATAGCTCAGGTGGAATACTGTCACCTCCACTAGCTTTGTTGTTGCTCAGTTTTTCTAAGGCCCACTTCACTTCACATTCTAGAAGGTCTGGCTCGAGGTCAGTGACTACTTTATCATGTTTATAGGGGACATTAAGCTCATTCTTGTATAGTTCTTCTGTGTAGTTTTGTCACCTCTTCTTAATCTCTTCTGCCTCTGTTAGGTCCCTGCCATTTTGGTCCTTTATCATGCCCATTTTTGCATGAAACATTCCCTTCATCTCTTCAATTTTCTTGAAGAGAAAATTTTTCTTCTATTTCTCTGCACTGTTCATTTAAGAAGGCATTCTTATCTCTTCTAGCTATTCTCTGGAATTCTGCATTCAGTTGGGCGTATCTTTCTTTTTCTCCCTTGCCTTTCGCTTCCCTCCTTTCCTCAGCTATTTGCAACGCTTCCTCAGACAGCCATTTTGCTTTCTTGCATTTCTTTTTCTTTGGGATGGTTTTAGTTGCTACCTCTTGTACAATGTTGCGAACCTCTGTCCATAGTTCTTCAGGCACTTTGCCTATCAGATCTAATTCCTTAAATCTTATTTGTCACCTCTACTGTATATTCAACAGGGATATGATTTAATTCATACCTGAGTGGCCTAGTGCTTTTCCCTACTTTCTTCAGTTTAAGCCTAAACTTTGCAGCGAGAAGCTCATGGTCTGAACCACAGTCAGCTCCTGGTCTTGTTTTTACTGACTATATAGAGTTTCTCCATCTTTGGCTGCAGAGCACATAGTCAATCTGATTTCTGTGTTGACCGTCTGGTGAAGTCTATGTGTAGAGCTGTCTCTTGGGTTGTTGGAAAAGAGTGTTTGCTATGACCATCGTATTCTCTTGACAAAATTCTATCAGCTTGTGCCCTGCTTCATTTTGTACTCCAAGACCAAATTTGCCTGTTATTCCAGTTATCTTTTGGCTTCCTACTGTAGCATTCCATTCCCCCATGATGATAAGGACATCATTTTTTTGGTGTTAGTTCTATAAGGTGCTGTAGGGCTTCATAGAACCGGTCAATTTCATCCTCTTCAGCACCGGTGGTTGGGGCATAGACTTGGACTACTGCGATATTGAATGGTTTGCCTTGGATTCAAACTGAAATCATTCTGTCATTTTGGGGGTTGTATCCCAGTAGTGCAAAGATACTGGAGTGGGTTGCCATTTCCTTCTCCAGTGGATCACGTTTTGTCAGAACTCTCTGCTATGACCTGTCTGTCTTGGGTGGCCCTGCACGGCATAGCTCATAGCTTCATTGAATTATGCAAGCCCCTTCGCCACGACAAGGCAGTAATCCATGAAGGGGTAGACTTATATAACTATCCCATAATACTTTATAGCACCCTCTGGGCAGTTTACAATGTAAGCGTTATTTGCATATTGCCCCAAACAATCTGGGTCCTCATTTTACTGGCCTCGGAAGGATGGAAGGCTGAGTAAACCATGGAGTTTTGTCAGTATAGAACTCCAGATTAAGGGTAGAGTTTGCCTGCAATACTGCAGTTTAACCACTGCACTATCAACTACTATTTGATAGTGGTGTTTCTGACAAACCCAGAAGTAATGTATCTTTCTCACTGATTTGTAATTTGTAATTCCCTAACAGGCACAGAATATGACTTATGGCCCGACATGGGGTGATTGTCTAATATACTCAGTTATGTTGACTATAATTTCATTAAATATTTTGGCTTACATTTTCCAGGCATTGCTGGTTCATGGAACCCTAGCAATGATGATTTGACTAATGCTACAGACAATGCAGCAGATGAGATAATGGATCGTATTGTTAAGTCTGCCACACAAGTGCCAAGTCAGCGTGCAGTGCCCAAAGAAAGAAAGCGATCAAGAGCAAACAGGAAGTCAAGTAAGCTCAACTAGTATTCATTATCTGTAAACAAAACAAAATATCACACTTTTGGATTCTTCTCCCATCTATATCATGTACATGTAGGCAATTTTGTTGAGGAAAAGAAGCCTTGCTTCCTATGTCAGAACACTCCCTCCTACTGTTTCTCCCTTAGTCAGTGCCTAAGAAGATAAACTTTTGTTTGTTAGATTTATATCCCCTCTAAAAACCCATGTGGCTTACATAAGGAGACCATTTTATGTATTTTTCCCATAACAATTCTGAGAGGGAGGTTGTGTTAAGGAGGAGTATCTTACTCAAAGTTTCAATGAGAAAGGATAGGCTTTCACTGTAAGTTTGAAATTTTAACTACCACATCTTGCTGTATCTCTTGAAGAAATAAATGCATCAACAGAGCAATCACTGTTACTTGTTTCCTACAATGCATCTATCTCCCCTTTGGGTTTGTGCCGACCACTTCCAAATGTAGGGTTTCCCTGAAGTTTCAGGTATCCTTTCCTTCTACAGCTCAAACTGGCAGCATATTCCCCCAGTGAATGTGCTCCCCAGGGCTTTGGTATCCCCAGACGTTGAACAGAGGGAATGCTGCCTACATCTGTACCACAGCAATCCTGATTAACAGCTGGGGCAGCTCATCAGCCCTCATGACGACACAGTTGCATGGCAAGGCCATACCTAAGATTCTTCTCCCCTTTTCTACTCCCTCATTGTACTGACTCACACCAGCACAATAGCAGCCAGCCTTGCCACAAAAACCAAATAGCACACCAGTTCTTATGCATTTGAATTATTATTGCTCATTTGTTACAGATTGATGAAGTGGACATTTATTTATTTTATGAAATGTATATGCTCCCATCTCACTACTAGAGCTTTGTTAATCCATCACAACTGTCTACACTATTTTGGGGTGCATAATGTCCATTATTCAGGGGAACATGGGTGGATTATCCCTATTATTTTGAAAGAGGTGCTGGTAATTTCTCCTTAAGCAATATTCTGATAGGTTTTATGTACAACTGAAATAGCATTTGCCATAAAACTGACCGTAAACCAGGAATGACCTATTGCAACTCTTGCAAAATTAGGGCTTTTTTACCACTTCCTCACCTCAATAAGTTCATGTACAGTAACAGCAATTCTAAAAGTGCTATACTCTGGTTGTGATCTCTCAGACTACAAATCTGTATGGTAGCTTTGTTTTCCTATTTATGGGAGGGATTAGTGAGTTACAAAATTAGCTCTGATATTAACCTTTGCTCTCCTTATGTCTGCATTTTTTCTCAACAATGAAAAATGTGAAGAAGATTTTACAGAAAATAAATTTACTGATTTTCACATATTTATTCCATTTTCAAACACTGCAAAAGAGGGATTAGGAGTGAATGAGGGGCTTATACACCAAATGTTACAATCATGTAAGCAAATGGAAAAGCTTTCTTGGTCTTCCCAAAAGCAATTCAATATTTATTTCACATGAATGCAAAAAGATCATAGCAGGAATTGTGAGCCTTAGTGAAGTAGCACCACTAAATGTAATGTGTGAGATTATTGTTTATACTGTTATCCCATCAAAGTTAGATATCACTATCTAACTAGTGATATACTATTTTAAAATTATAGTCTATATATATATTATATAGATACAATACAAGATTTTTCTCTGGATTATATCCCTATCATTCTGAGAGTGATATCAAGTGGATCTCTTCTTTTTTAATCCAAAGACTCATGAATGAGGGAAATAAATGCATATTTATAACTGTCAGTTCTCACTTTTTGAAACCAACATTTCCCTCACTCACTGATCCAGCAGTTTACCTGATTAGTCTACATTCCCCTCGCACTTTTATAACTTTTAACTTCGGCACTTTTATCGCATCCCATAGTACTTCTCCACCAAATGACATTGCTTCAACTATTTCACACAGAATCCATTTTTCTTGGGGGTATAATATCTTTTTTTGTTCTTTTTCAAAATGGTATTCTCCATGTACTGCAAAGTCTGAAATATTCCAGAACAAGGCTTCCTACTTTTAGGATTCCTTTATGCAAGTTATTTATATGTTCACACAATACAAAGCACAAGGGAAGTGTATGTACAAGGTGTATGTATATCTGTCCATCTCACATACGCACACATCATCATCACATAAGAATCCTGAACAATAATCTTGGGAAGACTGCACTTCCCTATTCAAGACTAATATGCAAACTGGAGGGTCAGTTTGGACTCAGTTCCTGCTTGAAGAGTGAGTAGCAGCTCTGGTCAAGAGGCCTTTTACAAGCCCTTTAAAACAATTACTCATCCCTTGCCACCTTAGTGAAACTGTTGCAATGCACTGTGCATGACACTATCCTTGAAGACTATTAAAAGATACAGCTAGTCCAGAAATGGTGCAGGAAGTAATGGGCATGCCACAATATGCTCATCTGATGACACTGCAGTGTGAGCTACACTGATTACTAGTGAGTTTAGATGCAATTCAGGTTGTACCTATAAAGCCCTACCAGGCATAGGACTTGGCTGGTCAGTCTTTTTATGATAAACAATTGCATCCATTATCTTATTTTAATTACTAAGCCCAGTCACCTTATTGGTGAGATGTGCAGCATATAAATGAAATAAATAAAATTTTTAAAAAATGCTTAGCATTGGACTGAAAACTAAGTTCTACTAGAAACTAAGACATAATCTGTTAATAAAGTATAAAACCATCTTTAATAGTATTCTGTTTGCTATGCAATGGCTTGATTTCACACTCAGATATTTATATGTACAATGAGTCAATTATATTCTGGAAAGTAATGCTTTGTCTTTACATTTGTACTTGCTTTTCAGTTTGTGATAATATTGTCAAAGTTTATACACACACACACAGACACACACACACACACCTGCAAATGAAAGCAAGCAAGAATAATACTTCTGAGTGCTCCCTTATAGGATTGTGCAGCTTGCCTTTTAGAACATTCATACTATCTTTTTCTTTCTGTTTCTGATTGTACAGTAAGAAGGACATTGAAGAGTGGATTGTCTCCAGAAGAAGCCAAAGCTTTGGGTCTGATAGGCACTTCAGAGATGCAAGTGTGATGACAGCAATTACGTCTGCTAAAAGAAAGAAAAAATCTTTCTTTCTTTTCATGCATACATGCCATCAATAGTCTTCAAATTCAACACCCCCTGCCAGTTTCAGCTACTATTTGTTTTATCCCACTGCTGCATGATACTAAATCAAATAATAAATTGAAATTAGTAAACTAATCTTGTAAAGTATCTAACTGACTGCTACAAAAATAAATTACAGGAGCAGAAGGTCAATTGAACATTGTGTCACATTCATTCTGTCATGCTGCATTGAAGAGAGTTGCCGTTGGGCCATCTTGTATTGTGCGAAAGATGTTAATGCTAATTTTCCTTGCAGCACATTGTAGTAATTGTAAAGTACTATGTTTTATCAATTCTTTAAACAATTTTTCTTAAAGTTATTTCTATCTTACAAAGGCAGAACAATGTACTTCATTATTTTTTATCTTTTCACCAAGAATGTAAAATGTATGTCAGTTTGTGCATGTACACATGTACATATGGAATCCAGATGCCCATAATGTTCCCTTTCATAAAAACTCACTGATTTGAAATTCTGTTACAATAGCATATAAATATCTCATGTCAGTCAAGCATAAATATGAAAGACAAGTTAAATTATATCAGAATAATTTTAAACAAAATACTGCTTCCTAATTTCATCCAGTATCTTTTGCATCTTTTCCTGGGATTTCTTCTGGTCTGTAAAAAGAAATTAAATGAATATTTTGACAATAATTTGGACAAAGAATGACTGTTTGGGATGCTGTTTGGGATGCCAATCATAAGGGGTTACTTTATACAATATAACCATTTAGAAACAAAACACTATTTCCTATAAAGGATTAGATAGGAAAATAGTGCTGACATTGGGACCCGTTAAGCTGCTGTTTTCATTCAATTTTAAAACATTTAACTATCAGTTATATTAGATTTTCTCACATTTGCCTTTCTCGCATAAACCTTAAAGAAACAATAAGGAAAACAATTGCTTTAAATATCAAATTTGCTCTCCATCACCTATTCAATGGCATTCTTCTTACCACAAGGGTTGGTAAGTCTTGTGCTATTATTCTGGATGTATTCAACAACAATCTTTATATAGAAGGTATTGAACATACAATCTTTAAAAAAACACAGATCCTAATCCTCTTTTAGGCATGAAATCTTTGAGACCTAATCAGTATCAAGTGCTGAAACAAGTTAGTTAAGAAAGTGAAACACTTGTTAAATCATGCACTGAAAGCTATGCAATGTAAACTAGGTAAGCACAATGCAAAACAAGTGGACCCCACAATAACCAGTACAAGCAGAAAGAACAATAATCTGTATTTCTTTGTTTCTAATAATGTCTATTACTTGACTGATTTTGTTCTACAATTTACTTGGACCTATAGGGATGTTATGTGGATCTATAAAAGCTTCCACTGGGCTGCAGAATTACATTTTTTTTCCTCCTGGTGCCCTACTTTTTAATGATTCTACAGTGAGCTGTAAGTATTCTGTTAATAAACCTCATTGCTGTGTTTTCCTAGAAAGAAGGAATTATTAATACAATGAATAATATTGATCTTTTTTCTTGTTTAACTTTTTATGTGTTTCAAAAGGACTAAACTAAATGTTGGTATTGGTTTTCTAAAATGCAGCCATCAGAAACGTTTTTGTTGCTCATATCAGAGTTTTGCAGTGATTCAAGTAATTCAGGAAAGGTACTTCAGAGCATGAAATAAATCTAGCAGCTGTTTTAAAGAACTGCAGAGAAGTTTAAACTTCTGTGTTTCCAGATATTCCAAGCATGTTTTTGGAATTAAATCCAAAGTATTGGATAATTCAAATAGCAATAAATATTTCTAAATTTCCAGAATAAGGGGAAAATGTATAAAAGATTTTTTTAAATTAATAAAAACACTTATCAGTGGGATCATATGACCTGACAGTGCAACAATAAAGCTTTCGTGAATTCTAGTACCCTCCCGATAACAACAACAAAAAAAGTATTTGTGTCTTTTCAACCCTTTAGTGGTGAGACTTTTTCTCTGCTTTCGTCCTAATGCCAATTCTGTCCCATCTTCTTTTCAAACTTTCTCATACTTGAATGTTTGTACTTTGGAAGGAAGCAGCTTGACTTGGAAAGAGGAGCAGGTCACTTTCTCTCAAAAACTGGAGCCATATTTCTCACTTTTGCAGAAAAATATCCAATGAATCTTCTTAATGGATGTTGGCTACCAAAAACACTATTGTGTTTGTCTATAACTTCTCCAAATAAACATATAGCATACATTTTTGAAAACTGTTAATCACAATATTAAGAATGTTTTTAGAAGTAAACAAATTCCCATTGTAAATTGTTGCATTGATCTATCTTACCATTTTATTATTTATATTACAATACATTTTGTGAATCATTTTTCAATCTTATTCCAAATGCATCTTGTAAAAATTCATATCTGTAAGAAACACGCTTATTGAAATCATGATTATGATTGTGTTTTGATATACAAATGATATGTTTTTGTTTCCTAAATTTTTTAAATAAGTTATAATGGTATGACACTAATTCAAACAGCTGTTTCAGCTAATACAGCTCCTAAAAAACAGAAAACACTAGATGAAGAATTACAGAGAATCTTAGTATTTCTTCACTGCTATCTCGGGCTCATATGCATTTTTATAACTCAGATATGGTATTGTACATGATCTTTGTCTTTGAAAATCACACCAGCCAACTTATTTGAAGCCTGCTTTGGGAGCTTGCCATGCTGCCTCTGTACTCTAGGAGCATATAGAATTAGCTTCACTGGATTCTGGTCATAATCTCCCATGTAATTTACCTATTGGATTATTCCTTTGCTTGTTATGACTGACAAAATTTAGCTTTGCCGCTATAAATGGCCTGTGCACATCGCTCCCGGCCTCTATTATTACCAGGAAAGGCTTTTTGCAAAGATGCAAAAGGATTTGCAATTGGAGGGAAGGCTTCGAATGATCAGCCCTTACCTGCTTTTGCAAAAGCTTTTGCCACAGTTCTCCATCAGGCCTCTGTTTGCAAAGAACAGCCTAAACTACTGTGAGATCACGCGAGATTAGTAGTGTGAGATATTGCACCATTGATGTTGTGTGATCTTGCGGTACTTTAGGTCTCCATTCTCTGTGAACGAACTGAAGGCCTAAGCCAAGAAAGCAAAGAATCTTGATCTTCGCAAGGTACCCACAAGCCCAATGCCTAGGGAGACCTGGGGATGGGAGGGAATAGCCAGGGTCAATGTTGCAGTGCCACTGCAGTCATTCGTAAGGGTGAATGACTGCCGTGGTGCAGCAATATTTGTAATTTTGGAACTTTTTCATAAACGCTAGGGGACGCTTATCACATAACTTCAAATGTTCGCTATGGGAACATTCATAACTTGGGGGTTACCTGTACTAATTTTCCTACTTCAAAATGACAATCTTTCTTTTAGAATTGTTGCCTTTTACTACACTGTGTCTATAGAATTGTGAAAGGAAAATTTAGTGAGATGTGACATGAGGTACACAAATGTCTGTTAACTGTTCTTCCTAAAATGCTTAAGGAAGTGACATCATCTTACCCTCTTCCAAGATATTTTTGGAAGGACAGCCTTTGAAGCTGCAGGTGCTGGTATTTGAGTGAAAGATACAAGACATTTTTAAAGAAAAACAAAAAAAATGGAAAACTTCAGCCATTTCATAAGATGAAATAAACAGCACTCTCATTTCACTAAACAATTTAGCCCAATATTGCTACAGGAGAGTGTTCTGAGGAAAAGGGTGGCATTTTTTTTTAGTTTGGCTTTAATGTATTCAGTAAACTCAAGTGCACCTCTTTTGTTTATTTTAGAATGTTTCTCTCATGCAACTGTGCATCTACATGTCTAGCTCTATTTTTTTGATGAGGAGACATTAGAATTTGTTAACTGTTACTTTAAAAAGGGGGGAATATATCTTTTAGTGTAAATTATGTCCAAATATTCTCTATTTTTTCTTTGTTTATGTTGAAGGATAATTATAGTGTTGCAATATAAATACTACCTGTGCACTGAAAAACCCAAGGAAATTCCATATTATAAAATGCTAAGACCGTGATAAAGCATACTTTTTCTATTTGTTGTTGCTTTATAGATTTTTAAGTAACCAAATTCCTTTAATTAATTATTTTTAAACACACACATACACACACACATACATCCAATTCATCATACACAAAAGGAAAATTTACACAAATAATTGACATGTATGTAAAGTGTGTGTGTGTGTGTAAAATTATAGCTTTATCCCAAGTTGACCTGACTTTCAATATTGACCAAGGTTATCTAAAGATTTAAACATAAAAGATTCTAGAAGTTTATATAATGAGGGAATAGTTTTCTCCATTGAACTCAAGACTCATTTTCTTGCAGTCCTGAAGCCTGAGCTCAAAAGTTCAGTCAACCTATTTCCAGGAACTTGTGTATACGGTTAAAGTTTTAATGAGCTTTTCAGAATCCAGCCAGTTTGCACCAGTTCAGCAGAACTGGTAGCTACTTTTTTGTTGCCCAGGCCCAGAATGGATTTCCGGAAGTGGCATCCACATAGAGAACCGGTTGTTCACATATTTGAATCCCACCACTGAATAAAAGGAACCTTGTATTAAAATCTGCATTAATAAAAATGAATTTAAAAGATTCAATAAATGTAAACCAATAAATTTATGTTTTATTTAGAAGTGGTAAATATTTTTGGCCTTAAAAAAAAAGATAAACCTTTGCTTGTGTACTGAGACTGAACATGAATAAACACTCATCTCTCTTTTTTCACACATGGTTCAGTTTCTCTTATCTGGAAAATCTAGTGTTAATGGTTATATACTGCTGCATTAAAGCTATGGTATTTGGGAAATAGTGGGTTGCAAACAAATGCAGATTGAAGCCACTCTTGTTCCAGTTGTTCATATTTTTTTTACGGGTGCAGAACTTTTTACTATTAAAACTTAAAAAATTATAATCCATTAAAATATTTTATTAATTTCACTTAAATTAATCTCCATTTTATTAAACCTTGATTCAGAAGGATATAATGTGATTTTGAAATTACTTATTTTTAACTGTATGTTTTCTGATTCAATATTGAAGTGTTACCATCCTTTTCACTCTCTCACAATCTTTGTTTTTGCACAATGAGAAAACCATCCCTGGCCAATTGATGGCCAAGAATTTAAGTACCACTTTAAGGATGTAATTGAAACTGGCATTGTTGTTATTGAAAAAGGATATGAGAAATCCAAATGCAGCAATCCTTACATCAACTGTCACTGAGTTAAGTGAGGCATATTTTTAGTTAGAGGAAAGTTTTAGCTTTATTAGTAATTTGTATTAGTAGGAGTGGCATGGTGGCCTAGTGGTGAAGACTCTTGCCTCCCATTCAGAAGGTTGAAAATTTAATCCTAGGGTGCAAATAAAAAAAAATATCTGCTGTGAAATCCAGGTGGCCTCAGGAAGGGCATCCAGCCAGTAAAGGCTTAACTCCATCCAGTCACCCCAACTCTACCCCTAATTAAGGGATTATAGAATCATAAAAAGGGAGGTTTTTTATATTAGTCAATATAGGGAAAATAGAAATTTATGAAACTCATTGAATATTGTAGAAAACTAAGAATCTGAATTAATCTATTCCATTTGTTTGTATGCTTATACATCAGTAAAGTTAAATTTTGTTATTATGCCTAGATGTCATTTTTCAGAGAATTCAGAATTGGGATTCCTTGTTTATATAGGAAAATTCTGACTTTCCCAGCTAATGAAGAGAAACAATGAAACTGTACACGGTATAAAAAATTATTTCCACAGTTTATTTACTATACTTTGGATGTGGATCTCTTTAAATGGTTTTAAATTGATATGACATGAAATTATGTTTAATCAGCTAGCAACTTATTACACTAATTTATACAAATGTTGTATAAAATAATAAATGCAACTTTCATTCATAAAATGTTTTTAATTATTTTTGAAATGCTTTGTTATATCACAATAATCACCATTAACTTTAATAGCAGAGAAATATGTGACTGTTCTATAAAACAAAACATTGTAATATTGGATTATATTTCTCTATGTAGGGATTGTATTTTGATTTTTCACATCCTATTTGTGAACTGTGTATTTTTTTAAAAAAAAGTTTGTAAAGTAGAAAATGATTAGTATAAAATGTGTACATGTCAATAATTTTTTTTTCATTCTATAGTATTGTGTGAAATAAGAATTTTACCCAGCAGTATTATTCTATGAATTTAAAGACCCAAACATGCATGCTCAAAAGTATATTTAAAAAACAACAAAAATGCATGATATCACAAATCCCATGTACATCTCTCTAGATAGGAATGAGGTATTGTTATTTTGATTATATGCTCAATCTTATTAACTGATTAATTCATTTAACTTGGAAGTTAGTACATCCCGAATGTTATTTAATATTGTTCTATTAAATAAATAAGCCTCATTCTGCTGAATGAGGTTTTCAGTTAAGAAGAATAATAGAAGATATGAAGTGGGTTTTTTCTGAATTTGTTTCATGCAAGAAGAGCACATTTAAAATATGTAGCTATCTTTATTCAGTTTGAGCACTATGCGTTTAATGCAAGTTTATCACTTGTCATTGATCTCTGATCTCAAACATCTTATAACTTTTTAGATTGTTTAGATTTTTTTTTCTTCCTGGGCTATTCAGCCTTGGAATATTGATTATTGGCCACGTGCCATTATATCTAATGTAATTGACAATTAACATATATTATGTACATGAAGTAGTTTACTAGTGCAGTTTTTTCCCTTTTTTGGTCAGAAAGAAGCATATTTGTTTTGATTTCAATCCTAGACACACTAAAAATGACTGGATAGCTGACTCATTTCAATGTAGCAAAAGAACAGTTGGTTTCATTGGTTGTAACATTGGCTGTAACATCACTGCTTGAAAGAAATCATCACCAACATAGAATGGCTGGGAATGTTAATGGAAAATCAGCGCAGAAATAATACTATTGGACATAGAGAACAAAATGCAATAAGTTGTTGGCAATAGGAAGAATGGAAATAGAGAGCTGGGAATAAACAAATCACTGAAAGGAAATTAAGATTCACTAGATAGTCCTGGAGAATCAATTTATCACTTAGAGCAATGAATAAAATTTGTTAGCTGGCCCAAATCTTGAAATGTTCTTTACGTCTAATCTTAGGAAGTTATTTTGCTAAGGTATCTTGAATTCTAAATATTGAAAAGCATGGATAATATTAACTGTGAGAAATACCAGAGCATTAAAGTTATACAACAAATACACAGATTTTGTTGTCATATCTTTTCTTTGTAACATGTCATTTTTATCATAATGTAAAATATTCTGCTTTAGAAAATATGCATAAATCCAAGTGAATGATACAACATATTCATAGACACATCCATATTTACACATCTACTTGAGTTCCTTTTTAAACATAAATAATTTTGCAACTCTTATTGAAACAGGAATGACAGCACTGAAAATCATTTGTAAGTGTAGTTATTAAATTGGAATGAGTTTAATTAATACATTCTATTAGGGAAATTATTTTTAGAGGATATGATTGGCTATCATTGCTCAGAGTCCTCCTGGACATATTTCAAATCTAATAATTTTCCATAAGTCTTCAGACTCAGTTCATATGACATTAGCATCTCTTCTGTGTAATTTTTATTGAAATAATACTGAACTATTTTTCCATATCCCTCTTGAACCTTACATTTTTATACTTCTCAAACTAACCTATCATCTTGGAATTTCTTGTTGGTCTCCCATCTCAAGTACTGACTAGTCCCATCTTGCTTAGCTTTTTGGAATCAAGTTTAAGTAAGAACTAATGCATTCCCCTTGACCATTTGATGGCATTTTAGTAGAAGCTGGATTCTACTCATTATAATAAAACTCGTAGGTTTATATGGCACAATAACACTCCTTATATCTTTCATTTCCAAAAGAAATTTGTTTCTCTCCCATATAATTTTATTCAAATAGGCATACCTGTTGAATACTAGAATACACTGTATGTATTAATTGAACTAATTAAGATGAATTCAGCTATTGGATAGCTTTCTGATTTGCTGGCTGGCCACATGACATCAGAGATGGACTGTTTTGCTGGATTGGAGAAAGTCTTCAAAGAAGCTAGCTTTCACTTGGCTTTCACATCAAAAATAAGGAACATTAGCAACAATAATTACACATAAAATCCAGATTACCTGTCTGTAACCAATCTCTGTGCAGTGGATCCTGAAACTTTTTCATCTTATTCCAGAACTTTCTATAGTATTTTAGCTATAGTGGTGATGACTTAATTAGTATTTTGTGTATCTTCTTATTCTTGTTTTCCTATATCCCTTTTCCCCAATAAGTTATTTTTTATATTTATAATTTTGAATCCATTGGCTTAATACAGGAATTTTATATTAAAACCTCCCTATGGGAGGCATGGGTGCACAATTATGATTCAGGATTGGACAATATATTATATAGTATGTTTAAATGTGTGTTATGTATGTGTACACTTTGAGAGCAAGCAACTAAATTTCATTTTTAATGTGTGCCATTGTGCCCACAATAAAAAATGACAATAAAAGTTATCTGTCTGTCTATCTATCTATCTATCTATCTATCTATCTATCTATCTACAAGGTTTTCTAAAATGTGGCTTGAGACATAACTATTCAAAACATCTTTCTCAAATAAAAGCATCAATGTTTGTGGCTATTCTATGATGCTTAGTTTCATTAAAAATGATGTCTTTTATGCCTTTCTTAACATTCATGTTTTTTTCCTTCTTGATTCTTCTCCATCATCTCACATGAGAAGAGCATGTATGCTACTATCATGGATATCCATGGGCCTTCTTTTTCTTTGTGTTCCTCCTCTGGAATTTGAATTTTTACCCTCTTAACAAAATATCTGAAATAATTTTGTTTTGGCTACTTTTTCTTGTTGCTTAAATCCTATGCTGATATACATATTCTTGCAATTCAGTTACAGGTTTTGTTCTCTTGTTTTGCAATAAAAAGAAGACATCAGAAGAAGAAAGGACTGTGAAAGATTCTTCCATATCTTGTATGTCTTTTGTGTTCTGTATTCTGGAATACAGTTCATAAAATAAAAAGTAACTGGGCAAAGTTTCCATTTTAAAGTAGAAGATTCTGGAATGAAAGTAAATAAAAATAAAATTTGTGCTTTTGTCGTTCCACACTTCTGGCACACATTTTATGCACAGACTTTCCACATGCATTTCTTACATTCCAGACCCCAGAATTTAAGTTATAAAAAGCATTGACTGAAAAGGCAGGCCAAATGTCTACATGGATGTTCAGACATTACTGGAAATAGAGGAGACAAGAATTGAGATGGGCAAGCAGGCGGGTTGCAGATAAGGACCACATCATCAATACCACCCAATAACTAATCTATATATCATGGAGTTTTTTTCTCAACAGTAAACTTTAAAAGCATGGTAAAATGTTTTATAAATCCGTGAGTTTATAAAATGTAGATATACTTATTCCCTAGCCTTTGCAACTCAATACATTCAATAGATTTCATATATGTTATTTAAAACAAATAACAAAAAGACTATAATTCTTCTTTAAGATCCGTGTGTGTGTGTGTATTCTTATGCATATCTTTCTCAGACATAAATATTTTTATACACAGTTTTCTAAGCCAAAAAATACTTTGAACTAGATATTACTTAATTCTATGCTCTTTGGAAGATGCATCAAATGTGGTTTAAATCACAATTTGCATAAATTTTTCTTGCTTTTGATTAGTAAATTCATGGTTCATGTTTGTAGGTTTAACCCAGACTTACCAATTGCAAACTTCCCATAAATCTTCACTATATGGCAATACTTTAGAAAAAAGCATTAAGCTATCAGATGGATTGTTTTCCAGCATAAACAGTAGCTTGATTTTCATGTTTTAAGAGAGACATTCCACTAGACCTAATAGGATATACACCAAGCTTCTAGCTGAATGCTTAGTATTCCAATTTCAGTGGTGCAAAGAGAAGAAAGGCTTCCCTGCCAGTGTTGCTGTTTTTTAACATATTACTTAAGATGGCTAGACACTTCATCATTTCTCTTCTTTCATAGCAAATCCATTAGCAGTTCTAAATTCCAGATGTGTCCTGACAAAGCATTTTTTATTTTAAAATGGATACAGAAAAGAAAATGCATGTAGAATCAAGTCAAATCAGAGAGTGACAAAGATTATAGCTTAATGCACTAAACAGTTGATGATCCCTTCAATGACAACTTGTTTTGAGAAAGTCAAAAATATAAACCTTTTCTGTTTTTATAATTTTTTGTTATCAGTATCTTCAATTTTCTTCAATATTTAAGATTAACTGTACTTTGAAGAACAGGTTATTGCCTAGCTGTAGATACATATTTAAGTTTAACAATTTTAGGATATTATATGTGGATTTCCTGTTAAGGAATTGAAAGAGCAAAATAATACATTTTTAGCAGAACCAAACTTATGAATTCTGAAAGTGAGTCATCAGCACATTAAAAAAAAGGATCTCTCATATAACCAATTAACCCCTCAAAAACCAACTAACATAGGATTATAGTTAGAAAAAGCCTTTTGGCTTTTCAAATTCAATGTCTTGCTCATCGTTTACCACCAGTTTAAGTAACTGGTTCCAAGACAAATTACTATTGTTGTTAGGCAGGCTTTTTTAAAAAATTTTTTGGCATCTGCCTTCATGTAAATTACATCCATTATTCCATGTCCTGCAGGAATGACAGAACAAATTGTAACCTTTTGCTTTATAACAGATGTGTCAAACTGCCAGCCCATAGGCTGGTTGCATCATGTGGAGGCCACGCCCACCCCAGTTCCAGGAATGCAAAAAAGTCACGATATGTTGCAACATGTCACGTGACATGGTGAGCTTGATACCCGTGATTTATAAGATTCTTTCAGTTGTTGAAGTGAGACATCACATTCCTCTCCCCTCAGTTTTCTTTTATTATGGCTAAATACAATTGCTCATTTAACAAACAAAATCAGACGAAAAAGTATAAGGAGAGACTGCTGACTGTTTGCAGCTGCTGCAGACTGACAAATACAGCTGATACTTAGGAAGCAGAGAAAAAAGGGAAGTCAAATTGAAGGCACATTTTGCCACTTTTTTTCCATTGCTCTCTTCCCTCTACTTTCATTCCTGTTTTTCTTCCAAACTAGGCTAATCATCCAGAAAAGTAGCCTCTGAGAGTTTAGAAGCAGAGCAAGGAGATTACCAGACTGATAAATGACATCTCCCAGCATTTTCATTTAGATATTAAATAACATTTAAGAAAAGACTGAGATCAATGGGACTCCACATTAGAACATAATCTAGGATATTATGTTCTAATGTGGAGTCCCATTGATCTCAGTCTTTTCCTAGGATTGGAAAAGACCGTGGAGATTTTCTAGTCCAATGCCTCTGCTCAAGGCAGGAGTCTCATACCATCCCAGTCAAATGGTTGTCCAGTCGATTTCTGAAAACGTCTATTGATGAAGCACCCAGAAGGAGGCAAGGTATTCCATTGATTAATTGCTCTCGCTTTCAGCAAATTTCTTCTTACTTCTAAGTGGTATCTCCTTTGACAAGGTTTCACCTATTACTTCTTATTCTGCACTCTGGTGCTTTGTAGAATAAGTCAATCCCCTCTTCTTTGTGACAGCCCCTCAAGTACTGGAAGAGACTTATCATGTTCCCCCCCCCTCAAGCCTTGTCTTTGATAGACTATGCATACCTAGCTCTCTTAACCATTTTTCATATGATTTACCCTCCAGATCCTTTATAATCTAATTACTGCCTCTGTAGTTTTTGACCATGAGGGATCCAATATCCAGTTTGGTCACCATGTCTGTAGATCCAAAGATGCTTTTACATGAGGCAGCTGGACTTTCTTGTTTTTCTTTGAATATGGTTTGCTTCTCATTCAAGAAACTTCTTCAGCTCTGACTGGATAATGGGGAATGGAAGGATTTACTCCTTCACTCCTTGTAGGATTATAAATTCTTCCATTCCACACCATCCAGTAAGAGCTGAAGAAGATTCTTGGATGAGAAGCAAAATGTCTCCAAAGAAAAACAAGAAAGTCCAGTTGCATCTTGAAAAAGCATCTTTGGGACAACTATGACTTGGATGACTGAGAATTTCCATAGATATGCATGTAGACTTTTAGATACTCTGTTAAGACAGAACATTGCCTGGGGTATATCATCATGGAGGTAATCTACACTTCATACCTAAGCAGACTGGCCATTGATAATAGATAGATGTTATGACACTACAAGAGACTCATTTGGCTGGCAATGAACAGATTAAAGCTCAAGGTAAAATTGTGGGGTACAAAATTGTAGCTGACATAATGTCTAATGTTCATTACTGCATATTGTATCTCCGTCATGATATTAAAGAATACAAGATCATTAACTGTACTGAAAAATACAACATTTAACTATCACTATTGAAATATCAGAAATACCAATCATGGCAATTTACAAATTTCCCAGTATTAAGTGGCCTAACTCACCACTGCCAACCCTGAACCATAAAGAAATATATATACAGTGTATTCAGAAAATCTTCAGAACCCCTTTACTTTTGTCAATTTTGTTATGCTGTAGCCTGATTCTATAGTTGTTGAAAATCATTTTTTTCTCATTAATCTCTATACAGTACCTCATAATGACAAAGTGAAAATAAAATTTTAGAAAGGTCTGTAAATTTATTAAAAAGAAAAAAACTGAAATGTATTGGCATAAGTATTCAGACACTTCACTCAGTACTTTGTTGAAGCACCTTTGGCAGCAATTACAGCCTCGCTAAGCCACTCTTGTGTTGTCTTGGATATGTGCTTAGGATTGTGTTCATGTTGGGAAGTGAACATTCAGTCCAGTCTGATGTTCTGAGTGCTGTGGAACAGGTTTTTATTAGAGGATATTGCTGTACTTTGCTCCATTCAGCTTTCCCTCAACCCTGACTAGTCTCCCAGTCCCTGTTGCTGAAAAATATCCCCACAGCATGATGTGCCACCACCATGCTTCACTATTGGAATGATGAGATGATGAGTGGTGCCTGGTTTCCTCTAGACATCACGTTTAGAATTGAGGCCAAATAGTTCAATCTAGGTTTCATCAGACCAGAGAATCTTGTGTGAGAGAATCACACTGTGAGAGTCCTTCAGGTGCTTTTTTTTACAAACCAAGCAGGTTTTCATGAGTTTTGCACTGAGAGTCTTCTGTCTAGCCATAAAGCCCAGATTGGTGTAGGACAGCAGTGATGACTGTCCTTCTGGAACTCTGTCCCATCTCCACACAGGATATCTGGAGCTCAGTCAGAGTAACCATCGGATTCTTGGTCACCTCTCTTACTAACACCCTTCTCCACCAATTGCTCAGCTTGACCAGGCAACCAGGTCTTGAAAGAGCCCTGGTTGTGCCAAATATCTTCCAATTGGCCATTGTGCTCTTAAGAACCTTCAGTGCAGCAAAAATTTTATTGTCTTCCCCAGATCTGTGCCTTGCAATAATCCTGTCTTGGAGCTCTGCAGGCAGTTCCTTTGACCTCATGGCTTTTGGTCTGCTACAGTAAGCAATATAATCTGCCTTCTATAGATAGCTGTGTGCCTTTCCAAATCATTACAATCAATTTATCACAGGTGAACTCCAATCAAGATGTAGGAACATGTCAGCAACAATCAGGAGAAATGGGATGCACCTGAGCTAAATTTCAAGTGTTGTTGCAAAGGGTCTGAATACTTATGCCAATGTGATATTTCAGTTTTTTCTTTTTGATAAATTTACAGATATTTCTAAAATTCTGTTTCACTTTGTCATTATGGAGTACTGGGTGTAGATTAATGAGAAAAAAAATGAATTTCAACAGCTGTATAATTCGACTGCAGCATAACAAAATTGACAAAAGTAAAAGGGGTCTGAATACTTTCTAATGCACTGTAAGTGATTTTAATAGTCACCATGCTGACTGGGGATATAACAACAATAATGAGAATGGGAAAATATTAACAAACTGGATAGAGCAGAATGAGTTTCATTTAGCTTATGATGCAAAAGATTTGAAAACCTACCAATCTGCAAGATAGCAAAATGAAACAAACCCAGATTTTTGTCTAGTAACCACAGGGAATTTAAAAATCCCCCTCCAATGTACAAAGAAAGTCCTATCAGGATTTCCAAATACCAGAATAGACCAGTCATTCTTACTCTAAGAACTACCATACATAAGATCAAGCCAAATACCAAGATGGAACTTCATGAAAGCACACTGGGAATGATCCATTAAAGAAGTGGATTCCAAGAAACGGTGGGTTCCTCTTTTAGAAAAAAAAACTACCCCCAATTCATGGGAGTTGTAATCACAGCAGCAAAACCATCATCTTTGTTGTTCTTCTCTGCACATTTTCCAGGGTCTCTACATCTCTTTGTATCGTGGTGGTGAGAATTATATGGAGTACTAGAAGTGTGATCTCAACAGTGTGGTGTAAAGCAGTATTTTCTGTCTTGACACTATCCTGCTGATGCAGCCTAAAATTCCATTGGCTTTTTTGGCAGCTGCAGCACACCCATGGCTCATATTTAAGTATTGTTCACCAGGACACCTCGATCTCTCCCACAGTTACTACTGTTGAGCCAGATACTGCCTATTTATATCCATGCACATGATTTTTCCTGCCTAAGTGCAGGACCTTACTTTTCTCACCACGGAACTGCATCTTGTTAAGTAGGGCCCAGGTCTATCATGATTCTTCTGAATCTTGAATCTATCTTTCAAAATGTTAGTAAGTCCCTTCAGTTTGATGAGCTACTCTATCAACTCATCTAGATAATTTTTATGAAGATGTTGAAGAGTACTGGGCCCAAGGCCAAGCCTTGAGGTGCCCCACTATCTGCTTTTTTCCCATATAGCTGTAGTTCCACTGAGGACTATCCATTGAATGTGTCTGGTCATACTATTTTGAATGCATCTGGTGCTGTCCATCCCACATTGTTCTATTTTATTACAAAATAGGTTGAATCTAGTGCATCAAATGCCTTGCTGAAGTCCACATGTACTATGTCCAGAGCATTTTGCTGGTCTATTAATTTAATTATTTTATAAAAAAAAAGCAATAAGGTTTGTTTGGCATGATCCGTTTTAAAGAAATGCATGCTGGCTTCAATAATTACTTTGTTTCTATTTGCTCACTAGTCCTCCACTTGATTATCTTTTCCAGGATATTTCCAGGTACTTAAGTCAAGCTGATTAGCCTATAATTTTATGGATCCATTTTTTATCATTATGTCTAGATTGGAACCACATCAATTCTTTTCCAGTGTTCTGTTATTTCCCCTATGCTACATTAGCTTTGAAAGATTGCATTCAGTGGCTTTGGGATTACATCTACCAGCTTCTTCAATACCCTGAAATATAAACCATTAGGTCCAAGTGATTTGTACTCATCCATATGTATAGGTATTCTCTTACTAATTCCTTGCCTATTTTGACTTGCATATTTATTCTCTCTCCCTAGGTGCTGCTTTTGATAGGTTGGACTACTTCTTCCTTTTGCGTAAAAACAGATGCAAAAAAGAAATTATGCAGTTTTGCTTTCTCTTTGCTTCTTATCACCATCTTGCCATCTGGTCACCTATAATTTCCTTGACTTTCTTCTTATTCCTTATCTATTAAAAGAAACTTTATTAACTTTTGGCAGTGATTGTTAATTTTAGGTGATTCTGGGCTTTATTTATTCCCTACTTGCAGATTCAGGCTGTTTGTTGTTATTCTGCTTAACATCATGGTTCCAATAGATGAGAACTCCAAGGCAAGAGGTTTCCTTAAAGAACATATTTATTGGCTACAAAGTATTGGCACAGTCAAAAGTGACACCAAGTCTGGAGTTTCCTCCCAAGCATTACAATGTTACAAAGTTGAACTTCCCACTCCAGGACTATGTCATTATCCATGTTCCCCCATAGAATACTTTGGTGGACTTTCTAATGAAAGGCTCAGCCACCAAAAGTCAGGCAGCAATGACCTTGGTTCCCATGGGACAATTTATTGTTTAGTCTAACCTTAAAACCACTCATCCCCCCTCCCATTATTGTGGCAATTGAAAATGAAGCAAAAATGGCTTCAGCTAAGATCATTGCAATGTTGACACTTTAGTTATGTCCCCCTATTTCTATTTTTTATATTTGATCCATTTGTCAAATATATATATTTTAATATAAATATAAAGATACTGCACTACACTCTACACTACACTCTTACAGAAATATATAAAACCAAGGATAAAAACCTCCTTCAGTGCATATGGGTTAATCTAAAGGGAAAAAAGAATGACATTGCCATAGGTTTATACTACAATCTACCCACCAAGGAGAAGAAGTAGATGAAGTTTTTGCCAATCAGTTAGCTAATGTGTGCAGGAAACACACCACAGTAGTAATGGGAGACTTTAACTATGCTCACATCAATTGGGAGACAAACTCTGCATCAATTGAAGATCAAGTAAGTTCCTGATGAGCTTAGCTGACAATTTTGTCATCCAAAACATAGAGGGTCAGCTATACTGGACTTAATTCTTACTAACAGAGTTGAAATGATAGAACAGGTTAAAGTTGTAGAACTTTGGGGAAGAATGACTGTGTCATATTGGAATTCAATATAATGCAGACACAAGCAATAGAAAAAAATCAGACTAGTGTTTTAGACTTTAAAACAGCTGAATTCAACAAAACTAGAGCTTTGGAAAGATTCCATGGATGAAAGTCTTAAAGGGGAAAACAAAAAAGAAAAAGAAAAATAAGAAATTCAAGAAGAACAAGTATGGTTGTATAAAGAATCTCTAATAAACTGAAAGACCAAAAAGATAAGTATAAAAAATAGCAAGAGGGACACATAACTAAGGTAGAACACCAGAAAATAGCCTAAATCTGCAGAGATGAATTCAGGAAAGCTAAGGATCACAATGAAGTAAGTCTGGCAAAAAATGTCAAAAATATTTTTTTAAAATTTCACTATGCAAAAAACAAGAAAAAAGTCAAGGAAACAATTGGTCCACTAATGGGAGAAGATGGCAAGGAAGTGATAGCAACAGGGGAAAAAGCAGAGCTGCTTAATTGATTCTTTGCATCTGTTTTCATTCACTAGGAAAAAATAGCACAACCTATCAACAGAACCCATAAAAGTCAGACTAGGAATACAAGTTAAAACAGGAAAGAAAATGGTAAGACAACACCTGTCTACTCCAGATGAGTTCAAATTAGCAGGACCAGATGGATTACATTCCAAAGTTCTGAAGGAGCTTGCAGATGAGATCTCAGAAACACTGAACTATATCTTTCAAAGATCCTGGAAGACCGGGAAGCTAGCAGAGGACTGGAAAAGAGCTGACTTGGTTCCCATCTTCAAAAAAGGGAAAAAATGGATCGAGGAAACTATCAGCCTAATATCAATATCTGGAAAGATCTTGGAAAAAATAAGCAACAAATTGCGAACACCTCCTAGAAGCAAGCAAAGATATAACCAGAAGCCAACATGGTTTTGTCAAAAACAGATCATGCCAAACAAATCTTATTTCATTCTTTGACAAAATGACTAAATTAGTGGACCAGCAAAATGCTGTGGGCACAGTAGTTAGAAAAATTAGAAGTTAGAAAAATGTGGGATAGACTGCATTATCATCAAATGAATTTGTAATTGACTGACAAACCGCACTCAACATGTAGTACTTAATGGAACTACATCTACATGGAGGGAAGTAAGTAAAAGGGTACCCCAAAGTTCTGTTTTAAGCCCAAAAATATCTTCAAAACAATTTAGATGAGAGAATAGAAAGGGAAATAATCAAATTTGCAGATGATACCAGGTAAGTAGAAATAGCCAAAATCTCAGAAGATAGACTCAAGAGCCAGATGCATCTCAACAGTTTTGAACACTGGGCTCTTTCTAACAAAATGAAATTCAGTGGAGAGAAAAGTAAGGTTTTACACTTAGGCAAGAAAAAAACCCAAATGTACAGGTACAGAATAGGTGAAATGTGGCTCAATAACTTTAACAGGATTTAGGAGTCTTAGTGGACAGTGATTTAAATATGAGCCATGTGTGTGTGGCAGCTGCCAAAACACCAATGTAGTAATAGGCTGCATTAATAGAGGGATAGAATCAAGCTCATCTGAAGAGTTAGTACCGCTTTATAATGTCTTGGTAGGACCACATTTGGAATATTGTATCCAGTTTGGTCACCACAATATAAAAAAAGATGTTAAGACTTGTGCAGAGAAAAGTAACAAAGATGATTCACAGGCTGGAAGCTAAACCATAAAAAACATTTGCAGGAACTGGGTATGGCTAGTCTAGTGAAACGAAGGACAAGACATGATAGCAGTGTTCCAAGAAGCCACTTCAAGAAGAGGCAGTAAACCTCTTCTCCAAAACCTGCATGCTCTCAGGGCCCAAAAATTATCTTCATTCTTTATAGGGCGGTATTGTGAATTAACTAAATTTTTCTGGGATCTGATTTTAAGGTGAGTATCCTATGGAGGCCTTTGATCTTCTTCTTTAAATACATAATAATAAAATAATGAGAACTAAAGGCTCAAAGGGAAGGCAAATTAGAAAAAACAAGACCTTTTGGGGTCTTCAATTCCTTTCTGTTAAGAGTTCCTTAATAAGGTTTGCTCTTCCTTCCTAACATCAATAAAGGTAATTTTTCCAAAAAATATGTGAAGAGCTATAATTAGTGATATAACTATGTTTTCTTTTTAGCTGTGTTTTAATTATATATAATGTATGTTCAATTGAGGAGGTTTTGGAGAGGTAGAAGTGGCCAATATGGAAGCTGCACCTTGCCCTCCAGATCTCTGTTTCCCCTGCAGATCTCTGGAGAGGAGGAGGACGTGGCAGAGGAGCTGTGTGAAGGAAGGCTGCCCCAACAAGCCAGCATCCTTACCATGCACAATTGGAAATGGGAATTCCCTTTCAAGAAGGGCCAGCCTCACTTGTGCAGGACCTGAGAGCATTGCTTCAATGCCATAACCTCTTGCTCTCCAGAGATCTGTCAAGATAGAAATTGGGCTCAGACATTCCTTCAAATGTCCTCCACCTCCTGCTTTGCCGGGAGAGGGCACCAAACAGGGAAACACCAATGATATCTGAGATTGGGAAAAGAACATCTCTTTAGCATCCTACACACACACACACACACACACACACACACACACACACTCCAAGCTTGGAGACTTGTATCCACATCTGAGCTAGCAAATTGCCAATCATGCCTGGGCTTGAGGAGAAGGCCCTCTCCTTCCTCGGTGGATAAAAGTCCCCAAACCTGGAATGAAGGGTGTGTGTGTATGTTTGTGTGTGTGTGTGTGTGTGTGTGTGTGTGCATGCACTTGGCTGCTAGCAGTTTGGGAAGGCAAGGAGTTTGTGGGGCACTGAGTTGTCCCCACATCGAGTTAGCCAATGTGACTTGTTCCATTCCGACCCAGCTGTCTCAAGTCAGCTGTGTCCAGTGAGTGACATTGAGAAGGCCACACCCACCTGCTAGGCGACTGGTAGTACTCAAATATTGCCATATCCTAAAAGAAGTACAATCTCTGAAAAGGTTGAAAAGGCCTGGACTAGAACACCTCCAACATCCCTCCAACCCTATTATTCTATGTTCTGTATGTTCTATATCCCCCAATCTGTCAAAAAGCTCTTTTATGGAACCAAGTGGTCTCATAAGCAATCAACTCAGTAATCCCTGGAATCCTTCTTTCAGGTGCAAATAGAAGCACAATATGGTGCCCCAAATCACACCTTGCATATAGCCCAAAAGGATACGTGATCAATAGTACTGAATAGTGCAGAAAAGTCCAAAAAGAACAGGGAAGTGAACTACCTCCCTCCAGATTCTCTGAAAGGATTGGCAATGCCATTTCTGTCCTATGTCTAATTGAAAAATATATTAATAAACATTTATGATTTTTTTATAATTGAGACCATCAACCATTAAGTAGACTATTTATATACCATTGAGCACTAAGGTCTCAGATATCTCTAAAATTATAATACTTTGTCTTTTAAGTGCAACACTGAAAAGTGACTGTTTCTTCCTCCTATAAATTCCTGTAATAAAATCTGAAACATTTTGACAGGGTTTGTGCAGAATATCTCCTGAGCCAACAAGGAGAATGCACAGAAGAAGTGATACTGAGAGTGGTCAGGTTTTGCACAGCAACCACACTGACACACTGAGATTTGTAAAAAGGAAAAAACTTTACTTTTAGGAGTAGCACAAGTCAAGAATAAACAGTCCAGGTCATACACAGGTACAGATAAGATATCAACAGTTCAAGAGTTATCCAATACAAAGTCGTCTTACCAGTCCAAAAGTCAAAAACACAGGTCTTGGGGTTTAGCAAACAGTAGCAGAACCACAATCAACAATAATCAGCAACTAACACACACAGAGAGAAGCTATGTCTCTAGCTCCCTCTTATGGCCATTGAAAGAACACAGCGTTGGCCAATCATTACACATTTAAAGGGATACAATACATTACAAATCATGGCTTATATATTGCCAACCCAACCAGTTAGGCTGTAATCATATGACTAGCATTCTCCCCTTTGGGTAGGACAATATATTATTTTTATAATCGTAGACCATAACCTTCACAACTAGCTTTGTGCTTAACAGCACCCTGAACTTTGGTGAAATGATCTGCAATGTTAACGTCGGTTGCACAATATTCCAACCGTATTAGTTTCTCTTTTACACACTGTCTAACATTCAAGTAACGTAGATCAGTATGCTTAGACTGTGTTCTGATGGCTGCATTTGTTGCCATCTTAATTGCAGACTGGTTATCTTCATACACGAGAAATGGACTTTCTACAGTTAATCCCATGTCAATTAAGACACTCTCCAAAATTTGTGTGAAAAACTGAAATAATTGTTATTTCAGAAAAAGTGTTATGCTTGGTTTATCTGCATGGGAAAGATTTCAAAACTCAGCAGGCCTTTTGTTCATGTAATTTAATAATATAGGCCTTTTGAGGGCTTCCGGTATGTGTGTGTGACGCTGGCAGACATGCTGGGAGAATCTCTCCCACTGCCGTCCGGTCTTACTTTTTCGGAGGACCCTGCAAAGAGTTAAAATTCACCCTGGAGGGGCAACCACTGTGAGGAAGCCAGCTCCCTGAGATTGCGGAAGGGCGGCAGCCCTCCGTTTGATCAAGAGTACTTCTCTGGCCTGAAGAAGAAGAGATCGGCCATTAACATGGCCAATCACTAAGCCATTCCCTGCTGAAAGCCACAGCACCATCTAAGCACAACAAAGCAATCTGGAGGATTTGGGTGAGACCTTACCCTTCTTACTTCCCTAATCTCTTTCCTGTGGGACTTTCTTGGAAAATTCTCCCCCCTTTTTGAAAAATTGGCGGCTGCCTACCTGGGGATTTATAACTTTAAAGCCTCAGAAGAATTAATTAAGCTATTTTATTTTGGATTTTTTAAATTTTTTGGGTAACTAAAAAGGATTCTATATGCAAGTGAGGACATCTTGTGGCAATGCCTGGTATAGCAAGTAAACCTTTTTTTTTTTTACTCTGAGATCTGGCTGTAATAGAGTTGCCCTTTACACTATCTTTAAAGATAAAAATTGGGATCACCTAGAGCCGCCGAAAACAGCGCCGATCAGCTGTTTTGGTGGCTCGGAAGCCCCCATCTCAGGAGAAGAGGAGGGGGTGAGCGCCCAGGTAGGGGTAGAGCTCTCCGGGGCCGCAAGAACTTAGAGTTTTTGCGGCGGAAGGATTGAGCCCCCCCGAAGCCTGGGCATGCTCCGGAATGCGAGGCGCCTCTGCTCCGGGTTTTTTGGAGCAGAACAGGGCGTTCGCAACCATCCCTGCTAGCAAGGAAGAGTCTTTGAGAACGAGGACGCAGGCAGAGCGATGCAGGAGATTTTGGTGAAGATGGTGTTTTGATCTTTAACTCAATGGACTTTGCTGAACTCGAAAGTGAAAGTGTGTAGCTAACAAGAGTGGGTGAAAATGGCGGCTATATCTTCTAAAGTTCCTGCTTTGGTGCAGCAGTCTTCGGTGAAAACTTTATTGTCCCCTGCATCCGTATCTGCATCAGCTTTTACAGTAAAAGATTTGCAGAATCTGCTGCAAGAGACTATGGAAAAGCAAATGCAACAATTTGTTGAGATAATGGAGAAAAAGTTGGAGGAGCAGTTTACAGAGAAATTAACAGAAATGAGAGCAGACATCACATCTGCAATGTTAAGTATGGCTAAAGGCATTGAGATTTTGGATGAAAGAGTGGGAGATCTTGCTCAAAATGATATTAGACTGGAAGCCAAAATGATAGAAACTGAAAATGTGATAGAGAAAATGGATTATGATTTGATTTCGACACAGTATTATCAGATGGAGTTTGCTTCAAGAATCAGAGGCCTAAAAGAAAATCCTAAGGAAAATTTGCAGAAAATGGTTTCTGAGGCTTTGGAAGGGGTGTTGGAGTGACCAGCAGATGAAATAATGGAAGATATAGATAAAATCTTCCGTGTTAATTCGTGGATTGCAAGACAAAGGAAATTACCCAGAGATGTGGTGGTTTATTTTACAAAGAGAAAGATTAGAAATGAAGTTATCCAGGCCTCCTACAATATTGATTTTGTAATTGCTGAGCAAAAAGTTCTGATTTTAAAAGAGATCCCTGCAAGAATTTTAAGAAAAAGGAAGGAATTTGCTTTTTGACACAAGAAATGAGAAGACGTAATATCAAGTTTAGATGGCAAATACCAGTGGGTATGGTGGTGACCTATGAAGGTATGAGGCATTGTTTTACCATGGTGACTCAGGCACGTGATTTTTACAATAATGTTTTAAAAGCAGTCCCCATACCATCTTTGGAATCTACAAAGAAAAAAGGTGACAGAGAGTCTCAACGTTCCAGAGAGAATCCACAAGATGCTGAAGGGTTAATGCAGACAGATGTGAAAGTCACAGGAGTGGGTCAAACTTCATCATCACTGGAGAAGGCCAGAAATTGGAAGAGGCGTGCTGCTTCTGGAAGAATGAATCAAGCCTGAAGATTTAGTTGCATAATTGCAAGAGATAATAATGTAATAAGGATTATGGGAATTGGAATTGCTAGAAGGATTAAATATTTGGGGATATATTTTTCACCCTTATAATATAATTATGTAATATTTTGTAGTTGGATAGAAGAATAGTTTTATAAAACTGATATAAATTGTTTTATTTGTGATTGAAGCTAATTTGTAATATTTTTATGGGCAGCATTGGAGTAGGTAATATTATATAAAAAAAATTTAAGTTTGGAAAGTAATCTATGGTATTTTAAGTTGTATAATATATTAGGATAATATGAATTTAAAGCTTACTTGGAAAGAAGAATAGCTTTAGACAATTGATATAAATTGTTTTATTTGTGATTGTTTTTATTGGGTATTAGATTGAAAAGTATTATTTTGTATTTGAATAATCATTGATATGATATATATATGTTTGGAGTTTATCTATATGAGTTAAAGCTCGATAGTCTAAATAATTCAGGATTGTTTGCGTAAGTTAGATTATGATTGTTTGTATTTTCATACCCTGTACTCTGCTCTGGGAAGTGGGGGGGAGGGGAAAGGGAGGGAGGGGTTGGGGAGGGTTGGGGACGGGGAAGAGGGTGGGAGGGGAGGGGGTTGGGTGGTTTTTTTTCTTTTTTTTGTTTGTTAAAGATAAAATGTATTGTAAAACTTTTTAATTAAAAAAATGGGATCACCTGGCATTGAAAACAACTTATAGGAATAGTGGAGGTGGACATTTACCGGCTTTTCTTAAATTAGCCTCCACTAAAGGCCTATCTGCAAAATACTAAAGAAATGGAAGAATACATCCCACCACTTGACTATAAACTCATTCTTGATACAATTTTGGCAATGACTGCAGAAATAAAAGCTAAACTTAAAGACAAATCTGACAGCATAAACTCACCTAATGAGACTCTGACTTCAACTGATGAACTGACAACTCAAAATCTAACAGAGGATGAGGAAATCAACAACAAAATAGGGGACTTTAAAACACAGCAACTACAATCTACTGACAGCCTTGATGCCCAAACTTTGATCTCAACTATAAAACCTACAATCCAACAAATAACAGAAGCTGAAGAAAGCAATATTAAAATGGAGGATGCCAAAGACCCTCAAATACAGTACATTAAGACTCTAACCAACCAAACGATAATTACAACATTAGACATGACCTCTTATCTAAGCCAGATGGATTTGAAATGAGAAGAAGATCAGATTGAATTAATGACAACTGTACTACGCCAAACAAGGAGATTGGACTTATTAGAACAAAAATTTAATGACTATAAAGGGGTCATTTTCTTTCAAAAATTGATAATTGGATGGTCTCCCTGGATTCAAACAACGTGTGTAGGAAGAAAGGGAGACACATTTAAAAAGTTAAAGGCAATGATATGGAAGCCTGCGTGGCACAAGAAGAAAGTGAGAGTTAGATTTAAAAAATGATTTATTGCTTCTTTTTTCTTTGTTGTTGTTGTTGTTGTAAATCTGGGGATTGGCAATAATAAAGCTTAAATTCTCTTTTAATGGGCCAAGGGGAACTGTTACAAGAAGTAACCTGATTTTATATTTAGGATTTAGATTTTTAAGGGAATGAAAATTAGCCACAAACAATAAAACATACTTTGTCAATTATAGATCAACTGTAAGGACAATAAATAGAATATGTATGCATATTAGATAGGGAAACTATTATATAATGAAATAGAGTAGTTATTAGAATATAACTTTGAATTATATTATAGATTTTGCAATGACATAATAAAAGATATTATTTTAACAATTGATGAAATATTAAGAGGATAAATGGAATATACTTGTTGCAGTGATAGAGCTTAACTTTTTTTTTTCTTTTTAAAAGATATACACTGATTTATATTTAATTTTTAGACTTCTAAGGGAAAAGAAAGCTACTTATTAGAACTGATTTATACTATTAAGATGTTAAACAGAACAAACCGGTATAAAATAAGAATATATTGAAATGAACAATGTATCTATTTTGGACAGGATAGTTACTATATATTAAAATGGGGAAATGTGGGCTACCTGAAAACTACCTGAAAACTCAAAAACAGGACGTAGATATGTGTAAGTGAAAATACTTTGAAAATTGTTTTAATTGATTGTATTACAACTAGAAATGTATTAATTTGATTAATTTGTCTATGTTATTATAACTAAGGGAATTGGAGAGGAAATTTTAACTTGAGCTATTTACAAATGATTTTGTTATTTGATATTGTTTACTTTTAACTACCCAAACACCATATTGCTTCATAAAGATCTGGATGTAAAATTAAAAAATTAATAAAACTTGTATTAAAAATAATAATAATATAGGCCTTTTGTTTTCATATACTACATTGTGAAGTACACAGTTTATTTTAAACATTTAATACAGTCATGGCCGAAATTGTTGGCACCCCAGAAATTTTTCCAGAAAATCAAGTATTTCTCACAGAAAAGTATTGCAGGAACACATGTTTTACTATACACAGGTTTATTCCCTTTGTGTGTATTGGGACACAACAAAAAAGGGAGGGGAAAAAAGCAAATTGGACATAATGTCAAACAAAACTCCAAAAATGGGCCGGACAAAATTATTGGCACCCTTAACTTAATATTTGGTTGCACACCCTTTGGAAAAAATAACTGAAATCAGTCGCTTCCTATAACCATCAATAAGCTTCTTACACCTCTCACCCAGAATTTTGGACCACTCTTCCTTTGCAAACTGCTCCAGGTCTCTCTTATTGGAAGGGCGCCTTTTCCCAACAGCAATTTTAAGATCTCTCCACAGGTGTTCATTGGGATTCAGATCTGGACTCATTGCTGGCCACTTCAGAACTCTCCAGCGCTTTCTTGCCATCCATTTCTGGGTGCTTTTTGACGTATGTTTGGGGTCATTGGCCTGCTGGAAGACCCAAGATCTCGGATGCAAACCCAGCTTTCTGACACTGGGCTCTACAGTGCGACCCAAAATCCTTTGGTAATCCTCAGATTTCATGATGCCTTGCACACATTCAAGGCACCCAGTGCCAGAGGTAGCAAAACAAACCCAAAACATCATTGAACCTCCACCATATTTCACTGTAGGTACTGTGTTCTTTTCTTTGTAGGTCTCATTTCGTTTTCGGTAAACAGTAAAATGATGTGCTTTACCAAAAAGCTCTATCTTGGTCTCATCTGTCCACAAGACGTTTTCCCAGAAGGATTTTGGCTTACTCAAGTACATTTTGGCAAACTGTAATCTTGCTTTTTTATGTCTCTGTGTCAGCAGTGGGGTCCTCCTGGGTCTCCTGCCATAGCATTTCATGTCATTTAAATGTTGACAGATAGTTCGCACCGACACTGATGCTCCCTGAGCCTGCAGGACAGCTTGCATTTCTTTGGAACTTGTTTTGGGCTGCTTATCCACCATCCGGACTATCCTGCGTTGCAACCTTTCATCAATTTTTCTCTTCTGTCCACGACCAGGGAGATTCGCTACAGTGCCATGGGTTGCAAACTTCTTGATAATGTTGTGCACTGTGGACAAAGACAATGCTAGATCTCTGGAGATGGACTTGTAACCTTTAGATTGTTGATATTTGTCCACAATTTTGGTTCTCAAGTCCTCAGACAGTTCTCTTCTCCTCTTTCTGTTGTCCATGCTTAGTGTGGCACACACAGACACACAATGGAAAGACTAAGTGAACTTCTCTCCTTTTTATCTGCTTTCAGGTGTGATTTTTATATTGCCCACACCTGTTACTTGCCCCAGGTGAGTTTAAAGGAGCATCACATACTTGATATGATCTTGTTTACCCACAATTTTGAAAGGGTGCCAATAATTTTGTCCGGCCCATTTTTGGAGTTTTGTTTGACATTATGTCCAATTTGCTTTTTTTCCTCCCTTTTTTTGTTGTGTTCCAATACACACAAAGGGAATAAACCTGTGTATAGCAAAACATGTGTTCCTGCAATACTTTTCTGTGAGAAATACTTGATTTTCTGGAAAAATTTCTGGGGTGCCAACAATTTCGGCCATGACTGTATGTTTCTGACAGATGAAATTCTTGTAAAGAACTTCGAGGCATTGTTTACCTTAAAGAATCTTTATTTTGAGTAGCATAATACTGCATAATTAAAGCCAAAAACTGAATTCCCCTCCCCTGAGTACATAGTATCAAAACACAATTTCTTCCTCCAATTAACAGTCATAAATCACATTCCCCAATTAGTTTGAAGCACGGGGTTCCCCTCCAGTTCTCCAGCCCACCAATTCCTTATCAGCTCTGGTTACAATAACCTTGTTTCTCACTCTAGGTTTGGTGCTGTTATGGTGCTGGACTCTTGTTCACATCCCCCCTCCCCGCATCATCTAACTTTAAAAGCAAAAGGTAAAAGATGGCTACAGTTCCATCTGTTGTCATTGCAAAAACATCCAATGTTAGCAGTGTTGACATTTAATATATGTAGGCCAATGTTCTATCATAGTCTCAACTAAGTCTGTATCTACCGTCTGAAATCCCATCTTCCAGGATTTGTGATTTGAAATGATGTCTCAGTCTTTATAATCGTTCTGAAATTTCCCAGTGCTTCAATTAATATATAAATAAAGTTCATTGTGAATCAAAACAGTGGGCCTATTATGATTTTCTGATTATTTAAATCATTTCAATATAATCTCAATACTTTCTCATTCTTGGAAATCTATTAAAACTTGTTAAAGAGACATCCAACCTAGAAGTAAAGAGAAATTTTCTGGCATGGAGAAAAATTAATGTGGAATACCTTCAGGATCCATTCCAGCCCTATGATTCTATGTTCTACTACAAATGAAAATCTATATCTTTTTCATTGTTGTGTGTAGTTTGGCATGAATAGATAAGGTTTAAGTGGATCCGCAACAAAACTAACATCTGATATTAGCAATGGTTTGATAGCCAATCAGATTGGGAATTTCTATGTGGCTTGTCCTTGCTTGAGCTTCTAGACTGATTATTAGGAAAAGGGACAATACTCACGGAGGGAGGATTCATTGCATTCCTTCTTGCTATGACTTCTGTTTCAGTTTTTCAGCATTCTTTAATTCTGACATAAGTTCCTTGCTTCTTTGAGATCAGTACAAATATAAGCTTCCCTGGAATCTCAAATGACTCAACATCAATAGCATCATAAAGATGTCTAAGCCATCCCCCCCACACACACTTTTTTTTGTCCTGAGAGCATTCTTGGGAACTGTTCAGTAAATTTTGCACTCTGGATCAGGCTAATACATTTTTTGTGTATTTTTTTCTAACTTTTGTTTGTCCAGTGAAGGGAACTGTTCCATTTTTCTCTCTGTTCATTTGGATGACCACAAAGACAGAGCTTCTTAAAATCATGTGCATGAGTACTATGGGCTGCTAAAAGTTGGTTTTATGCTTTAGTTTTGAAGGTTTTCTGAGTAACAGCTAGAAATGAAAATCACAAATCCATTTAGGCAAAAAAAAAAAAAACACTACAACACCATGCCAAGCCCTAAGGTTTCAGAATAGAAGGCTAAATCCCAAAGTTTTCTCAAATATTGGAAGTATTACCTGCTTCAAATGCTGGCTATGAAATGCTTTCCTTTTTTTTAAATGTAGCTGTTGGTAGTTAGAAAGAAATCACTTGGACCTGGTGGCGCTATTGCTGCAGCTATGGTGCCTGCTGTTGCTGTTGCCATGGTGCTTGCTGTTGCTGTTGCCATGGTGCCTGCTGTTGTGCTCGCCTCCTCCCCCCTTTTTTGCCACCGCGGAGGCTGCAGCTGTTTTTGCCGTCGTGGCTGAACCTGTTGTTTTGGGTCCGCAGTGATGGGCCGCCGTTATTGTCATCGGGCTGCCCCCTGGCCACCTTTATTATGGCTTCTGCTGTCGCCGCCGTCGATCGTTACCACGATTTTGGCTTTGGGATCTGCCACAGGCTGACTGAACTTTTTACTGATTCCATCTGCTGGCACCCTTCATTGTCTGATGTTGTTGTTGTTGTTAGCTGCGAAGTCATGTCTGACCCATCATGAGCCTATGAAGAACATTCCTCCAGGCCTTCCTGTCCTCTACCATCTTCTGGAGTCCATTTAAGCTCATGCCTACTGCTTCAGTGACTCCATCCAGCCACCTCGTTCTCTGTCGTCCCTTTCTTCTCTTGCCCTCAACCTTTCCTAGCATTAGGCTCTTCTCCAGTGAGTCTTTCCTTCTCATTAGGTGGCCACAGTATTTGAGTTTTAGCTTCAGAATCTGGCCTTCTAAAGAGCAGTCTGGGTTGATCTCCTCTAGGACTGACAGGTTTGAATGCCTTCAAGTCCAAGGGACTCGCAGGAGTCTTCTCCAGCACCACAGTTCAAAGGCCTCAATTATTTGGCGCTCAGTCTTTTTCATGGTCCAACTTTCACTGCCATACATTGCAACTGGGAAGACCATAGCCTTGACTATACACACTTTTGCTGACAGGGTGATATCTTTGCTTTTTAGTGTGCTGTCTAGATTTGCCATGGCTTTCCTCCCAAGGAGCAAGCATCTTTTAATTTCTTGGCTACAGTCCCCATCTGCAGTGATCTTGTAGCCCAGGAAAATAAAATCTGTCACTACCTCCATTTCGTCACCATCTATTTGCCAGGAATTGAGAGGGCCGGATGCCATGATCTTGGTTTTCTTAATGTTAAGTTTCGACCCAAGTTTTGCACTCTCCTTCTTCACCCGCAACAAGAGGCTCTTTAGTTCCTCTTCACTTTCTGCCATTAGAGTGGTATCATCTGCATATCTTAGGTTGTTGATATTTCTTCCGGCAATCTTAATTCCAACTTTTGATTCATCAAGCCCTGCCTTTCTCATGATGTGCTCTGCATATAAGTTAAATAGGCAGGGCGACAGTATACAGCCTTGCCAGACTCCTTTCCCAATTTTGAACTAATCAGTGGTTCCGTGTTTAGTTCTCACTGTTGCTTCTTGGACCACATATAGGTTTCTCAAGAGACAAATAAGATGGTCTGGTACGCCCATCACTTTAAGAACTTGCCACAGTTTGTTATGATCCACACAATCAAAGACTTTGGCATAGTCAATGAAGCAGAAGTAGATGTTTTTCTGGAACTCTCTAGCTTTTTCCATGATCCAGCGTATGTTGGCACTTTGATCTCTAGTTCCTCTGCCTCTTCAAAATCCTGCCTGTATTTCTGGTAGTTCTCGATCCACATACTGCTGTTGTCTGATGTTACCGTTTCCCTTTTGTATGCCAGCGTATACTGCAGCAGAACTTTCCTCGCTGCGAGATTCCCCCCTCTTGCAGGAGCATCCATCTGTTTTACGGAAGATCTTCCTCGATGACGGGTTGTGGGACCCTGAGAGATGGCATGCCACAAAGAGGAACCTGAAGGGATTTTTACTAAGATTTTTAAACAACATTTTAAGGGGATCTGGGAGTGGGGAGGTCCAAGGGATCTGGAATGAACTTGGGGGAGTTTGACCCGGGCAACAGTCCAGACCATCGGATGGTTGCGGGGGGGGAGTAGGGGTTTGGGAATGACCTTCTGAGTGAGGAAGGTCTTTCTATCCTGACAATGATTGGGAGGGACAGAGAGTGTGGGAGCAGAGGGCTTTATTGTAATCGGGGAACGGGCCACCGCTGTCTTCAAGCGGTGGCCTGTTCCCACCTTCATTGCTCTTCTTGCTCCCCTGGGGGCATAGGATTACAGGAACCTGGACTCAGGTTGGTCTATATCAATGTCAGGTCTGTGGTGAACAAGGCTCCCCTCATACAGGATCTTATTGAGGAGGAGAGCGTGGACCTGGCTTGCATCACGGAGACCTGGTTGGGCCAAGAGGGGGGTGTCCCTCTCTCAGAATTATGCCCACCAGGTTTCCGGGTGCTTCACCAGCCATGGGCCCAGGGCAGGGATGGGGGGGTGGCGGTTATTATTAGGGTGAGTCTTTGTCCGCAAGTGGTCACTGTCCCTCAGATAGGCGGGTGTGAGTCTCTCCTTTTGAAGTGGGGTCCTGGAGTTCAGTTGGGCCTATTGATTACGTACCTGTCTCCCAGCTGCGTGTCATTGGTCCTGCCCAAACTTCTCGACTTCTTGTCTGGGTTGGTGATTGAGTTCCCCAGGCTTATAGTTCTGGGGGATTTCAATCTGCCTTCCATGGGTGAGGTGTCTGAGTTGGCCCGGGAGTTCATGGCTTCCATGACGGCCATGGACCTGACTCAAATAATTCAGGACCCGACCCATAATGGAGGGCACACACTCGACCTGGTTTTTATCTCTGGGCAGTAGATTAATGATCTGGCTAGGGGGGATTTAATCATCCAACCCCTGTCATGGTCCGATCATTTTCTTCTCTGGCTAGTCTTTCAGTACGCCACCCCCCACTGCTGGGAGGCAGAACTGACCAGGTGGTTCCACCCCAGGTGCCTGATGGACCCTGAAAGGTTCCAGACAGAGCTTGGGGCATTTCGTGCTTCCCTTGCCCATGACTCTGCCGAGGCCCTAGTAGAAGCCTGGGAGAGAGTGGCTGCTGGGGCCTTGGATCGAATTGTGCCTTTGCGTCCTCTGACCCAGCGCAGACCCCGGGTGGCCCCCTGGTTTACTGAGGAGCTCCGGGAGATGAAGCACCGGAAAAGATGCCTAGAGAGCTGTTGGAGGTCCAGCGGATCCGAATCTGATCGAACACAGCTAAGAACTTTTCTTAAGTCTTACCTAGTGGTGATGGAAGCAGCAAAGCATGTTTACTTTTCCACTCTCATTGTGTGCACAGATAACCACCCAGCTGCCCAGTTTAGAGTGACCCGCTCCCTGTTTAATCAGTGACCGAGGGATGACCCCTTGCAGGGTAGGGCTGAGGAATTTGTACAGTATCTGCAGGACAAAATCGCTCAGATCCGGACTGGCTTGGACTCCGACTGGGCGGAATCCGGCAGAGTGGAGAGGGCAGGTCTTAATCATACCATTTGGGGTGAGTTTGACCCTGTGACTCTGGATGATGTGGAAAGGATCATGCGTAGACTGAGCACTACAACTTGTTTCCTGGACCCATGTCCCTCCTGGCTGGTTTCGGCCGCCTGGGAGGTGACAGGGGGCTGGCTCCAGGCAGTTGTCAATGCTTCTTTGATGGAGGGTGTCTTCCCCTCCACCTTAAAAGAGGCGGTGGTGAAGCCTGCTCTGGACCCGGCCTTGTTGAATAACTACCGTCCTGTCTCCAACCTTCACTTTGTAGCAAAGGTTGTTGAGTGTTGTGGTGCATCAGCTCGCGCAATTCCTGGATGAAGCGGACTATTTGGACCCGTACCAGTCCAGTTTCAGACCCGGCTACAGCACAGAAATGGCATTGGTCACACTGGTGGATGATCTCTGGCGGGCCCGGGACAGGGGCTGTTCCTCTGTCCTGGTCCTACTTGACCTCTCAGTGGCTTTTGATACCATCGACCATGGTATCCTGCTGTGATGACTCGAGGGGTTAGGAGTGGGAGAGACTGTTTTACGGTGGTTCTCCTCCTACCTCTTGGGCTGCTCACAATTTGTATTGGCAGGGGGACAGAGATCTACCCCAAGGCCCCTCACTTGTGGGGTGCCTTAGGGGTCAGTTCTCTCCCCCCTCCTGTTTAACATCTATATGAAGCCGCTGGGTGAGATCATCCGTGGCTTTGGGGTGAGGTATCACCAATATGCGAATGATACCCAGCTGTTCATCTCCACCCCAAGCCAACCCAGTGATGCCCTTGACGTGATGTCCTGGTGCCTGGAGGCAGTGCAGGTTTGGATGGGAAGGAACAGGCTCAGGCTTAACCCCTCCAAGACCGAGTGGCTATGGATGCCAGCATCTCGTATTGTCCAACAAGTTCCATCTCTTTTGATGGGGGAGGTATTGCCCCCCTCAGAAAGGGCTCGCAACTTGGGTGTCCTCCTGGATTCACAGCTTAATTTGGAAGATCATCTAACGGCTGTGACCAGGGGGCCTTCGCACAGGTTCGCCTAGTGCACCAGTTGTGCCCCTTTTTGGACCGAGGTGCCCTATGCACAGTTACCCATGCCCTCGTCACTTCTCATCTGGATTACTGCAATGCTCTTTACATGGGGCTGCCCTAGAAGAGCACCCGGAGGCTTCAACTGGTGCAAAATGCAGCTGCGCAGGTACTTATGGGAGTATCTCGGTACTCCCATGTTGTGGTTGACCTTGGGAGAGTGGGGGGGCATGGCTGGGGGGGCATAGTGGAGGTGGGCATGGCCAGGGTTGGTGTGACTGCTCATGTTAGGGGGGGCACCTGTGGTGGCCCGGATGGGGGTGGGGGAATCCATTGTCTCCAGCCAAGGAAGGCAAGACCAGGGTGAGCACTATACCCTTGTCCACCAGAGGAGCCTTGCTGTACTTCTCAGGCCATGCAGAGGAGCTCCAGTGATGCAGGCTGCCTGGAGCCCTGGGCAGTGGAGGGCAAGTGCGCAGGCCAGCCTTTCCCAATGGGGCACCTGGCTGCACTTACCTCCTCCTCAAGGCTGCTGCTGATTGGCTCACTCTCCTTGGCCAAGTGGCTCATGGTGTGTGCAGGAGGGCAAAATGAGGCATTAATGTCAAACTGATTGGCCTATAATTTCCTGAATCCATTTTTCCCTTTTTGTTTGTTTATTATAACTTTTTATTGTATTATAAAATAAAATACAAAATACAAAAAAACCTTAACAACCAGATAGTAGGACCCAATGGGGAGGGGGAAGGGAAAAAGAAGTGAGGGGGAGGAGGGGAGAAAGAAAAAAAGAGCATTGACTTCCAACTTCCTCTGTTGCAGTAGAATAAAGCATTAACATTAATCCTGTACTTTTTACTTTTCCAAAGTAGTATAAACTAGCCATTTCTATAACAACAAATCAATCTAATGAGTAAATCCCAAGATCAAAGTTTCTTTTTTTTCTACCTCAAACACAAAATCTAGAAGCGGTCTCCATGTGGAAACAAAAGTACTTTAATCAAAACAGTTAATTTAGCCATCTCTGCCAACTCCATCAACTTCTGTAGCCATTCAATCCATAGTAAGAATCGAAATGTCTTTCCATTTTTGTGCATTCAACAGTCTTGCTGGTGTTGACATATATAAAATCAAAGTTTCAATTTCTTTTTCTAAGCCTTTTTCCATTATGTCCAGAAGAAAAATTTCTGGTTTCATCTCTATCTTTACTTTAAAATTTTCTGTATCAGGATATGAATCCTACTCTAATATTACTTTGCTTTATCACATGTCCACCATAAGTAGTAAAAGGTCCCCTCTTTACATTTACATTTACCACATTCATTTGAAATGCCTTTATACATTCTAGATACATCATCTTATAAACATTTTGTTTAAAGTTATAATTCAATGTAAATTTTAAACTTTTTGTCCACATATTCTTCCATTGTTCCAGCATCACATTATATCTGAAATTTCTTACCCTTACCCGCTGAATCATAGTGTTTTACATGTTCACTTTCCAAGTTCAATTTCAATAACATTTTATAAACCTAGCAATAATATGTCCATCACTATCACATAATAAAATTTGTGGGCAAAGAACTTTGGACATAATATAGAATTAGAAAACTGGCAAAGAAATGGGAGGTCTGTTGATATTTTCTCAGCCCTCTTTCTGGTTTGTGCAGTATACAGATCCTCAATGATAGGCAGGCTGGTTGCAATTGTTTTTTCCTCAATGGGTAAATAACTTTAGGCCTAAGACAATGCTGTGGGAATTAGGTGTTCAGCAGAGTGATGGCACAGGGGGAAAACTATCTTTGTATCATTTTGGCATGCAATGCCCTATAGTGGCATCCTGAGGGGAGAGGTTTAAGTCCAGGATATGAGGGGTCTGTAGATATTTTCTCTGCCTTCTTTCTGATTCATGCAGTATAGAGATCCTCAATGGAAGGTGGGCTGCAACTGTTTTTTCTGCAGTCCTAACTATCCATTGAAGTCTGTACCTGTCCTGTTTGGTTGCTGTGCCAAATGAGACAGTTATTGAGGTTTTAGCAGTGGTTTCTCTCCAAGCTTGTTTTAGTTTAGTTTCTGAACATTTAGTTTAGTTTCTGAACATTTCATTACCAAAATAGATAACATCATCAGCAGGATTTTCTTGTTTCCAAAAGCTGGATTGGAACTGTACTCCTCTATCTAAAACCAGTGCTGAGATCATGCTGTGGGAGCAAAAGATGTAACCTAAAAAAAGTTGGGCTGTGGCATTGGGTAATCTCTTGCATGGTATGAAATCAGCCATCTTGGTAAAAAGGTCTACCAAAATGGCAGTGAAGTCATGGAGGGAGGGGGGATAAATAGGAATGAAATCCAGCACTTCCAGGTGGCAAGGCTCCGTTGATGGCAGCCGTTTTGGCTGTCAGCTGTTTGGCGGCTCGGAAACCCACTCACCGGGAGAAGAGGAGGGGGTGAGCGCTTAGGCAGGGGTAGAGCTCCCCTAGATCACCAGAGTTTTAACTCTGGTGGTTGAAGGGTGTGAGCCCCCCCAAAGCCTGAGTTTGCTCCGGACTCCAGGACGCCTCCGCTCCAAGGCTTTGGAGCAGAGCAGGATGCTGCAACCATCCCTGCCATCGATAGTAAATTGTGGATTACTTGGATGCAGGCAGAGCTGTGCAGGAGAATGCTGTAATAGCAAGTATTTGAACTTTAACTCAGAGTATTTTGTGGAAAAAGTTGCAAGCGGTGCAGAAAGTGAAAGTGCGCAACAGAAGTAACAGTGTTAAAATGGCTTCTAAACCAACTAAAGTTCCTAGAAGTGCTGGTGCTTCACCAGTTCAACAATCTTCATTACAGGCTTTGATGCCTCCTCCTGCAGCACCTGCACCCGCACCAGCTTTAACAATAAAAGATTTGCAGGATGCTTTAAAAATACAATCCCAAATAGCTGAACTAATTGAGGAGAAGAATATTGAAATAAGAGCAGACATTTTGGCTGCATTTCAAGGGCTGGCAGTGTGTATTGAGCGTCTGGATGACCGCGTGGAAGAACTTAGTCAAAATAACATGAGATTAGATGCTAAAATGCTGGATGCTGAAAATGTGATGGAAAAGATTGATGATGATGTAGTCATGCTACAATACCGCAATATGGAATTTGCTGTGAGAATCAGAGGTTTGAAAGAAGATCCTAAGGAAAATTTGAAAGAAATAATGTCACAAGCTCTTGAACAAGTTTTGGAGCGCTCAGCAGAAGATATTATGGGGGATATAGATAAAATATTTCGTGTTAATTCTTGGATTGCAGGACAAAGAAAATTACCTAGAGATGTGGTGGTTTACTTTACAAAGAGAGCAATCAGAAATGAGGTTACTCAAGCCTTCTATAATAATAGATTTACAGTAGCTGAGCAAGAAGTTTTAATTTTGAAAGAGATCCCTCCAAGAATTTTAAGGAAAAGAAAAGAATTTGCTTTCTTGGCAGAAGAATTAAGGAAATGGGAGATCCAGTTTAGATAGGAGATTCCAGTAGGTATGGTGGTGATGCACACAGGCACGAGATATCATCTCAACACAGTTTTACAGGCACGAGATTTTTATGCCAATATTTTGAAGGCAGGATCTCTGCCATCTTCAGAATTTAAAAGGAAGAATGGTGAAGGAGAGCATCAGTCATGAATGGAGAGCATACAAGGAGCTGAAGGAGTTATTCAGCAGAAAGAAAGAGAATCCCAGCAAACTACAGGAGTGGACCAGATTCCAGTACCAATGGAAGAGGTTAGAAAACAAAGAGTGACACGGGCTGCAACCAGACGAATGAGACAAGAACAAGAACAACAGAAAGCTATAATTACATCTCAGAAACCTACTTATAGTGAAGCAGTGGGAGGAGCGAAACCGAAGAGAGTGCAGGTGATTTTGTATGAGGCGCTCCCAAAGCTTCAGGTCGCAAAAGATGGCGACAAAGCTTCTAACTTGGAATGTTAATGGATTAAATTCGCCGAATAAGAGAAGGAAAGTATTTCAATACCTAAAACAATTTAGAAATGATGTTATTTGCTTACAGGAAACACATATTCGAGCAGTTGGTCAAAAGTATTTGATAAACTTTATGCTGGGCACACAGTTTATTGCCTCTGCTCCTGATAAGAAAAATGGAGTTGTTATTTACATTAAGAACACTTTAACAGCTAGTTTAATTGGAACAGATAAACATGGAAGATATGTTATAATTGAACTATTACTAGAAGGCAAGAAACTACTTTTGGTTGGATTATATGCTCCTAATCAACAGCAAAGAGAATTTTATAAATTATTACACAGCAAGATCATCCAGTGGGATTACAAATCTTGTATTTTTATGGGAGATTGGAATGGAGTTTTAGATGTACAAATGGACAAAAAAGGCCTTTTTAGAAGTACACCGAGTCATGCTAGATTGCCTAAATCTTTTTTTGAGATGAAGGACGACTTGGAATTGAGAGATGTTTGAAAGACACTTGCAAGAAAAAGACTTTACTTTTTTCCCCGATAGGCATCAATCTTTATCCAGGATTGATTTTGTACTAATTACTAATGATTTTTTCTAGGATTAAGATGATTAAGATATCTCCAAGTACTATATCAGATCATAGTCCAGTATGGTTAGAAATAGAAAAAGATAATGGAGATAGACGGTCTTGGCGGCTAAATGAAAATTTGTTTAGATATCAAGAAAATGTGGAAGAGTGTAAAAAACAGATGAAAGAATTTTTTAATATGAAGATGCATAAGGGTACTTCTATTTAGATGGTTTGGGATTCAAGTAAAGCTTATATGAGAGGAGTGTTAATATATTTGAATAATAAATATAGACGTAAACTGGAACATAGGCGAAAAGAATTAGAGGAGGAAATTAAGAGAAAAAAGAAGGCTTTAATTTTGAATCCATCTGATGGGAAAGAGGTAATTACTTTACTAAGAGGCCAGTTTGATATGTTGATGGCAGATCAAGTGGCAACCAACTTACAGTATGCTAAACACAATACCTTTTGCAATGCTAATAAGCCGGGTAGGTGGTTAGATTACTTGTTAAGGAAGAAACAAAGGTCACGTAATATAGATAGAATAGAGCACAAGGGTAAAGTGGTGTATCAGCAGAATCTTATTAAAAAGGCTTTTGTTGATTTTTACTGTAAGTTGTATGTTAGAGACAAGATTCAAGATGTAGATATAGATAGATATCTGCAAGAAGTTAACATTCCTGTTCTTACACAAGAACAAAGGGAAAGGATGAATCAACTGATAAATGATGAAGAAATTATTCTAGCAATTAAGTAATTAAAGGTGGGTAAAGTACCAGGAACAGACGGTTTGACTGCCATCTATTATAAAGAGTTACAGTCAGAAATGGTGGAACCTTTAAGAGAATTGTTTAGGACAATTCAATTGGGAGGAGAAGTGCCTCCATCATGGAAAACAGCTTTTATTTCGCTGATTCCGAAGGAAGATCAAGATGCTACTCAAGCTAAAAACTATAGGCCAATATCGCTTTTAAATCTTGATTACAAGATATTTGCAAAAGTTTTAGCAAATAGATTAATGAAGGTAATGCAGCAAATGATTCATAGTGACCAAACTGGATTTATAAGTGGTAGACAAATGAAGAATAATGTGAGACATATTGTAGACTTATTGGAATTTTTGGATAGAAATAACCAGGTTTCTGCAGCGCTGATCTTTTTGGATGCTGAAAATGCTTTTGATCAATTGGATTGGCAATTTTTATTTAAGGCATTGGAGAAAATGGAGTTTAGGGAACTTTTTTTACAATCTATTAGAGCAATATATCAGAAGCAAACAGCTCAAATAATAGTTAATGGTAGCTTGACAGAAACATGTAATATTGAAAAGGGTACAAAACAGGGGTGTCCGTTGTCACCTTTGCTGTTTGTTTTAACATTGAAAATATTATTGATTAAAATACGAGACTCAAATAAAATTAAGGGAATTAAAATAAGAGATCAAGATTATAGATTGAGAGTGTTTGCGGATGACCTGGTTATTACAGTAAGTCAACTGACTTACTCAGTTGTAGAGTTGATGGAGATAATAACGTCATATGGGAAATTTTCTGGATTTAAGATAAATACGCAAAAAACTAAAATATTGTCTAAAAATATGACTATAGAACAAAAGGTTGTTTCAGAAGAGTTAACAGGATTTGAAATAGTTAAAAAGACTAAATATTTGGGGGTTTATCTCTCAGTCTCAAATGTGAAATTATATAAAAATAATTATGGATTGTTATGGTTAAAAATACAAAAAGAGCTAGATGGTTGGAAAAACTTACAATTATCTTTATTGGGAAGAATTGCAGCAGTAAAAATGAATGTTTTGCCAAAATTTTTATTTTTGTTTCAAATGATACCTATACTTAAAAAGGATTTAAATTTGGAGGAATGGCAGAAAGGTATTAATAAATTTGTTTGGGCAGGGAAAAAGCCACGAGTCAAATTTAAGATAATGCAAGATACACGTGAAAGAGGTGGTCTTAAAATGCCTAATCTTGCCAAATTTTCTTTTTGTTTATTAGTCATGTTTTTAACAATCATCTTGGTCTTATTTCTGTTTATTCGCAGTCCGGCAACCTCACCATATTTAGATAGTTCTTCCAATAGATTTGGTCCCGTCTGATATGGATCCTCCATAATAAAAACCAGATCGTCCGCAAATGCTTGAAGTTTAAAGGTTTCCTTTTTAATAGTTAATCCTTTTATCTTTGGGTCATTTCTTATAATTCTCGTTAATACTTCAAGTGTCAATATAAACAGCAATGGTGATAAGGGGCAACCTTGCTGTGTTCCCTTTTGAATTTGAAACTTCCTAGATGCTTCCCCATTAATAATTATTTTTGCTTCCTGGTTATCATAAATTGCCCTAATTATAGTTATAAATTTTTCACCCATATCCATGAAGCTAAGTTGTTGATGCAAAAATGACCATTTAACATTGTCAAATGCCTTTTGGGCGTCTAAAAAAAGTAATGCCATTTGTTGTCCACTATGTAATTCATAATACTCCAACGTATCCAATATTATTCTAATGTTGTGCTTGGTGTGTCTCTTAGCGAGAAAGCCATTCTGGTCTACATGTATGAAATCATTCAGAAATCGTTTCAGTCGTTCCGCTATAATTGATGTAAATATCTTATAGTCCGAATTAAGAAGTGATATGGGTCTATAATTTTGGATTAATGTATGGCCCGTATTATCTTTCGGGATGAGGGCTATGTTTGCCTCAGACCAAGATTTAGGCATTCTTGCGCCTTCTAATACTGCGTTAAATACCTCCACTAGGGGTTGTGCTAAGATATTTTGTAGTTCTTTATAGATTTCTGACGGGAGACCGTCAGGGCCCGATGCTTTATTATTCTTTTGTGCATTAATAGCTTTTATCACCTCAGATAGCCAAATTTCCTCGTTTAGCATATTTCTGGTATCTTCTGTAACCTTGGGTAATTTGGCTTTTGGAAATATTCCTCCATTTTCTCCACACTTGCCTGACTATCTTCTTTGTATAAACGCTCATAAAATTCCTGGGCTATAATTTTTTTCTCCTCTTCCTGGTGGAATATTCTCCCTTCCTCATCTCGTAGTTCGCGAATGCAGTTTTTTTCCTTTTGTTTTTTCAATTTATATGCAAGCCAACGGCCCAATTTGTTTGCATTTTCAAAAAAGTTTTGTTTCGTGCTTCTCAATTGTTGTGCTAATTTCTCTTTGTCTAAGATATTAAGCTTCTGTTTAATCAAGTCCATAGATTGTTTGATATTCTCTTTTTGTGGATCTTGTTGGAGTATAACTTCTAAACTCTTATATTCCCCTTCTAATCTTTCCCATTGTTGTCTTTTCCCCTTGTTCTTGTTTATCATATATGCCCTCGCTACCCCTCTCATTATTGCCTTGGCTGTGTCCCAATTATTTTGTACTGAGGTGTCTATAGCTTTATTTTCCTTAAAGAAAAGACTTAGTTCTCTCTCCATCTTGGATTTAAATTCGTCTTCTTTTAAAATTGCTCTTTGTAACGTCCAGAATCATGGATATAGAAATAGTCAAGAAAATAAAATATCTAGGGATTAATATTACGGCTAGATGCACCTCACTCAAAAAAGATAATTATGATAATGTAGTGAATCAAATAAAAGGTGATCTGGAAAGATGGGGAAACCTAAAACTCTCATTATTGGGAAGAATCGCTGTCATCAAGATGAATATCCTGCCCAAAATTCTGTTTCTGTTCCAGAATATCCCAATACAACTCGATTCTAAGTTTTTTCAAAATTTGAATAAATTATCATTAAATTTTGTTTGGCAGGGGAAAAAATCAAGAATTAAATTGAAATATTTACAGGACACGAAGGAAAATGGGGGTTTTGGATTGCCAGACTGGGAATTATATTACCACGCCGCGGCTCTGAGTTGGATTAGAGAATGGGTAATTTTGAAAAATAGAAGACTATTAACTTTAGAGGGTCACGATTTGCAATATGGCTGGCATGCTTTTCTATGGACAGAGAAACAAGGTCTTTTCTCACACTTTCAAAAACATCGGATTAGGCAAGCGTTACTTAATACCTGGAAAAAAATTAGATCTCACAATTACACTAAAGTACCGGTCTGGCTATCCACCCTTGAAGCGATTGTTTACCCAAATCTATTTGATGTGGGTAACATAATTTCATACAAGGATATTATGAATGAGGAGGGGGAATTGAAACTTAGGAATGAACTAGAATCACAAGGTATAAAACTCGATTGGCGGGCCTACTTACAAATCCAATCAAGATTTAGGAAGGATAAAAAAGAATGGGGGATATATACCTCTGAAACAGCATTGGATAAAATATTATTGGGCCCAGACTCCAAACAGATAAAGAAATTATACAAATTGCTTTTGGGATATAAGCTGTTTGAAGAGCAAGTGAAGGATCCCATGTTGATTTGGGCTAACAATTTAGGACATAACATTGATTTAGGTACTTGGCAAACAATTTGGGACAGAAATAAAAGGATAACACTGGCCTCATCTTATAAAGAAAATTTATTAAAAATGTTTTATCGATGGCATCTTCCCCCAGCCCGTCTAGCAAAAATGTATACAACAGCATCTCCCAAATGTTGGAAGTGCTCTGAAGAGATAGGCACATATTTCCATACGTGGTGGTCTTGCAGTAAAACACAAAAATTTTGGAAAATGATTTGGATTTGGCTGAAAGAAATACTAAAACAAGATATTGAGTTTAGTCCAGAACTTTTCTTGTTGGGAATTACGAAAGAGAAATATCCTAAAGATGTGCTATATTTGATGATCCATAGTATCACAGCAGCTAGAATGTCATTTGCGCAAAAATGGAAAAAGAATGAGATCCCAGGAGAAAAAGAGGTTATTAGGAAAATTTGGGATTGCGCAGAAATGGACAAACTAACTTTGGAACTAAAGAATAAAGATCAATCAGATTATTATAGAATTTGGAACAAATTGTATCTTTGGAGGGATAAAAAAGAAAGATCTCTATTAGGTTTTACAGACTAGCTCAGGGGTGTCAAACTCAATTTCATTGAGGGCCACATCAGCATTGCAGTTGTCCTCAGGGGGCTGGGTGGGTGTGGCCAGGGTGGGTGTGGCCTACTGGATGGGCGTGTCTAGAGTGCATATGGCCTATTGGATGGGTGTGGCCAGCTCTACATCGTTCGCATCAAGGGTGCCTATGGGGGCCCGGGCAGGAGTGGGACAGATCTGAGGGTCTCTGGCAGAAGGAGGGTCTCTGGGCCAGGGCCAAGGCAGTGGGGGCCATTCTCTCACTGTTTCCACGATGGCTTCGTGGGCCACATGAAACCACTTCGCGTGCCAGATCTGGCCCCCGGGCGTTGTGTTTGACATGTCTGGACTAGCTCATTGTTTTAAATATTGTGTTATTTCACTGATTTGTAATTTAAGTGTATTTAAGTGTATTTTTCATGTACATATATACATGTATATATATATATTTGAACATTGTAGACAAGAAGGTTTGTCAGCCCGCTGGTACTGTGTCCAATGTTTTTAAACAATAAACTTAATAAAATTTAAAAAAAAATGCCTAATCTTAAACTATATTATGAGGCTGCTGCTTTATCATTAATAAGTGATTGGTTTAATTTAACACAAGGGAGATTATTAAATCTTGAGGGTTATGATTTGTTATTTGGTTGGCATGCATATTTATTGTATGATAAGGTGGATAATGTATTTAAGATACATATATTAAGGTATGCTCTGCTGCGAGTATGGAAAAAATATAGACATAAGTTAAATTACAATATACCAATTTGGGCAATACCTAAACATGCAATAGAAAATATAAATGTTGGATTTAAACATGATGAGACTACATATAAAGAAATTTTAAGGATAGAAAGGAATGTATGGCAATTAAAAGAAGAAAAGATTGTGCAAACTTGGTTTCAGTATGGGCAGTTACAAGCAAGATGGAAAGAAGTTCAGAAAGTTGGTATTTTGATATCTGATGGAAATTTGGTAAAACAAATTAGAGATCAAGGTCAAGCACATATAAGAAGAATATATAATGCATTGATAAAAATTGACTCAGAAACGGAACTTGTTAAAGATTGTATGATAAAGTGGGCCCAGAATTTTCAGGAGGTTATAACAATAGATACTTGGGAAAAGATTTGGGTTAGAAACGTAAAATTTACAGAGGCCCAAAATTTAAGAGAGAATTTTTATAAAATGTTTTATAGGTGGCATTTAGACCCTAAAAAACTAGCAAGTATGTATCCGAATTGCCAGGCCAAATGTTGGAGGTGTGGTTGTGAGGATGCAACGTATTATCACACATGATGGACTTGTAAAAAAGTTAAAGCTTTTTGGATTAAAATTTGGTGGAATATGCAAAAGCTATTTAAGAAAAAGATAAGGTTTTCTCTGCAGTTGTTTTTGTTGGGTATTATTACAGATTTTACTGTTACAGATACTAAATTGATGTTGAATTTAATTATGGCAGCAAGACTTTTAGCAGCGCAGTATTGGAAGAAGGAGGAACTGCCTACTATAGAAGAGTGGACTTTGAAAGTTTCTAACTTGGCGGAAATGGCAAAGATTTCAGCATACTTGAAAGAACAATTGCAACAGAGATATATTGTGGAATGGAGAAGATGGATCGAATATATTCAGAATAAATATGGGACTAAAAAGTTTCATTTAGCATTTGAATAAGTAGTGGTTTTATACGATGTATTATTAGTTATTTGTTAGTAATATAGTTATGTTTACGGAGAGTTAAAGTGTGATAGAATTTAATGTTTTATTTTTGTTGTTAGCATATTTTAGCTTAAGTTTGTAAGTTTATACCCTGTATTCAGCTCTGGGAAGTCGGCGAGGGGGGAGGGGAGGGGAGGGGAGGGTTGGGGGGGAGGGAGGGAGTAAAAAAAAAGGAATGAAATCCAGAGAGACTATAGATGGGGAAGGTGTTGGTACTGCAAAAGCCCTGCTACTTCTCATGGACGGTTTGGCCCTTCTGCATGTGTGGCAAAAGGCCATGTATTTCTTAATGTCTGCTGCTATCTTAGGCCATTAAAAGTTTCTAAAATTTCTGTGTAGAATTTTGAAGATCAGCGCCCCCCCCCCCCCCCATATCCTGCTGATTGTCGTGGCAAAGCTGCAGGACCTCTTTCCTGCAAGGCAGGAGCTATTATTATGCCCTTGTATTTTAGGGATCCTGCCTCCATTGTAATCAGGGTTACAGTAACTGCTGGGGCTTCTTTGAGGTCATCCACCCAGGCCCATGAAAGTAGTCTAGTCATTGCTGAGTCTTTAGCCTGGTGATTAAATCCTAGTGCAGTTGGTAGCTCCCAACCTCTCATGGATTGTGGTTGTTGTCAAGGCTGGAAATGTGAAGGCTATAGAATTGTTGCTGATACTGAAGTCTATTGAATCTGAGAATATTCTGGTTTGTGAGAGAGACCATCTGGCATTAGATTCTTTGCACCTGAAACATCCTGAATGTAAAAATCAAAATATGAGAAGAATTGGGTCCATCTGATTTATTTGGGAGAAAATAGCTTTGTCTGCTGCAGGGCATATAGATTCTTGTGGTCTGTCTTGATTTATAAAGGAAAACACACAACTTCCATAAAGTACCTCCAGTGTTGGAATGCAGATTTAACAGCAAGGAATTCTTTATTGAAAATGTATAAAAGCCAAGCAAATTTAACCCCTTTCTTTCTCAGTTGGGTCAGGGGTTTGGCTCTGGGAACAAAAATGGGTATAAACTTTCTGTAGGTTAGCAAAGTCCAGGAAGCATTAGACATCTTTGACTGTGCAGAGTGCTTGCCAGTCTAGTAGAACCTGGATCTTCTGAGGCTACATCTGGATGCCCTTTCTGGAAATATGATAACTTTAAAAGTCTAGTTGTTGCAGATCAAAGCACATTTTTCTGACTTGGCAAAGAGATGGTTGTCTCTCACTCTACACAGAATTGTGTGCACCTTGTCTGTGTGCTGAGCTTCATTCTCAAAGTAGCTTAAAATATCTTCCACTAAAAGCACCATGAATTTGTCTCTTAAAGCACCATGAATTTGTCTGTGAAGTCTGAAAAGACTAGTTCATAAATCTAGAAAATACAGCCCTAGCCTTTGCAAGCCCAACTGTGACACTGTGTATTCAAATTTGCAATATCTGGTGTTGATGGCAGTTAAGTATCTGTGGCCCTCTTTGATGAAGCTTTCTGTAGTCCAAATAACTTTGGTTCATAGCCTTTTTTATCTGTGTACTAATGCCCAGCATATAAGAATTAAGCTAGATTTTAATTGAGAAAAGAAAATGTAATTTAACAAATGTAATTTATTATATGTTTTAGAATTTAAAAGACCTGATGGGTAACTCTCATAACTGGTTTATAGCAAATTAAGAAGGCAATAATTTAACAAAGACAGAAATCATAAAAAGGAAGAACTGAAATGCTCTATGTTAAAAATATTCATTTCTGCCTAAAATTTAAATGTATTAACTTGGTAATGCTGTAGAGAACATCTGGATAAAATAAATGTATGAATACATAAAAACAATAAACTCTTGCTTGTGGCTACTATTGCCTACTTAAGGAGATGAAGCATTCCAGTACCAAGCTGCATATCTTTCAAAGAAATATGAGGTCATTGGGATGGGAGATTTTAAGTATATTGACATCTGTTGGGATACAACTTTTGCCAAGCATGGTCCTTCCAGGAAATTTCTGGTATCTTCCTTGCAGTTTTTGCTTTAAAAAGGCATTTGTTCATCAACTATTCTTAAAATAATTAATTTGAACTATTCAACTGAGGAAATAAAGCAACAGGAACAGTGAGGAAAATTTACTTGAGTTCTTAATTTTAAGGGTAGCTAGAATTAAGAGTAATCAAACAAGTCCCAGATTTGAATCAAGAGGAGGAACTGAGTTTATTAATCTCAGAGCAATGCTTTTATTAGGCTTAACAATCCAGGAGTGAATTGCATGAGAAGACAAGGGAGATATTATAGTTGAAATGTGTTAAAAGATATCACACTAAATGTTGTTTATTAGATTTATATCTAACATAAATAATAAATAAGCCAGCTGCCTTCCATTAAATGCCTATATATTGCATGGATTAGAAAGAGGACTGAGAAAATATCTACAACCTCTCAAGTCCTGGACATAAACTTTTTCAACTTCTCCCTTTGGGACACAGCTACAGAGCATTGCATGCCAAAACAACTAGACACTGGGACAATTTTGTTCATCATGCCATCACTTTGCTGAAAATTTAATTTTCATAGTTCTGTCTTATGCCTAAGTGTATTACCCATGTAGTGTATTATTATATTACTTTTATCTTTCTCATCTTTCACTACTTTCTCTATTATTATTATTATTATTATTATTATTATTATTATTATTATTATTATTATTATTATTATTATCTTTTGTTATGATTATTATTACTTTGTTGTTTTGCATGTATACTGGGAGACAAATTCTTTATGTGTCTACTCACACTTGGCCAATAAAGTATTTCATTCCATTCTCTATTTTGTGGTGACACAGTAGTTAGAATGCACTATTGCAAGCTACTTCTGCTAACTGCTGGCTGCAAGCAGTTTGGCAGTTCAATTCTTACTGGCTCAAGGTTGACTCAACCTTCCATCCTTCCAAGGTTGGTAAAATGAGGAGCCAGATTGTTGGGGGCAATATGCTAACTCTTTAAATTACTTAGAGAGGGCTGTGAAGCACTGTGAAGCAGTATATAAGTCTAAATGCTATTCCTATTATTATTGCCATTCTATTCTATTCTATTCTATTCCATTCCATTCCATTCCATTCCATTCCATTCCATTCCATTCCATTCCATTCCATTCCATTCCATTCCATTCCATTCTATTCTATTCTATTCTATTCTATTCTATTCTATTCTATTCTATTCTATTCTATTCTATTCTAATTCATTTAGAACAGCTTTGATGGCTATTCTAAACTAAGTGAGATTTGCAGCTGTGAGATCCTTCTGCTCTTAGTCCAACAACTTAACCAGCCAGCTTTCCTTAAGGCTCTGTATTGTTTCAGAGTACAAACAGACAATGAATAAATTAGATTACAGGAAGGTAATTTTGACTGAATCTCAGTGGTGGGAGAAAGTGAACTTCATAAGAGAAAGAGCAGTCTGTCAGTGTAATGATTTTTTTTAATGAAAGTGGTGCACTATCTGTTGGGAATGTTTTAATATGTACTGATCAAATAGCCATATGGACTCAGTAGCCTTAATGCTCTCTTGTAACTCCATGATTCAATGAGGAAGAGTACCATATTAAGAAACAAGGATGCACATCTGGTTCATATTAACCTATCTAGACACATCAAATTGGCCGATACACCTAATTTTTTTAAAAGCTGCTTGAGTGCCATCTAGTGGTTTCATGGCCACTAAGATACAAGTAGGTGCTATGCTGCTGTAACAATATATTCATAGAATCATACAATCATAGGGCTGGAAGGGACTTAGAGGTCTTTTACTCCAGGGCTTTTCAACCCATGGTACATGTACCACTGGTGATACTTTGGTACCTGGTAGGTGGTACGCATATGAAGGGTTGAAAAGCATTTTTTAAAAAAAGTGGATGAGCTGAAGCGGCAGCTGAGAGGCCTAGGGAGAGTCATCTGGAGCTGCGGTGTTGCCAGGACTCTGCTGAGAGCCCAGGATCGGCACTTTCAGTGCACTCAGAAGAGAAAGGGAGGAGAAAGGAGAGGATATAAAAAGAAGGGGGGAGAAGAGAGTTTATAAAAAAAGGAGTAAAACTGGTACTTTTTTACTTTTTTAAGGTTTGTAACATTTTATCAGATTATAGAATAAAATACAAAAAATACAAAAGCAAATAGTAGGACACAGTGGGGAGGAAAAAGGGGGAAAAGTGAGGGAGAGAAGGAAAAAAAGAAAAGGCTTTGACTTCCAACTTCCTCTGTTGCAGTAGAATGAAGCATTAACATCGAACCTCAACTTTTTGCTTTTCAATAAGAGTATAAAGTAGCCATTTCTATAAAAACAAATCAATCTAATCCAGGGGTCAGAAACCTGAAACAATGAAAGAGCCACTCGGAACCAGTTCCCTCACAAAAGGAAAAACTGGGAGCCGTAAAAAATGTGTGCACATGCGCGTACATGTGCGCATGCGCAGAACAGGGTTTGAAGAGTGGAGCCAAGGCGAGATATGCACCTACCCTGCATATTTGAATTGATTGGTTGAACTTTTTTAGTCCCACTTTTTTTTTTTGGACTGCACATGGCAGAGGACTGGGAGACGCAGGAGATGGCTGAAAGAGCCGCATGTGGCTTCGGAGCCACGGGTTGCAGACCTGTGATCTAATCAATCCCCCCGCCCTTTTTTTTAGTCATCAAGTTTTTGACACCTTGCTAAGCACTGGTGGTACTTGAATATTGCCATGTCCTAAAAATGGTACACTCTGTGAAAAGGCTGAAAAGCCTGCTCTAGTCCAAACCCCTGTCCAAGGCAGGAGACATTATTGCATCTCAGCCAAATGGCTGTCCATTATTTTTTAGAACACCTCCAGCAATGTAGCACCACAACTCTGGGAGGCAAGTTGTTCCACCGACATTGTTCCACTGTTAAGAAATTTCTCATTAGTTCCAGATTGGGTCTCTCTTTAATGAACTTCCATCCATTGCTTCTTATCCTGCCCACAGATGCTTTGGAGAATAAAATACATCCCCTCCTCCTTGTGACTGCCCAACAAATACTGGAAGATAGCTATCATGTTACTCCTAATCCTTCTCTTCATTAGGATAGACATACCTAGTTCCCTTAACTGTTTATCATACAGCTTAGCCTCTAGACACCTTTTCTTTGTTGCTTTTTTTTGTACTCTTTCTAGGCACTCAGCATCTTTTTTGTATTCTGGTGACCAGAATTGGAGGTAGTATTCCACATGTGGCCTCAGTAGTACAATGTGGAGCAAAACTATCATTTGTCATGAACTTGATGCTATCCTTCTGTTAATGCAGCTCAGGACTACATTGCCTTTTATAATAATAATAATAATAATAATAATAATAATAATAATAATAATAATAATAATAATAATAATAATAATAATAATTTAATTTCTATACCGCCCTTCTCCCAAAGGACTCAACTAGAGCACACTGCTGGCTCACACTTAAGTGATGGTCCACTAGAACAAAGGTTCCCAATCTTTTGGGCACCAGGGACTGGTTCTATGGAGAAATGTTTTTCCATGGACCCGAGAGTGCATGTTTTTTTGTGCTGCCTGCATCCCATGAATGGGGCTTTGCTTGCTTGTGCAGACTGGTTGCTGGCATGCCGTGGTCTGGTACCGGTCCATGGACCAGGGGTTGGGGACCTCTGCATTAGAATATCAAGATCTCTTTTGCATTCACTAATGTTGGCCCAAGTACTGCCTACTGTATAGCTGTGCATGTTTTTTCCCGCCTAAGTACAAGACCTTATGTCTCCACTGATCTACATCTTGTTAGATGGGACTTAATGCTCAAGTCTGTCAAGATTCCTCTCATTGAGGGTCAAGTCCTCTCTCTCAAGAAATAGATTAGTAAACATGTTGACTGGGTGCTGAGAGTTGATTGGGAGAAAAAAGGCCAGGTTATGTTTAATAAATTCACCAAAGAAAGAAAAAAAATTATATCTGGGGAAGAACTAAATGTAGTAAACTACTACATATATCTTGCCCAACGTATCTCAATGGAAGGTGATAAAATAAAGGAAATTGAATGGTGTGTTAAATGTAGTTGGTAAGAATTGGCAAGCTAAACATAATTTTCAGGAACAACCTCCCCCTATGCCTGAAGAGAAATGTGAAAACAAAATTTTAGAAATGTTTTAAGCATTCTTTCTTGCAAATCCTCTCAAGCTCAGTTAGGTTTTGATGGCGATCATCAGTGGACTGACATTTTCAGGTCCCTCCAGAGATGTTCAATAGGGTTCTAGTAAGGGATCTGGCTGGGCCGCTCTAAGACATTCACAGAGTTGCCCTAAGCCACTCCTGTGTTGTCTTGGCTGTGTGCTTAGGATCGTTGTTATGTTGGAAAGTGAACCTTTGGCCCTGTCTGAGGTCCTGAGAGCTGTGGAACAAGTTTTCATTGAGGATATGTACTTTGCGCCATTCAGCTTTCCCTCAACCCTGACCAGTCTCCCAATGCTTGCTGCTGAGAAACATACTCATAGCATGATGCTGCCTCCACCATGCTTCACTGTTGAGATGATATTGGGCAATGCCTGGTTTCCTCCAGACATAATGTTTAGAATTAAGGCCAAATAGTTCAATCTCAGTTTTGTCAGACCAGAGAATCTGTCAGGTGCTTTTTTGCAAATTCCAAGCAGGCTTTCATGAGTTTTGCACTGAGAGGCTTCTGTCTAGCCATAAAGCCCAGATCGGTGGAGGATGGCAGTGATAACTGTCCTTCTGGAACTCTGTCCCATCTCCATACAGGATCTTAGTAGCTTAGTCAGAGTGACCATCAGATTCTTGGTCATCTCTCCTACTAGGGCCCTTCTCCAACAATTGCTCAGCTTGACTGGGCGACCAGCTCTTGAGAATTATGGAGGCCACTGTGCTCTTAGGAACTTTCAGTGTAGCAGAAATTTACTGTAGCATTCCTCAGATCTGTGCCTTGCAACTGTCCTGTCTCTTGCTCTGCTACAGTATACCTTGTCAACTGTGAGGCCTTCTATAGAGAGGTGTGTGCTTTTCCAAATCATTTCTAATCTGTTTAATTTATTACAGGTGGACTCCAGTCAAGGTGTAGAAACATGTCAGCACCTATCAAGAAAAATGGGAGGTGTAGACTTCTGGTCCTGCGAAGCAGTCGAGGGGTTTGGGAATCCATGACCTTCAGCTGAGTTTCTTTGTTAGGGGACCCTAAATGGGCCAACAGTCACCCCAAAGAGGCAAAGAAGGAAGGAAGTTCTGGAGACCTCAGAGAGATGGTGGTTGGCCCAATCGGTCCAGAAGAAGCCTTCTAGAAACCAACAAACGAAAGGCTAGCCTAACTTCAGAGTCTAGCCCAAGCTGCAAGCAACCGAAGTCAAAAGCACTATTTTAAGTTGATTGTAAACAGCACGTTTGAATCTGGGTAAGAACATCGATTTTCTCTATCGTACTTATCAACTTACCTGAAGAAAACAAAATCCCAAGAAGCAACAAACCTCTGAAAGTGAAGGAGGGGGATTTTAACCCAGGCTTTTACTAATGGAAGTGGCAAATGGAGGACCAAAACATATAGAAATGAAATGAAATGAAATGACTATAAAACCTAAATTTGGATAAGTTTGAAATTACTGAATGGTTAAGATTTTCATTTTAAAGGCAATTTGTTCATTTTGAAAATTTGAAAAATAAACCAGTGCTGACTTCTAGTGGTGGATGAAGACTACGACAGCTATGGCTTTCATACAGGACTTGGCAAAATCTGTAAAAAACTAATCTCTACTTGTGACCTTCAAAGCTCTAAAAGAGAGAACTGCTGTGACAAAAAAGAAAACAATCTGGGGTGCAGGCAAAGTGAGACTTACAAACTTAAGGGAACAAAAAAACTTTTTTGAACTTTCTGGATTACAAGTATCTATTTAACTCTGACCCCAAAGCTATTTGCAGAGAAAAGAAAATTTGGATTCTTGGTCATCATGAAAAATCAGAGATTTATAGAAAGAACCTATCAAGAAAAAATAAATATTTTCAAGAGGAGACATATGATATGTTGCAACTAATTCAAATAACAATGATTTCAAACAACAAAGAAATCCAAAATAACTTTGAAAATATAAACCAATTCATCTCCAATTTAACTTTACAACAAAAAAATCCCAGGAAACAACAACAGAGAAGAAACAGATAAAACAGACAACTGAATACAAATTTGAGGATAGAGACTTAAAGATGGAACCTAACAAAACAAAGAAGTATGATTTAACCCAAGTGGAAAAAAATTACAAGAAATACTGGATTTGGAAAAGACAACTTACACTTTAACACCACAAAACAGTTAAAATTTGAGGATAAGAAAAAAGATTGGACAAAATGGACTGCAGAGATGCCAGGAAAAACATTAGAACTGTAGAGAGAAAAAATGATAAGAAAAGCAGAGAGAAAAAGAAAGAAAAAGATTTTAACAAAAATGAATGGGCAGATAGCTCTCACAAAAATATTGTACTTGACTTACCTTTTATATCTATAGTAACACCTACAAGAATATGGAAAGATTCTTTGATTCACAGAACATATTGATTAAGAAAGATACTGAGCAAAAGAAAAAGGCTAAAGTGAAAATTAAGAAAATAGATGATGAGGCCTATCAGAGAGAATATTTTAAAAAGAAACACCTATTCAAATATGGTTAAAGAAATAGAAAAAATTTGGATCTGAACTTGATTTTAAGAGGGAAGAGCCCCTCAAGTAACATAGTACTTTCTTTTTCTTCCTTTTTATTTTATACAGTCAGTAAAAACAAGACCAGAAGCTGACTGTGGCTCAGACCATGAGCTTCTCGTTGCAAAATTTAGGCTTAAATTGAATAAAGTAGGGAAAAGCACTAGGCCACTCAGATACGAACTAAATTATATCCCTGATGAATACACAGTAGAGGTGACAAATAGATTTAAGGAATTAGATCTGATAGACAGAGTGCCTGAAGAATTATGGACAGAGGTTCGCAACATTGTACAAGAGGTAGCAACTAAAACCATCCCAAAGAAAAAGAAATGCAAGAAAGCAAAATGGCTGTCTGAGGAAGCTTTGCAAATAGCTGAGGAAAGGAGGGAAGCGAAAGGCAAGGGAGAAAAAGAAAAATACACCCAATTGAATGCAGAATTGCAGAGAATAGCTAGAAGAGATAAGAATGCCTTCTTAAATGAACAATGCAAAGAAATAGAAAATAACAATAGAATAGGGAGGACCAGAGATCTCTTCAAGAAAATTGGAGAGATGAAGGGAACGTTTGGACAAAGATGGACATGATAAAGGACCAAAATGGCAGGGACCTTACAGAGGCAGAAGAGATTAAGAAGAGGTGGCAAAACTACACACTACTTATACAAGAACGAGCTTAACATCCCAGATAACCATGATATGGTGGTCACTGACCCCGAGCCAGACATCCTACAATGTGAAGTGAAATGGGCCTTAGGAAATCTGAGCAACAACAAAGCTAGTGGATGTGACAATATTCCAGCTGAGCTATTCAAAATCTTAAAAGACAAGGCAGTAAAAGTGCTACACTCAATTTGCCAGCAAATTTGGAAAACTCAACAGTGGCCACAAGATTGGAAAAGGTCAGTTTACATTCCAATTCCAAAGAAAGGCAATGCCAAAGAATGTTCAAACTATCGCATCATTGCTCTCATAATCACATGCTAGTAAAGTTATACTTAAAATCCTACAAGCTATATTCCAGCAATATATGGATCGAGAACTAGAATAGAAGTACAGGCAGGATTTTGAAGAGGCAGAGGAACTAGAGATCAAATTGCCAACATATGCTGGATCATGGAGAAAGCTAGGGAGTTCCAGAAAAACATCTACTTCTGCTTCATTGACTGTGCTAAAGCCTTTGATTGTGTGGATCACAACAAATTGTGCCAACTTCTTAAAGAGATGGGAGTACCAGACCATCTTATTTGTCTCTTGAGAAACCTATATGCAGGTCAAGAAGCAACAGTGAGAACTGGACACGGAACCACTGATTGGTTCAAAATTGGGCAAGGAGTCTGACAAGGCTATATACTGTTGCCCTGCCTATTTAACTTATATGCAGAGCACATCATGAGAAAGGCAGGGCTTGATGAATCAAAAGTTGGAATTAAGATTGCTGGGAGAAATATCAACAACCTAAGATATGCATACGATACCATTCTAATGGCAGAAAGTGAAGAGGAACTAAATAGCCTCTTGATGCGGGTGAAGAAGGAGAGTGCAAAAGTGGGCACTCAACATTAAGAAAACCAAGATCATGGCATCCAGCCCTCTCAATTCCTGGCAAATAGATGGGGAAGAAATGGAGGTAGTGACAGATTTTATTTTCCTGGGCTCCAAGATCACCGCAGATGGGGACTATTCGACAGCGATGATGAAGGGGAGAACAACCCGATGGTGAGTCAACACGTCCCACCTTTTTCACTGCCTGCCAAACTCACAATCCCTAAATCAGGGGCACAAGTAGACTTAAAAGTACTAGTCGATTCTGGCTGCTCCCGATGCATCATTAGCCTGTCATTTGCCCTGAGACTGGGCTAAACTGTTCTCCAAACCTGTGAGGTTTGAGTAAGCCGATGGCTCCCTGATGGGAGGGACTTTAGTCACGCAATTAACTAAGCACCTACACTTAGAAATAGGTGAGCACTGGAAGTTTATTCACTTCCTGGTGGCTCCAAAAATGACTGAGGCTGTGATCCTAAGATTAGCATGGTTGGACAAATGGAAGCCATTTATCTGATGGGAGAAAGAAATGAGAACTGTGAGACTACCTATAGGGCCCAATCCCCCCATTGATTCTACAGGAAAATTTAGTCCACCCAATGACCAAGTGCACATGGCTGCCTCACGGCTACCAGGCAAGCCACTTATCCCCAGCGAGTACCAGGACCTAGCAGAGGCATTCAGTGAGAAAGAATGTGATGCCCTGCCCCCTCACAGACCCAATGATTGTGCTATCGGACTGCTGCCAGAAGCCAAACTCCCATGACTGAAAATGTACGCTATGTCCCCCCTCGAAATGGAGGAGATGCAGTGATACGTGAACAAAAACCTAGCGAGAGTGTTCATTGAACGGGCCAAGTCTGCTATGGGAGCCCCTGTACTATTTAAAGGAAAAAAGATGGGTCTTTTCATCTTTGCACAGATTATAAATCTTAATGCAGTGAGTGTCAAAAATAAATATCCCCTCCCTTTCCTGAAAGACTTACTAACCCACCTGTCTAAAGGAAGCGTCTTCACTAAATTAGACCTGAGAGAAGTTTATTGCCGGGTGAGAAAAAAAGAGGGAGATGAATGGAAAACTGCCTTCAACTGCCCAATGGGGAGCTATCAATTCAGAGTCATGCCATTCGGGCTACAAGGGGCCCCAGCCGTATTCATGCAGTTGATTAATGAGGTCCTACATGATCACCTATATAAAGGGGTTTTGGTGTATCTTGATGATATCCTAATATACAGCACAAATATGACTGATTATATAAAGCTGGTGAGAGAAGTGCTAAAGAAACTGTTGAAAGCCAACTTTATGTCAAGTTATCAAAATGTGAATTTCACCAGACCCAGTAAAATTATCTTGGTTATAGAATTTCCAATGAGGGTATATCTTAAGTCTATTTTCGCTGACTGGAAACTCCATCAAAACAAAAGATGGAGGAGGGAACTAGACATAAAACCATACTGGGCTTAATTCTTACAAATAGATAAAAAGTGATAGAGGGAGTTGAAGTTACCAGAACCTTGGACGAAAGTGATCATGTCATATTGGAATTTAATATAATGCAAACACTAGCAATAGAAAACATTCCAACCATGGTCTTAAACTTCAAAAGAGCTGATTTAACAAAATCAGAGAGAATCTAGGAAAGATCCCATGGATGAAAATCCTAAAGGGGAAAACAATCCAAGAAGCATGAGAAACTCTGAAAAATGCAACCATAAAAGCCTAGACCAGCACAATACCACTGAAAAAGAAAAACAAGAAATTCAAGAAGAAACCAGCAGGGCTGCACAAAGATCTCTCTGACAAACAAAAAGACAAAAAGGACAAATACCAAAAATGGAAAGAGGGGTACATAACTAAGGCCGATTATCAGCAGACAGCCAGAACATGCAAAGATGAAGTCAGGAAAATAAAGGCTCAGAACGAACAAAGACTTGCAACAGAAATCAAGGATAATAAAAAAAAAGTTTCTTCCAATATATTAACAACAATAAAAAAGTCAAGGAAACTGTAGGTCCACTAAAGAGAGAAGATGGCAACTAAATAACAGACAACATGGAGAAAGCAGAACTGCTTAACTCATACTTTGCATCAGTCTTCACACAAAAAGAAACTATAACCCAACATACCAAAAAACCACTGCAAAAGACAAACTAGAAACAAAATTTAAAATAAGTAAGAAAATGATAAGAGAACACCTATCTGACCTTAACGAATATAAAATACCGAGACCCAACAGATTACATCCCAGAGTTCTGAAGGTACTGGCAGATGTTATCTCAGAACCATTGCACCATATCGTTCAAAAATCCTGGAGCATCAGGGAAATATCTGAGGATTGGAAAAGGGCTGATGTGGTTCCCATCTTCAAGAAAGGAGAAAAAAGAGACCCAGAAAACTACAGACCAATCAGTCTAACATCAATACCTGGGAAGATCCTGGAAAAGATAATAAAAAACAGATCTGCAAACAACTAGAAGCAAACAAAGTTATAACTAGCAGCCAACACAGGTTTGTCAAAAACAGACCATACCAAATCAATCTTATTTTATTCTTCGATAAAGTGACTAAACTTAATAGACCAGCGAAATACTGTCAACATAGTATACTTAGACTTCAGTAAGGCATTTGATAAGGTAGACCACAACCTACCCCTTGGTAAACTAGAAAAAAGTGGAATAGACAACATCACCACCAAATGGATCTGTAGCTGGCTGGCAAACTGTACTCAACGAGTAGTCTTCAATAACATTACATCCACATGGAGAAAAGCAAGCAGTGGGGTGCCACAAGGTTCCATCTTAGGCCCAGCATCCTTCAATATCTTCATAAACAACTTAGATGAGGGAATTGGAGGAGAACTCATCAAATTTACAGATGACACCAAACTGGCAGGAGTAGCCAACACCCCAGAAGACAAACTCAGAATTCAAAAAGATCTTGACCAACTTGAACAACAAAATGGAATTTTGTCCAATAAAATGAGTTTCAATGTGGAGAAAAGCAAAGTTTTACATTTAGGCAGGAAAAATCAAAGGCACAAATACAGATTAGGCGAGACCTGGCTCAAAAACAGTAACTGTGATAGGCACCTTGGAATCCTAGTGCAGGGCTTTTCAACTAGTGGTACGGGCACCACCTGTGGTACATTGGCACCTGGCCGGTGGTATGCGAGCATCCTAGAAAAGTGGTAGCGGGGAAGGGGAATGAGTTGAACCGGTGGCAGCACCGCACAATCCTGAGTGAGAGATAGCTGGAGCTTCACGGCTGTCAGGGCTCAGCGGAAGTAACTGGATCAGCACAGCTTTCCAGCTGATTGGTGCTTCTTCGGGGCTGTCAGGGCTCAGTGGAAGTGCCAGGATCAGCGCCAGGCTCCAGCTGGAGCTCGTCACTGATCCCGGCATGTCTGCTGAACCCAGAAAAAGCGCTGATCAGCTGGAGAGCTGTGCTGATTCTGGCGCACACGCTCCTTTTTTTGTCATCAAGTTTTTGACACCTTGCTAGGTGACTGGTGGTACTCGGATGTTGCCATATCCTAAAAGTGGTACAATGGGTGAAAAGTTTGAAAAGCCCTGGCCTAGTGGATGATCACTTGACTATGAGCCAGCAGTGTGCAGCAGCAGCCAAAACAGCTAATACAACCTGGGTTGTATAAACATAAGCAGGGCTTTTTTTTCTCATAGAACGCTCAGAACGGAGTTCTGGCACCTTTTTTGGATGGAACCTTGTAGGGTAGGCAAGGCAGGTTGTATGACATGTGTGAGTTCCGGCACCTTTTTCTTTTACAAAAAAAGCACTGAACATAAGCATAGAACCGAGATCACGCAAAGTATTAATACTGCTTTATAAAACCCTAGTAAGACCACTCCTGAAATACTGCAGCCAGTTTTGGTCACCATATAACAAAAAAAGATGTTTAAAGTTTGGAAAAAAATTCAGAGAAGAGCCACTAAGATGATCAAAGACCTGGAGACTAAAACATACGAAGAACGAGTGTAGGAGTTGGGTCTGGCTAGTCCAGGGGTAAGCAACCTTGGCTCTTTTATGACTCATGGACTTCAACTCCCAGAATTCCTGAGACAGCTAAGTCCACGAGTCATAAAAGAGCCAAGGTTGTCTACCCCTGGGCTAGTCTAAAGAAAAGAAGAAATAAGGGAGATGTGATAGCAGTATTCAATACTTGAGGGGCTGCCATAAAGAAGAGGTGCTCACATTATTCACCAAAGCACCAGAGGGCAGGACAAGAAACAATGGTTGGAAACTGAACAAAGACAGAAGCAATCTAGAATTAAGGAGAAACTTCCTGACAGTGAGGACAATTAACCAGTGGAATAGCTTGCCTCCAGAAATCGTGGGTGCTCCATCACTGGAGATTTTTAAGAAGAGGCTAGACAGTCACTTGTCTGAGATGGTAGTTTCTCCTGCTTGAGCAATGGGGCTAGACTAGAAGACCCAAAAGGTCCCTTCCAGCTCTATTATATTAAAAAAAAAGTTAGTGCAGAATTCAAGATGATTTGTAATGTGCAGAAGGAACGCCAAGAAAAAAGCAGCTATAATGAGAAAATCGCTGCTTCAGGTGTGTGTTCTGATTCCTTTTGAAAGCTATGTTTATGTGCAATTCGGTTTACTATAGTTAAGAAAACTCAGACCATGCTCCCGTTTTTAGAACTGGAGTTTTTTATGGTATCTCTTATTTTTATAATTCTCTGTAGTACAGGTCTCGCTTAATGACGTCGCGTAAAAGGCGTGCCTCTGCGGCTCTACAGACTAGCCGCCATTTTGTTTGAGGTACGCGATCTGCTTATCGCAACGTTCGTTCACTTTAAGGTCCGAAACTGGGGGAAAGGATAGAACGGCAATGTCTGCTTTCTCAGAATCGGCGCTGGAGAGGAAATTGTCGGAGCTAAGCAATTCTCAGCAAAGTGTCCAGACACTGAGCCTATGGCTCATCCATCACCGAAAACATTCGCCGCTCATTGTCACCGTCTGGGAGCGCGAACTGCGCAAAGGTGAGGGACGAATGGGTGATCCAAGGGGAGTCGGCTGCCCGCGCCCCCTCTCTCACAGGTGGGCTGAGTTTTCCCTCTGCGGATAAAAGAATTATTGGTATTGTGCTCGTTTGGTCGATTTGAGTCCTCGAGGGCCGTCCGCCGCGGCCTAGTGATGACGCGGAGGGATCAGAGAAGACGTGGGAAGAGAATGGAAAGACTGTCAGAGTTGGCGCATCTTCTGGTCTGGGCCTTTCCCCCCCCCCCCCCAGGGATAGGGGGCGGGATGTCACAAGGCCATGAGGAAGAGGAGACGTAGTGGAGAAAGATTTTTCTTGCTCATGCCGGGAAGCCTTCCTAACAGCCTTATTAACAGTAGGATTTCCTTCTTTAGTCCCTGCTGCATTACAGTGATAACAGGCGCTGAAATTAAAACAGCAGATTGTATTGTTGAGTTTATAGAAATTTAGAATATGAAATATACATGCGCCTACAACCTGAGGCCACTTTATTATCAATCCATTAAAGGAAAATTTAGTTAATATTGCATAGGGTGCAGCGGGAAAAACTTGTTTTGGGAAAAGGTTCGTTTTTACATTCTGATAGGCTAAAGTTTATATTGCATTTGAGTCTGTTAATTATATGCTTAACATAAGCTGTTTATTCAACTGTTAGGCTTAAAGGTTTCTTCCATGTGATAGGACAGAAAAAGTTAGAGGAGTATATTACCTGACAACTTGGTAAGAAGTATAAATAGAACGTCATAGATAACGATAAATATTTTCAGATAAGAGTGGAGGCAGGTGCTTGCTGGTGATATTGATTCTTGCTTGTCTTAATAGAAGCAGCTGTATATTATTTCATTGAATATCTTATATCTTAATATAATAGAACATTGACAAGAATCTGATGAAATTGGGGACATGCATAGCAAGTTGAAACATAATGGATGCTTTTTACAAAATGTGATACAGTAATAGTAATGAAAATACTCTGTTGAGAAAAAAATACACCACCCTTTATACTCTGTTGAGAAAAAAATACACCACCCTTAATGTTCAGAGTGTTAAACATGTCATTGCCTTAATTATAACTATAGCCAATATCATAATACTATTCTCATGTTGCAAATGGAGAAATTGAAATGAGAGTGATAGCTCACTTAAAATTAAGTAAATCAGTTTTGCTCACCAAGCCAGATCAGCATTGATCTCAAGGATCAGAAGAGACAGGTTTAGCATCTTATTGCCAGGAAGTGAACATTATCCTATCATATATTTAATGTTATTGAATTGACTTTATTGGGGAAACAAGAAAACCCTTCTAATCTAAGCATTTTTTTATGTTATCTACTGATCTCTATTACTCTTGAATCCAGCAGGATTTTGATAGCACATTTAAAAACTAGAACATCACAGTTTACGTTATCTGATAGCAGATAATGTAGACTCATTTTTTCTCATAAATTGGAAAATCTGAAGGCATTGCATTCCAAAGTAATATTTTCACTGAAACATTCAATACTGCTGATCAGTTGCATAATTTGTAAGTAATCCAGTATAAAATAAAAATTGAAATGTTAAATTTTATTTAGATCAATTCAATTAGATGAAGGCATTTTGTAGATAAGTACTATAAGAAAGCCCATATATGTAGAATTATTTTAAATCAGAAGGTGGAATCTGCAATTTCTAGTATGCAAATACTAGTTGTATAAAATAGCTACTTCTATAGCTTGAGTGTGTGTGTGTGTGTGTGTGTGTGTGTAGGTAATCCTTAATTTATGACTAGGATTTCTATTGCTAAGTGAGACCGTTAATAAGCTTTGCCCCATTTTACAATCTTTCTTGCCACAGCTCTTAAGTGAATCATTACAGTGGTTAAGTTAGTAATATGGTTGTTAAGTGTCTGGCTTCCCTATTGCCTTTGCTTGTCATAAGATCGCAAAAGATGATCACATGACCCCAGGATGCTACAACCATCGTAAATATGAACCAGTTGCCAAGTATCTGAATTTTGATCACATAAACATGGGAATTCTACAATGGTCACAAGTATGAAAGTGGTCATGTCACTTTTTTCAGTTACAACTTTGGTCACTAAACAAACTCTTATAAGTTGACTACATGTATGTACATGTGTGTGTGCATCCATGCATGTATGCATGCATATATGGAGTACCTCAAGATTCTGCTGTTGAGTACCTCAAGTACTTTTTAACATCCTCATAAATTCTTTATATGAAGGGATTGTAGGGGTACTCATATTTGCAGATGGGGAGAATTTTTAACATTTTGGGTGATAGACTCAAAATTCAGAAGGATCTTGATAGTTGAGCATTGGTCCGTATCCAACAAGATGCAGTTCCGTGGAGCAAAAAACAAGGTCCTGCACAGGCAGGAAAATATAAATGCATGGGTGCAGAATAGACAATACCTGGTTCAACAGTAGTAATTTTGAGAGAGATCTAGGGACCATAAGCTAGCAGTGTATTACATTTGTCAAAGCCAACACAATTCTAGGCTGCATCAATAGAGGGATAGCATCAAGATCACAAGAAGTGATAGTACTGCTCTATATTGTGTTAGTAGACCACAATTGGAATACTGAGTCAAGTTCTGATCACCATACAAAAAAGATGTTGAGGTCCTAGAAAAAGAACAGAGAGCAGCAAATATATTATAAGTGGTTTGGAGACTAAACCATTGGAGGAATGACTAAGGGAACCTGGATGTGTTTAGCTTAACAGAGAGAAGGATTAGGCATGTTCCAATACTTTAAAGGCAGTCCCAGAGAAGAGGTGATTGATTTATTCTTTAAAGCACCTGAGGCCAGGACAAGAAGGAATTGGGTGGAAGATTATAAGAGGGACACCCATCCTGAAACTAAGAAATTTCTTAACAGTGAGGAATCCAATCAAAGAAATAACTTTCCTTCCAGAGTTGTGGATGTTCCATTCCTGGAGATTTTCAAGAAGAGATGGATTTCTCCAGAAAGGAATAAAGTTTTTTGCTTTGAGAAGGGGATTGGACAAGAAAACCTCCAAGGTCTATTCCAGTTCTGTGTTTCTATTTCTGTTTCTAAAATTGAATCTCATTCAGTTCACAAACAATTCAGTTGATACTGATATAATTGGTAAGAAGCAGACTTGTATACTTAATGCAATATGTCTAGCTCAGTACACATATATCTATGTTTATTAAGGTAAAGTTCCAAATCTTCTTTAGTTTATTCTCTAAGAATTGAATAAACCTGTAGAGGCTTTATACAGCACAGAAGAACTAACCTTTGCTTATATATTTTAATATCAGAGACAATCAAGTGACCATTGTTTCATTAAAAAATAGCTCCTGTAGTTTTAGTAATATTGGCCTCCTGCTGTATATCCTGGGATAATCTTGGAAAATATATTGAAATAAGAAATATTATGTTCAACTACATTAAAAATTAACTAGTAATATGTAAGAGAAATCAATATTTTAATGCAACATAAATAGCACTAAATTATTCTAACATTAAGGACTATTTATTTATTTATTTATTTATTTATGGGATTTATATCCCGCCCTATCTCCCGAGGGACTCAGGGCGGCTAACAACAAAACTTAAAGGTCTCTGTGCAGTAAATTAAAAATAAAAATTTGAAATAAATTAAAATAAAGAGTAGAGTTAGAATTGTAAACATAATTAAAATCCCTGTCAGTCTAGGTCAGCCAGGTGGAAAAGGAGTGTTTTGAGGCCGCGGCGAAAGGACTGGAGATCTTGGGCCATCCGAAGCTCAGGGGGGAGCTGATTCCACAGGGCTGGCGCTCCCACAGAGAAGGCTCTTCCCCTGGGGGTCGCAAGCCGATATTGTCTAGCCGACGGTACCCTGAGGAGGCCTTCTCTCTGTGAGCGTACTGGGTGATGGGAATTCGTTCCCGGCAGCAGATGGTCCTGCAAGTATCCCGGGCCTAAGCCATCTAGGGCTTTAAAGGTAAGAACCAGCATCTTAAATCTCACCCGGAGGGCAACCAGTAGCCAATGCAGCTCATGCAGGAGGGGTGTAATATGGGAGTATCGGGGTGCTCCCATCACTACCCGTGCAGCTGCACTCTGCACCAGTTGAAGCCTCCGGGTGGTCTTCAAGGGCAGCCCCATGTAGAGAGCATTACAGTAGTCTATACGGGAGGTAACGAGTGCATGGGTGACTGTACGTAGGGCATCTCGGTCCAGAAAGGGGCGCAACTGGTGTACCAGGCGAATCTGGGCAAATGCCTCCCTAGCCACGACTCCAATATGATCTTCAAAACTGAGTCGTGAATCCAGGAGGACGCCCAGGTTGTGTGCTCTATCAATGGGAGGTAATATCTCTCCTCCTATAATCAAAGATGGAACCTGTTGGACTAAACGAGATGTCGGTACGTAAAGCCACTCAGTTTTGGCTGGGTTGAGCCGGAGCCTGTTCTTTCCCATCCAAATCTGTACCGCTTCCAGGCAACGGAACATCACATCGAGGGCATCACTGGGTTGGTTTGGGGTGGAGATGAACAACTGGGTATCATCCGCATATTGGTGATACCTCACCCCAAAACCACGAATGATTTCACCCAGCAGCTTCATATAGATGTTGAACAGGAGGGGCGAGAGCACCGATCCCTGAGGCACCCCACAACTAAGGGGCCTAGGGGTTGATCTCTGCCCCCCTGCCAACACCGTCTGCGAACGGCCCGAGAGGTAGGAGGAGAACCATCGTAGAACGGTGCCTCTCACTCCCAACCCCTCAAGACGACGCAGCAAGATACCATGGTCGATGGTATCAAAATCCGCTGAGAGATCTAATAAGATCAGGATAGAGGAGTAACCCCTATCTCGGACCCACCAGAGATCATTCACCAGCGCGACCAATGCCGCCTCTGTGCTATATCCGGGCCTGATAGATGGAGTCCTGAGTTTATATTCAATTAACCTGAGAGACAGAAAACAAAACATGATGAAGTGCCTTTTGATATTGCCTTAAAAAGAAAAGATGAGGATAAAAGGACAGCAGTTAGAAATTGTGACTTGCTGTGATGCCAGCCAGACATGAAATACACAGGGAGGGGAGTTGTCCAGAGGGGGAAAGTCAGGAATCAGAGAGCATTCTTAGTGCTGACCTGGGAAACGAGAAGAGGGGCCTGGGAGCATGAGGCAACCAGCCACCAAAGCAGCACCAAAAGCCACAAATTCTAAATTTTATTGGACATTTGGGAAATCAACCAAGGGAAGATGACTTGGGAAAGGTAGGAGAAAACTTGGGGCATCCTGCGTAGGAATCCTCAGATCTAGCTTTATTATGCTATAGCTGATTGGCATCAATAAACATATACCTTTCACTACAAATGGAATTGAGGGTCTTTCGTTATTAGATGACCGAATCAGGACAGATCTAACTTTAAGCTAGATCTGCAATAAAGATCCATCCAGAGGACAACCCCTACTATGAGGATTGGCCAAAAGATGGTGTCTCAAGAAATAGAGCAGGAGGAGCTGGAGAAGTGGAATTGGTAGTTTCGAAACTAGGTAGCAATGAAAAGAACCCTGGTCAGAGAGAAGATGCAGAAGCCTCGCTAGAGCTGGGCACCTGATCCAGAGTCCAGTGGTCGACTGGGATGGGGAGGATGGAGGAATGGGAGAAATCCCCTCCTGGGGTGACTCTTGGCCAAGAGGGCCGGTCCCAATGCCAGTGCCCAGCATCAAATGAGCTGGACCTCCACTCTGGATACTAGAACAGGTGATCAATATCCTGAAGGACACCTTTAAAAAGTTGAGCCCAGAGGTTCAAATGGGGTCAGATCCACCAGACTGGGGTGACAGCAGCCCAAACTACTGCTGCTGGACCTGCCCCAATGCCACTACCAGCTTAAGCCACGTTCGCAAGGAGAAGGCACTGATACCCACTGGGAGTGAGATTCAACAAGGATGCCAGGTAATTGACATTATTCCTCACCCATGTGTGGAGCTATATGGAGGAATATTGGGCATACCTCCCAACTGATCCAGCCAGTTGTCCTGTATTACCATGGCCATAGAGGGAGAAACTGCAGAGTGGTTGGTGGCTCTTCATGATGATGTGGTGGAACTATACCACTTTGACTGCTTCATGTATGCCTTAAGGAAGAGGTTCAATGACCCTCTTGCAGAGTGGAAAGGGCCAGATCAAAGAGCAACAGTGGAGGAGATAATAATTTGTTGGTAAGTCATCCCGTTCAAACCAATAATTGTCGCAATAAAATTAATGGTGGTTTCTTCAGAGTGCAGGGGTGTATTGCAGCCCTATTGGACTCAGGATGCGCCAGATGCCTTGTCAGTCCCAGCGTGATGGAGAAATTTGGGATGCACTTCAGAGAGTTGCAATAACTTTTTCCCAGTTGGATGGCTTGTTAGCGGGTGGAGGTGTCACCAAGCCGGTAAGGATGAGGACGGTACCCAACAAGGAGGTTATCAATTTCATCATGGGCCCTGGCATGGACAGGCCTATGATACTAGGGCTAGCCTGGCTAGAGAACTGGAACCCCTCAATAAACTGGAGAAAGAAAATCCAGTGAAAACAAATGGGGGGAGAGAAGCAGCAGAAACAGTGATACATTGCCACTCACTGCCTATTAAGAAAATGAAAGCGGAGAGTTCAGTGGCAGCTTACAAAAGGGAAAACTTCGTTTCCCTGATCCCAAGAAAATTTTTTGGACTTGGCAGAAGTGTGTAGCTAGCAAAAATCAAATATCCCCCCCCCCTGGAATGCAGACTGCAGTCTTGAAATTTTACCAGGGACCCAGCTATCTAAACCTAAACTATGTTCTATTGCCCTGAGGGAACTAGAGAAACTCAGAAAGTTTATTGACAAAAACCTAGCCCAAGGATTCATCCAACCAGCAAAATCATGCATGGCAGTCCCTGGGGAAAAAAGGAAGCGTTCTTCGACTACAGGGGACTTAAATGTGATCTGTGTCGAAAACATATCCCTTCCCACTAATGACGGACATGTTAAGCCATTTGGCGAAAGGAAGAGTCTTCACCAAGCTTGACTTGAGGGAAGCCTACTATTGGGTCCAAATCAAAGAGGGAGATGAATGGAAGACCGCGTTCAACTGGTGTTTCCAGTTCTGGGTGCTCTCTTTTGGACTGAAAGGAGCCCCAGCTGTGTTTATGCAACTGATTAACGAGATCTTGCACTGAGCACCTGTACAAAGGGGTCCTTGTTTACCTGGATGACATTCAATCTATATGGAGACTGTGGAAGAACATGTGAGACTCATCAGGGTAGTGCTGGGAAAACTGCACTGCTCAACTTTATGCCAAACTATCCAAATATGAATTCCATAAATGTAAAACAGACTATCTAGGCTATTACATCTCATATAAGGGAGTAGAAATGGACCTGGGAAAGTTGCGGGTGGTGTTGAAGAGGGAAGCCCCTTGTACACGAAAACAACAAAGCTTCCTTGGTTTTGCGAACTTTTACAGACAATTTATCTCAGCATTTGCACAGATAGATCTGCCAATCACTAACCTGTTAAAAATCAAGAGAAAGTAAAACCTAAACTGAACCCACCCTTAAAATGGTCAATGAAGTGCTAGGCAGCCTTTGAAAGATTGAAATGATTATTTGCCGCTGAGCCAGTCCTTAAGCACCCAGACCCCAACTCCCTCTTGTACTACAGAGGAATCATAAAGTTCTGCAACCCTGCACTTGCACTTCTAAAAAACCTCTTCAGTGAGGAGCATAGATGGGTTATATGGGGAAAAGAAGCATATGCCTTGTGATGGGCATTCCTCACTTGGAGACACTTCCTGGAAGACAATAAAACCCTTTTTGAAGTATAGAAACCACAAAACCTAGAAGCCTCAAAATGCCACATAAACTCTCCCTAAAATAAGTGATATTTGTGCAATACTTTAATGATTCAATTTCACTTTTCCTGCCTGGTAGGAAGAACTTTCTAGCAGATGCCCTCTCCAGGCTTCCACAATACAATAATTCCAATGAGGAAGTCATATATTCTGTTGTTCATTCTACCTAGTTGACAGCTGTAGCAATCATCTGAGCACAGGCAAGAGCCAAACCAAACCTCAGTGACGACCTTACCCAGGCATTGAGATGCTCCCTGGCTCAAGACATTTGGTTTACCCACCACCAAGTGGATTGCACCCTACAAGGTGGTCTTACTTAGATAGGCTGCAAACTATGTTCCCAAGAGCCAACACACATTTGTCCTCCAGTGGAGCCATGGTTCTAAAACAGCCAAGTATTTCAGGTTCATCAAAACCCTACACTTAGTAAAATGCTAGTTCTGGTGGCCAGGCATGAAAAAGAACATTGAGTGTTATGTGGGCAGTTATCCCATATGCGCATCTGCAAAGGGGCATCCAGGTAACTATGGCAACCAGTAGCCAGTCCCAAGGCACCTGGAAGGAAGTTTCCATGGACTTCAACGTGGAATTGTCCAAAAGCATGGAGAATACAGTGATTTGGGTAGTCACTAACCTATTCTCTGAACAAGTGCATTTGCCCTCAAATCCTGTCTGCACACACTTTGGCAAAATTCTTTGTGTAGCAATCTATCAACTACATGAACCTCCCAGGCAGATCATATCAGACAGAGGGGTTCAATTCACTTTCCACATCTGTCAGGAGTTCCTCAAACTGCTGGGACCTCATAAGGCTCAGTTTTTCCCATCATCTGGAGACAAATGGAGGCTGTAAACACATGAATGGTGTCCTGGTACAATATTTTCACTGCTATATGTCAACCATCCAACTGGCTAAAACCAGCAAAGGAAACTGCTGGGACGTCTTTTTACCAAGAGCATAATTTACTGAAGATTCCATATGAGTACAAAAGTAGAAAAGCCAATTCTAACGCATGCAAACAGCATTGAAAAAACTTTCCCCTAGTTCCCCCATTATCCATTAGTCTAGCCAATCAGTACACTTATTTTATTTGGGAACAGTCTCCGCCTTGGACTTTCCCAGCCAATGACTTTGGATGTTGGATTTGTCTCAGGCTTCAAGTCGGCACACTTGCATTCCTTTGGCCTCCCCAATACCTCCATCTGCATTCTAATGCCTTCTCTCCTCCTGCTGCTGCTGTCTGGTTGCGAGCGGGAGTTTCGTGGTGAGCCAACCATGACACTCAGAAAGATTAATTCTATAAGAAAACAAACACATTATTACATCACAGTTTCTTGATACCATTAAGCATTGTGGTCGGTCCAGGTATCTGCCGTTGAACCTATGGGTGAATCTAGGGACATGAACATTCATTGCCACCAGCCATTCTGCCTCTGCTAAAGGAAACCTATTCCACAAAACTAAATACTGTAGCTTCCCCCTGTAGAGTCAAGAGTCAAGGATCTTCTTGACCTCCGAATGTTTTTTCCCTTTCTACCCATATAGGGGAGTGGGGTGGCTTAGTAGCAGGTCTCAGCGATGAATTACAGAAGGGCCTTAATAAACCAGTGAAACACTGGGTGGATGTGCCTTAGATTTTTGGGCAATTCCAGTTCCACTGTCTCCGGATGATAGTGAAAGGGCCCATGTATTTAGGGCCTAATTTCTTGGAGGGCTGTCTCAATTGCAAGAACTTTATGGACAGATATATTTTGTTCCTATCTTAAACTCCTTTTGGGATGCTTTCTCTGTCAGCCTGCCTCTTCTGTGCTTCCCTCACGGCTTCTAGTGCTTTGTGTACTATCGGCCAAATGGCTTTCACAGTACTGATCCATTCAGCTAGCGACGTCGTTGAAGGGGTCTTCTGAGGGAGTTCTGGTATAGGCACGAATTCTGCACTGGTGGCTACTCGAAGGGGGGTGAATCTGAGACTACTTAGCACAGAGTTATTGTATGCCACATCCCTGAAGGGTAAAACCTCATCCCAATTATCTTGCTGGTAATTCACATAGTATTAAAGCTACTGCTCTGTGACTGCATTCGTACATTCACAGGTTCCATTTTTTTGAGGATGATGGATGGAGCTAAGTCCCTAGGACACAGGTCGGCAACCTGCGGCTCCGGAGCCGCATGCGGCTCTTTGAGCCGTCTCTTGCGGCTCCCAGCCGCCCGGTGCGCGCGCACCTCTTCCAACGGGCAGTGGTGCGCGCGCACCTCTCCAAATGGAGAGTGGCACCGCCCGTTTGGAGAGGTGCACACGCACCTCCCCGAATGGGTGGAGGTGCGCGCGCACCTCCCCAAACCTTTGGAGAGGTGCGCGTGTACCTCCGCGCGAACGGGCAGTGGTGCCGCTCTTTCAGGAAGCTGCCGCGGCCCGTCTGTGAAGCTGCCGAAAGCGGCAGCTTAGCAGACGGGCCGCGGCAGCTTCCTCAAAGAGCGGCGCCCCTGCCCATTCCGAGAGGTGCGCGCGCACCTCTCCGAACGACCGGAGTTGCGCGCGCACCTCCCCAAACCTTTGGGGAGGTGCGCGCGTACCTCCGCGCGAAGGGGCAGCGGTGCCGCTCTTTGAGGAAGCTGCCGCGGCCCGTCTGTGAAGCTGCCGAAAGCGGCAGCTTAGCAGACGGGCCGCGGCAGCTTCTTCAAAGAGCGGCGCCCCTGCCCATTCCGAGAGGTGCGCGCGCACCTCTCCGAACGACCGGAGTCGCGCGCGCACCTCCCCAAACCTTTGGGGAGGTGCGCGCGCAACTCCGGTCGTTCGGAGAGGTGCGCGCGCACCTCTCGGAATGGGCAGGGGCACCTCTCTTTTTGAGGAAGCTGAGACGGGCCGCGGCAGCTTCCTCAAAGAGCGGCACCGCTGCCCATTCGCGCGGAGGTACGCGCGCACCTCCGGTCGTTCGGAGAGGTGCGCGCGCACCTCTCGGAATGGGCAGGGGTGCCGCTCTTTGAGGAAGCTGCCACGGCCCGTCTGCAAAGCTGCCGAAAGCGGCAGCTTTGCAGACGGGCCGTCGCCGTCGGGCAACCGGGAACCGGTTCCATCTCATTTTTAAAAAAATGGCAGCCGCGTGCGTCCGCGCATGCACAAAAAACCTTTTTGCGCATGCGCGTGCATGGACACACGCACGCGGCTCCCTCTTTTTTTAATTTGTGATGGAACCGGTTCCCAGTGGCTCTTTTTCTTTTTTAGGTTGCCGACCCCTGCCCTAGGAGGAGCCTAGCAGGCTTAGGAATTCACATCGAAACTTTGAGGTGAATTGCACTCCTCAATCTGAAATTATACAGCTGGGGATGCCCTGCAACCAGTATACATGCTGAACAAAGAGCTTGGCTGGCATTCTTCCTGTATCAGGTCAAGCCCCTGGGGTGGAATCCCAGCTGTTGCCAGTGTTACCAGCTGAAGAGGAGGGGTGGCAAGATCTGTCACTGCTCTCTGCGCTGAAACTGTGGCTGGGGGGGCCCTTTTTCACTAGCTGAAGAGGAGAAGTAGCCAGGCTTTCCAGTGATTTATCTTTATCTTTATTAGACTTATATACCGCCCTTCTCCCGTAGGACTCAGGGCGGTTCACAAGGTTTTATTAAAATAACAATACAACAATTACAAAAATTAAAAACAGTTAAAATAATTATATTTAAACCTTGAATAAATATAGAACCCCAATTGAAATCCAATTTAAAACCCCAATTAATACTCTCAGTCCAGGCCAGAAAGCTCAAAGAGCCAAGTCTTCAGGTCCCGGCGGAATGAGCGAAGGTCAGGGGCAGTCCTAAGCTCTACGGGCAGCTGGTTCCAAAGGGCAGGCGCACCCACAGAGAAGGCCCTCCCCCTGGGTGTTATCCACCGGCAATCTTTTACTAGTGGTACCCTGAGAAGACCCTCCCTGTGGGAGTGCACAGGACGAAGGGAGCTTGATGCCGGCAGCAGGTGTTCCCTCACATATCCCACACCTAAGCCATTTAGGGCTTTATAGGTCATCACCAGCACCTTGAATCTCACCCGGAGGGCAACCAGAAGTCAATGCAGCTCGCGGAGCAGAGGTGTTACATGGGAGTATCGGGAAACCCCCATCACAACCCGCGCAGCCTCATTCTGCACCAGCTGAAGCCTCTGAGTGGTCCTCAAGGGCAGCCCCATGTAGAGAGCATTGCAGTAGTCCAATCGAGACGTCACGAGCACATGGGTGACTGTGCGCAGGGCATCTCGGTCCAGGTAGGGCCGCAACTGGTGCACCAGGCGAACCTGGGCAAAGGCCCCCCTGGTCACGGCTCCTATATGGTCTTCAAAACTGAGCCGTGAGTCCAGGAGGACGCCCAAGTTGCAAGCCCTATCGATGGGGGGTAACACCTCACCCCCCCATCATTAAGGTGGAATGGACTGGTTAGTCCGAGATGCCGGTATGCACAGCTACTCAGTCTTGGCGGGATTGAGACGAAGCCTGTTTCTCCACATCCAAACCCGGACCGCCTCCAGGCAATGGGACATCATGTCGAGGGCATCACTGCGATGGTTCGGGGTGGAAAGAAACAGTTGGGTATCATCAGCGTACTGATGATACCCCACCCCGAAACCACGAATGAGCTCGCCCAACGGTTTCATGTAGATGTTGAACAGGAAGGGAGGGAGGACCGACCCCTGAGGGACTCCGCAAACGAGAGATCTCGGGGCGGACCTCTGCCTTCCCGTCAACACCGACTGCGAGCGGCCCAGGAGGTAGGAGGAGAACCACCGCAAAACAGTGCCTCCCACTCCTAACCCCCTGAGACGCCGCAGTAGGATACCATGGTCGATGGTATCGAAAGCCACTGAGAGATCTAAAAGGACTAGGACAGAGGAACATCCCCTGTCCTGAGCCCGCCAGAGATCATTCACGAGAGCAACCAATGCCGTCTTCGTGCTGTACCCGGGCCTGAAACCCGATTGGTACGGGTCAAGATAATCAGTTTCCTCCAGGAACAGAGGAAGCTGATGCGCCACCACACTCTCAACAACCTTCGCCAAAAAGCAAAGGTTGGAGACCGGACGATAGTTGTTTAAAATCGCTGGGTTCAGGGCAGGCTTCTTGAGAAGGGGCCTCACCACCGCCTCCTTCAAAGCAGTGGGGAAGACACCCTCACTCAAAGAGGCAGATATTACTGCCTGGAACCAGCTTCGTGTCTCCTCCCGAGCCGCATAAATCAGCCAGGAGGGACATGGGTCCAATAAACAGGTGGTGGAGCTCAGCGTCCCCATAATCCTGTCCACATCATCAGGGGAAACAGGATCAAACTCAGTCCAGATAACATGCTCAAGACCGTCCGATTCCTCCACATCAGACTCTGCCCAGTTAGAGTCCAAACTGGCCCGGATCTGAGCGATTTTGTCTGTCAGATGGTGACTAAACTGCTCGGCCCGCCCCTGCAAGGGCTGCTCCCTCACCTCCTGATTAAGGAGGGAGCAAGTCACCCTAAACAGGGCAGCTGGGCAATTATCTGCGGACGTGATGAGGGCAGCCAAGTAATTAGCCTTCGCTGTCCTCATCGCCGCAAGATAAGACCTTATAAAGGTTCTTAAATGCAATTGGTCAGATTCGGAACGGCTGGACCTCCAACCGCTCTCTAGACCCCGTCTCTGATGTTTCATCTCCCGGAGCTCCACAAAAAACCATGGCAGTTCCTGAGCTGGTGTCGGCGGCCATGGTCTCTGGTGTCACCACTGCATGCATCTCCATTCCTCCAAACTTCTTCCTCAACTGCTCTATGGAGGGGCTTGGGGTAAAGTTGAGCTTCCATTCAACTAGGACAGGGGTCAGCAACCTGAAACAGTGAAAGAGCCACTTGGAACCTGTTCCCTCACAAAAGGAAAAACTGGGAGCCGCAAAAAATGTGTGCGCATGTGTGTACATGCACGCATGTGCAGAACAGGGTTTGACTGAAGAGTGGAGCCAAGGCGAGATATGCACCTACCCTACATAGTTGAATTGATTGGTTGAACTTTTTTAGTCCCACTTTTTTTTTTGGACTGCAAATGGCAGAGGACTGGCAGCCGCAGGAGACAGCTGAAAGAGCCGCATGCGGCTCCGGAGCCGCGGGTTGCAGACCTGTGAACTAGGACATCCTGCTCAGCTGCCTGCCTGGTTTTCCACTTGTTTCCCCATACCATGTTTTTTATTTTTATAAAAGTTATTATTGAATATTATAAGGTTGGGGAAGGAGTAGGACCAGGTTAGGGATTAAGGTTCAGGGTGGAGTTAGGATCAGGATTGGGGTAGGAATGTGGTTGGGAACAACATTGGGATTGCCCCCCAGTAACATTTTCAAGCTTTAGCAAACAGACTATTGTCCGGGTATATATGTTCAGTTAACGCTAATTAATATAATAGTAAATAGCTGTAATGTATATGCTAAGCAATAATCATAAACCGTATCAGTTGGTCAATACATATCATTCTCCTTACTAACATATATTTAAAATAACATATCACATTCATTTCTCACTAGTTCGTTTTCTTAACCATTGTAAAATTTATCCCATGTTTTAAAATAAATTGAATCCTCTTTCTCTTTAATCTCTAAAGTTAATCTATCCATTTCTGCACACGCTAAAATTTTCTTGATTAAAATCTCTTCAGTTGATAAGTTTTCATTTTTCCAGTATTGGGCAAATACTATTCTCGCTGCTGTCAATACATGCAATATTAGATACTCATTCTCCTTCTCATACTTGCGGAGCCCGGGACAACTCGACGGAGCTTGGCGGTGCTCAGGAGAGCCTTCCAGCTGCTTGGAGGAGCCGGATGCTGGCCGATTGATGGTCGGTATTATGAATCGTGGCTTGGAGCAGCATCAGCGTTGAAGTGCTGGAGTGGTGGAGATGTTTCTGGTTGGCGTCTGAGACGGCCGGCAGCAAGGGGAGTTGGAGTTCCACGGCCACTCTGGTATGATGACCATGGCCTGGTGGTGGAGTGTGGACGCTTATGCCTTGGACATTTGGAGGCATAACTTAGTTTTTGCGCTGACTGGACCATGGGCCCTGTTGAAGTACTATGGGTCCTAGTTTCCTCCTCTACCGGCCTGATTATTATCTGGTCCTCTCCATGACGCTTAAAGGAACTTTGTAACCGGAGCTTCTCTTACCACTTTGTGACTCTATGGGTTTTTTAGCCCTAATTTACCTCGCTGACTCTTTTGCCCTATTGCCCTCCCTTTCCTCTCCCCTATGGTTCTGGGAGGTCCCGGGTGAAAAACCACTGTGGGAGAGTGGTTAAGATTTTCCACCTGCTACCTTCCTAGAGGTGAGAGCTCTAGGCGGTATTGCCTTCCCCGGTTGTATGTCCCAGGCTGCTTCCCGGTCCTGACCATTGTGAGAGGATGGGGACTGTTCCGGGTTGACCCAGCTCTAGTGGCAGTGGAGCTGGGTTTGCAGTGTGGACACTTCCCTTCTATTTTAAGATCCTCCCGTTTCGATCTGGGTCTGCTTTTTGCCGGCTTTATTTAATTATCACCATGCGCCTTAGTTACCCTAGCACGGTTTTGTTCTCCCTCAGGGGTGCTCCCCCATCCTGGGTGCGACCCGCCTTATTTTCCACTCTGCCTCTTGATGAAGGGCCCGATTGTTGGGACCCTGAATGATGGTTGGGCAGGAACAGGGGCCTCAGGTATAAATTTAATAAGAGGCCCCTGGTTACTTTCTTAGTTAAATTTTTGTGGGGTTAGGGAGGAAGGAGGGTCGTGGTTGGTTGGAAATGGGGGGTAATCCACCAACTGTTGTTCAGGCCAGGTCCGGGATTGATCGTGTAGGGGGGGAGCCGGGGTTAGCTGTCTCAGGAGCTCTGGAGCGGGTCGTGGGATTACCTATTCCCACGACGTTAGGGAATGGCAGCAGGTGTACGAACAGAGGGCCTTATCGACATCCGGGAGGGCATCTCCGCTATTTACAAGCGGTGAGGTGCTCCGACCCTCTGCTTTCGGCTTGAGGTCCCAGGAGCGGGGATGTGCAGCCACCTGAGCTCCAGCTGGTGTACTTGAATGCCAGGTCCGTTGTTAATAAGGCTCCTCTCATCCGGGACCTGGTTGAGAGTGAGCATGCAGACCTGGCTTGCATCACAGAGACTTGGTTGGGCCCAGAGGGTGGTATCCCCCTGGTTGACCTTTGCCCACCAGGTTTCCGGGTGTTGCACCGGCCTCGGGCTCAAGGTAGGGGCGGGGGAGTGGCGGTAGTTATGAGGGAGACCTTGTGTCCTCAGGAGGCCACCGTTCTTCAGATAGTCGGGTGTGAGTCTCTCCTCCTGAGATGTGGTCCTAGGGCGCAGTTGGGCTTGCTGCTGGTGTACCTTTCGCCTAGTCATGCAGCAGCAGCCCTGCCTGAGCTTCTCGATATCCTCTTGGGGCTGGTGATTGAGTTCCCGAAACTTATGGTTTTAGGTGACTTCAATCTACCATCCCTGGGAGGATCCTCTGAGTTAGCTCGGGAGTTCATGGCTTCCATGACGGCCATGGACCTGACGCAAGTAATTCATGGACCAACTCATGTGGGAGGCCACACCCTTGATTTAGTTTTTCTATCCGGACAGTGGTTAGATGATCTTGGTGGGGGCTCCCCAATTGTTATGCCCCTGTCATGGACCAATCATCATCTCCTGCGGCTGGTCTTCCATTTTGCCACTCCTCACCGTGGGTGTGTTGAACCAACTAGATGGTTCCGCCCCAGGCACTTAATGGACCCTGAGAGGTTCCAGGCAGCACTGGGGTCCCCACCGGCCTCCTTTGCTCACAGCTCGGTGGATGCCTTGGTGGAAGCCTGGGAAAGGGCGGCCACGGAGGCACTTGACCGAGTTGTACCCTTGTGGCCCCTGACCCGGTGCAGATCCCAGCGGGCCCCATGGTTCTACGCGGAGCTCCGGGAGATGAAGCGTTGGAGACGGGACATAGAGAGCTGTTGGAGGTCCAGCCGATCCGAACCCGACCGGTTGCGGTTAAGAACCCATATTAGGTCTTATCTCGCAGCGATGAGGGTGGCGAGGTGTAATTACTTCTCCACCCTCATCGCGTCCGCAGATAATCGCCCGGCCGCCCTGTTTAGGGTGACTCGCTCACTTCTTAATCAGCAGTTGAGGGAGGATCCCTTGCAGGGTCGTGCCGAGGAATCTAGCCAACATCTGTCAGACAAAATCGCTCGGATTCGGACCGATTTGAACTCCGACTGGGCAGAGTCTGACGATCAGGACACGGGTGGTCTTGTCAATGTTATCTGGGAGGAGTTCGATCCTGTGACTCCGGAGGAAGTGGACAGGATTATGGGGAGGCTGAGTTCCACCACGTGTTTATTGGACCCGTGCCCTTCCTGGTTGGTTTATGCGGCCCGGGAGGAGACACGAGGCTGGTTCCAGGCAGTTATATCTGCATCTTTGAGTGAGGGTAGTTTCCCCGCCGTCTTGAAGGAGGCGGTGGTGAGACCTCTCCTCAAGAAGCCTGCCTTGGACCCAGCTGTGTTAAATAACTTTCGTCCGGTCTCCAACCTTCACTTTCTTGCGAAGGTTGTTGAGAGCATGGTGGCGCATCAGCTCCCTCTGGTTCTGGATGAAGCGGATTATCTAGACCCGTACCAATCGGGCTTCAGGCCCTGGTACAGCACGGAGACGGCATTGGTCGCTCTGGTGAATGATCTCTGGAGGGCTCGGGACAGGGGATATTCCTCCGTCCTAGTCCTATTAGACCTCTCAGTGGCTTTTGATACCATCGACCATGGTATTCTGCTGCGGCGTCTTAGGGGGTTGGGAGTGGGAGGCACGGTTCTTCAGTGGTTCTCCTCCTATATCCTGGGATGTTCACAGACGGTGTTGGCAGGGGGGCAGAGGTCGACCTTGAGGCCTCTCGCTTGTGGAGTTCCTCAGGGGTCGGTCCTCTCGCCTCTCCTGTTCAACATCTATATGAAACCGCTGGGTGAGATCATTCGTGGTTTTGGAGTTGGGTATCATCAGTATGCTGATGATACCCAGCTTTTTATTTCGACCCCAAACCACCCCAGTGATGCCCTCAATGTGATGTCCCGTTGCCTGGAGGCGGTTCAGGTCTGGATGGGGTGGAACAGGCTTCGACTCAACCCTGACAAGACTGAGTGGCTGTGCGTACCGGCATCTCGGGATATTCAGAATATTCCATCTCTTTCTATGGGGGGTGAGTTATTACCCCCCGTAGCTAGGGCTCGAAGCTTGGGAGTCCTCCTAGATTCACAGCTTTCTTTAGAAGACCATATAATAACTGTGACTAGGGGGGCCTTCGCCCAGGTTCGCCTGGTGCGTCAGTTGCGGCCCTATCTAGACCGGGATGCCTTGCGTACAGTCACTCATGCGCTCGTGACCTCTCGTTTAGACTACTGCAATGTTCTCTACATGGGGCTGCCCTTGAAGACCACTCGGAGGCTTCAAATGGTACAGAATGCAGCCGCGAGAGTTGTGTTGGGAGTTTCCCGATACTCCCATGTTACACCTCTGCTCCGCGAGCTGCATTGGCTCCCAGTTGTCTTCTGGGTGAGATTCAAGGTGCCGGTAATGACCTACAAAGCCCTACATGGCAAGGGTCCGGAATACCTTAGGGAGCACCTGCGGCCGGCATCAACTTCCCTCCGCCCAGTGCGTTCCCACAGATAGGGCCTCCTCAGGGTGCCACCAGTCAAAGAATGTCGACTGGTGGCCCCCAGGGGCAGGGTGTTCTCTGTGGGCGCGCCTGAGCTGTGGAACTGTCTTCCGATTGAACTCCGGATGGCTCCCGACCTTCGCTCCTTCCAGCGCGATCTAAAGACTTATCTGTTTGAACAAGCCGGCCTGGCCTGATGGGTGATGGGCTTGGGTTTTACTGTTTTTTAATGTATTTTTTTTTATTGAAAAGTTTTAAAATACAATTTTCCTTTAAAAAACCCCCCTTCCCCCTCCCTCCTCCCCCCTCCCTCCCCCCTCCCTCCCTCCCTCCTCCCCCCCTGCCTCCCCCCCTCCCCCCCGACTTCCCAGAGCTGAATACAAGCTATATATATAAAAAGAAAAAAAGAAAGGCAAACATAAGCAACCATGTACTAACAACTATAAATTCTAAAATCCATCACTCTCTAGCTTATATAAGATAAAACAAACCTTAGCAATATTAAATATATATAAAAAACTAAAATAAAAAAGAAACACTTTCTAGCTTATATAGGATAAAACAAACCTTAATAATATTAAATATACATTAAAAACAAGAAAAAAAACCCCAAAATAGAAAGAGAAAAAAAAACAGAAAAAAAGGAAAAAAGAATTATTCAAATACTATATAATACTTCTCAACCCTATACTTGTCCTAAATAGACTCCATCCATTTTGTCCATTCCATGATATAACGTTCTTACAAATAATCTTTCAAATTAACCAAAATCTTCGCCACCTCAACCAAATCAGAAAACTTTAAAGTCCACTCTTCTGTAATCGGCCGTTCCTCTTCCAGTACCACATCTATAATTATTCCAAACAATAAAAAAGATTGCAAACAAAACTTTAACCTCCATTTGGAAATCTTCTATATATTCCACCAAACTTTAATCCAAAAAAACTCACCCTTTCCACAAAACCACCACATATAAAAAATATATTGCGTCTACACCCAAATCTTTTCCCACCTCCCATACTTGACTATGAATACGTCTTAGAAATTCCATAGACTTCTGCAAATCCTGCTATTTTCTCTTCTTAGATCGTTTTGCAGCAGCACGCGTCACCCTCTGTTCTATAGAATCATCCGACGAAGTTGTATCTTGATCTCCTCCAACACCGTTGTCTTCTATCTGACCACCTTCGACCTCTTGATGCACTCCTTCTCCAGATCCCTTTTCAGCTTCCAGAAGTGTTAATGGCGTTGCATTTAGAACATTATTATAGAAATCACGCGCTTGCATCACAGTAACCAGACGGTACCTTTTACCTTCGTGCGTCACCATCAACCCAACTGGGATCTCCCATCTAAACCTTATATCTCGTTGCTTGAGCTCTTGCACAAGAAATGTAAAATCCTTCCTTCTCCTTAAAATCTTTGGTTTTTTAATGTATTTTAACTTATTGCTGTTGTTGGGCATCTTGCTTAATTTCTTTTAATATTTGTATTCTTGTTTTTTAACATGTATTGCCCTGTTGACCGCCCTGAGTCCTTCGGGAGAAGGGCGGTATACAAATAAAATTAATAATAATAATAATAATAATAATAATAATAATAATAATAATAATAATAATAATAATAATAATAATACTTAGCTCCTAATATTCCTAACAAAAACAGTTCTGGTGTAAGTATTTTAGTCATCTTTTCTAGCCATGTATGTATCTTAAGCCAGAACTTTTTCGCTTTAGGGCATACCAACCAGATATGGTAGTAAGTACCTGTCCTTTGTTTACATTTCCAGCAATTATTCAAGGTATTTTTGAACATTTTGGCTAATCTTACTGGTGTCATATGCCATCTATAAAACGTTTTATACAAATTTTCTTTATATGAAACTGCTTTAGTCAATTTAATATTTCTGCCCCATAATTTTTGCCAGTCTTCCAAATCTATAGAATATCTAAAGTTTTTTGTCCATGTTATCATTGTTTCTTTTACTTGTTCTTCTTCCATATTCAAGTTTAGCAGAAATCTGTAAAGTTTCTTAATCAGGTTTTCATCTGTTTTTAATAAAATTTGATCAAATTCTGTCTGTTCTTTATAAAATCCCATTGTATTTGCATCTTTTCTATATCTTGTTTGAATTTGCAAATATGGCCACCATGCTAAGTCAATACCTTGTCGTTGTAAGTCTTTCAATTTTTCTTCCTTATCTAGTATATGTTTGTAAGTAATGACTTTGTCATAGTTCACGGGTTGGCAACCCGCTGCTCCGGAGCCGCATGTGGCTCTTTCAGCCAAATCCTGTGGCTCCCAGTCCTCCGCCATGTGCAGTCCCGGAAAAAAAAGAAAAGTTCAACCAATCAATTCAAACTTCTCACGAAAAAAAACATCTCACAAATTGATTGGTTGAATTTCTTTGGTTTGTGGGACTGCCCACAAACATCTTTTCTTCTTTGGACTGCACGTGGCAACAGCAGAAGAAAAGACAGAGGACTGCTGGAAAGAAAGGGTGGGTCGGTTAGATGGGGTGGGGGGGACGCGGAAGCTGATTGAACACGCGAGTGAGGCAGAGGTGCTGCCCAGGGCCGAAGGGGAGGCTGGGCAGATTTCCCCCGCCTTGCCAGGCAAACAGAGACTGATGACACGGAGAGGTACTGCTCGGGGCCAGAGGGGAGGCTGGGCAAATTTCCCCTGCCTTGCCAGGCAAATGGAGGCTGATCAAACGTGCGCACAGGGGAGAGGTGCTGCTCGGGGCCAGAGGGAGGCTGATCAAACGTGCACGCGAGGGAGAGGTGCTGCTCGGGGCCGGAGGGGAGGCCGGGCAGATTTCCCCCACCTTGCCAGGCAAACGGAGGCTGATCAAACACATGCAAGGGAGAGGTGCTGCTCGGGGCCAGAGGGGAAGCCGGGCAAATTTCCCCCACCTTGCCAGGCAAATGGAGGCTGATCAAACACATGTGCGAGGGAGAGGTGCTGCTCGGGGCCGGAGGGGAGGCTGGGCAGACTTCCCCCGCCTTGCCAGGCAAACGGAGGCTGATCAAACATGCCCACGAGGGAGAGGTGCTGCTCTCCCTCGTGCGCATGTTTGATCAGCCACCATTTGCCTGGCAAGGCGGGAGAAATTTGCCTAGCCTTCCCTCCAGCCCCGAGCAGCACCTCTCCCTTGCGCAAGCATGCTGGCTAGGTGATGCCGAGGCCGCTTTGGAAAGCAAAAACATCGGGCAAAGCGGAGCTCAGTTTCTCGGCTTGCCTCCGTCTCTCGGAGCCGGGAGGTGCACCTTTGGAGGAGGAGGAGGAGGAGGCTTGCATATTCCCCCCCCCAAATAACTAATTAAATAGAAAAGGCCGATTTCACAGGTTGTCCAGTTAAAAAAAAAGGGAGGAAAAAAGCTGGGCTGGAGCAACCTGGAAAGGCGAGCAGGCAGCGCTTCTGCACGAGCTGGTTGGGCTTTCGGCAGGTTTCGCCTGCAATTAAGGCAGGGCCAGGTTTTTTTGGCTTAGGGGAGGCTGGGGGGAGGGGGAGCTGCTTGTGGAGGCACATGTCTGCTCACATAAGCGCTAATGTGTTTCTTTTGCATGGAAGCTGCTTTGGTGAAGGTTATATCTTCCTTCTTTCCTTCCATGTTCTTCTGTACCCTCCACGTTCTTCGCCTCTCTGCTTTGTTCCACCTCTGGGGATGGAGGGAGAAAGACGCATTCTCCAACCGGCTCTTCCTTCCCCTTCTCTGGGCTGGGCTGCAATCTCACCCGCTGCTTCTCCACCTCCTCCTTCCTCCTCTCCCCCTTGAAGAAAAAAAGGAGAAGGCAGGTGGTGGGGCAGGGAGTTCCCCTTGCCCAATTCCAGTGTTTGCAAGAGAGGCAGAAGTGATCGCCCTTTTGCAAGCAGAAGATCTTGTGGGTCTCCTCGCGAGGAAGGAAACCCCAGATACAGGCAAGCCAAGGAAAGTGTGTGTGTGGGGGGGAATCCCCGGCTGCAATTCCCATGCAAGATTTCCTGCTTGCAAAAGTGCGATCACTTCTGCCTCTTTTGCAAACACTGGAATTCAGCAAGGAAGGGAAACCCCCTGCCCCACCGCCTGCCTTCTCCTTTTTTTTTGAAAGGGGGGGAGGAGGAAGGAGGAGGCAGAGAAGCAGTGGGCAAGATTGCAGCCCAGCCCAGAGAAGGGGAAGGAAGAGCCAGTTGGAGAATACGTCTTTCTCACTCCACCCCCAGAGGGAGAAGCCCCCCTTTCCTGCCTGCGCAAAGCTGCCAGCCATGCAACACGCCTGTACACAGCGAGTCAAGCGGCAACTGTTTTCTTTCTTTCTCTTTATTTTTTCCTTCCTTCCTTCCCATATTCTTCCTGCCTTCTTCCTTTCTTGTCTTCCATCCTCCCCTCCCTCCTTCTCTCTCTCTCTCTCTCTCTCTCTCTCTCAATAAGCAAACAGAGCTCTGACTGGCTGCTCCGCACTTCCTCCTCCTCCCCCCGCCAAATAAACTGCATGCAAAAATCCCACAAAACCCCCCAAATCCTGCAGCAGGCTGAGATAGGCAAGCCCGAGCAGCAGCCTCAGAAGATTTGCCACAGCAGCTCCTTCTCCTCGTCGGCCTCCTCCTCCCCTCCCTCAGAGCAGTCTTTTCTGAGGGGAGGAGAAGCCAGCACTGCGGAGCCATCCATACCAGAGGTGGACAGGGGGCAGGGCCAGTGTATGTCTCGCCTTAGGCTCCGCTATTTAATCAAGCCCTGTTCTGTGCGCATGTGCATGCACACATGTATTTTATTTTGCGGCTTCCAGGGTTTTTTTGGTGAGGGAACCGGTTCCAAGTGGCTCTTTCAACGATTCAGGTTGCCAATCCCTGTCACAGTTAAGTTTGGGTAAGCAAATGCTTCCATTGTTGAAAGCCAATCAGGTAGTTTAATATAAATTTTCTGCTTTATTCTTTCCCATTCTGAAAGGAGTACATTCCTTATAAAGTTGTTTTTGAAGTATCTGTGTTTTACTTTTCTCATACCATAGGAAGGCATGCCAACCAATTTGTAGGTCACGCCCCTCTAGGTACAATAGTCTTTTATTTCTCAGCGTAATCCATTCTTTAAGCCATGGTAAAATGGCTGCTTGATAATATAGTCTCCAGTCCGGGAGTCCAAATCCTCCACTATTTTTAGCTTCTTGTAACATTTTCACTTTAATTCGTGCTTTCTTCCCTTCCCCATACCATATTGACCCCAGGGGGAGGGAAGGGGTCCTCAGCCTCCGCTGCCTCCCCCCCCTTCACTATCCAATGAATCTTCCATCCCTGGTATGGAATATCCTTTGCCCAGTCTCTAGTGCAGGGGTCGGCAACCTGAATCGGTGAAAGAGCCACCTGTTTCATATAAAATAATGCTTATAAAATAAATGAATTCTTACCACAAAACAGCAATTATGTACTGGTAGAATATGTGCCATGAGTGGAATAAAACTTTTGAAGGATACAATTTGTTTAAAAGGAATAGAAGCAATGGAAGGAGAAGAGGAATTGCATGTATATATAACTTTATTATGGTCATTCACCACAATAAAACAACAGATGGAACAAAATAAAATAGTTCATGACTGATTTATTTATATAATCAAAATATGTCTAGTTTTGCAGACAATTTCATTAAATTTGACCACGCTCATAGAAATAGAATCATACTAGTCTGATAATAACAACTATGCAGGTGGCTATTAGTTTTGAAGTATGAGGCTGTCTTATGAGGTAAGGCTGTTTTGTAAATTTGGCTTCAAGGGACAAGTCTGGGATTTTGTATCAGCCACTCTGTTACACATTGTCATCTTTACCCAAGCTGCTGAATCTCAGTATATGATAGAATGCCCAGACTGTTGGTTTTGGGGTACTTCAGGTTTTTTTTCCTGGAAACCATCTTGTGAGTTAATTCCAAAATCCTGGGCTTGTGCTTGTCCAGGTAATTGCAGACCGCACCCTCATAGGAGATCACACACTTCTGGTTTTTGTTTGAGAGTTAATGAGATGTGATTTGAGGATCAGGGCTATTTTCATCATACCTTTGTCATACTCTGGCTTCTGTTTCTTTGGAGTGATCCTGTGCCATGAAACAGCAGGGAGTAGGATCCCAATTTATATAGTTTACCCTGAGCACCAGGTGTTTTCCTATGGGTTTTCAAATGAAATTTTCCGAAGCTTGGGCAGGCATTTCTCTGGAGAGTTTGATTAATCCTTACAATAGGCAGGTGATGTAAGCATCTGATAGAATTCCATATTTATAACCTTTCCGTGTCCACTACTCTGACAGAATATCTCCATTTACCATGTGGCAGAAAAAAGTGATGGGAAACAAAACGGAAAATGAATGTTTGCAGATTATAGTAAGAGTTCAGTTTTAATGTATACTATGGCACCAAAGTAGGCTTGCTTTGCTGTTCTTATTCCATTCATGGGTAGATATTAGATAGCATTGTTTAAAAATGCACATTCTTGTTGGGGAAACTTTAGCCTAATGATCAGTTGCAAGGAATTCACTCAGCATCTGGAAAATGCAATTACTCATATTCACTCAGAATTGTAAGCTAAGCGGGCAAGTCAAATTGAGATGACAAAGGACATATCTAACCTAGTTATCTGGGATATGTTTGAACCTGTGGATCCTTAGGAATTGGCAGGGTATTCTGTTCTGGCCTATATTCAGCCACCTGTAGAGTAGATAGATCCCTGATCTACCGATCTAGTGAAAGCTGCCAGGCAAGGTCTTTTAATTTTCTTTGATAAGCAGTGTAAGGGGGTATGTGATCCTCCTGGTCCCATTGGATCTCTCAGTGGCTTGCAATGTCATGAACATACATGTTTTTAGCAGTTTATCTTCCTTGGAGAGATTGCTCCTATATTAGATGTCAGCCTCCCTCCTTGTTTACTATCTATATCAGAGGTCCCTGACCTTTTGGGCACCAGGGACCAGTTAAGTGGAGAGAGTTTTTTCCAGAGCCCTGAAGGGGTGTGGTTTTGTGTGCTGCCTGCATCTTGTGGATGGGGCTTTCCTTGTTTGTGCGACCAATTGCTGGCATGTCATGGACCGGTACTGGTCCATGGACTGGGGGTTGAGGACTCCTGATGTATAGGATGCTCCTAGCATCCATTCACATGGGGGTAAGATATTAGTGATATGCAGATGATATCCAATAGACATCTCCATTCCAGGAGACAGGAGAGGCAATGGAGGTCCTGGCCTGGTATCTGGAAGCTGTTAGGGTCGGGATGAGGAAAAACAGTCTTTGACTGAACATTAGCAAGATGGGATGGCTATGAATTTAAAGATCTATTGAATCTGAAGACATCTGTCTTAACCTGTAAAGGGGACTGTGCACTTACAGCCCTGATATTCTCTTGGATTTAAGTCTCCTGCTTGAACAGCAAGTGGAGACTGGCATTGAGATTGTGGAAAGAAGTTTTAAAAGTGTTAAAGAGTCTTCCCTTTAAGAGAATGACATCTGCATTGGATCTCATTGTTGAGCTTGATGATGCTTCATTTTCTGTAGCAGTTTGTTTCCAGATGTTCAAATCATACCTTTCCTATTGCGCTTTCAAAGGGCTGCGAAGAGATTATACTGCGAAGAGCTTCAAAACATACCAAGGATTAGCTCATTTCCCCCCCCCATTTGTAGCATATCAAGTGCATAGTTGTTACTGCCAGCATAATAATTTATATACAGGTGGTTCTCTACTTAGGACCACAATCAAGCCCAAAATTTTTGTTGCTGATTGAGAAATTTGTTGTGAATTTTGCCCCATTTTACAACTTTTCTTGCCACAGTTGTTAACTGAATCACTGCAATTGTTAAATTAGTAATATGGTTAAGTGGATCTTGTTTCGCCATTGACTTTGCTTCTCAGAAGGTCACAAAAGATAATCATATGACACTGGGACACTGCAACCATCATAAATGTACGTCAGTTGTCAAGCATCCAAATATAAATCACATGACCACAGGGAGGCTGTAATGGTCATAAGTGAAAAATAGTCATAAGTCACTTTTTTCAGTACTGCTGTAACTTTGAATGGTCATTCAAAACATTCTAACTGGTTAAGATTTTCTCAAAATTAGTTACACTTAAGTATTTAAATCTTTTTTCTCATACAAGCCATCACATTTTTTTACATTTCTCATATCTTAAAAGAAATAAGAGCAAAAAAACCAGAGAAAACAATTCTTTTATATAAACCATCCCAACATTTTTATATTTCTCATGTAAAAAAAACAAAACACAAAAGAAAAAAAAGAAGGCATATTACTTTAGGGGCTCAACCCTCTTAAACTAATCTTCATTTATATTCAAAATCTTTCTATTTCTTTAACCATATTCAAACAAATATTTAATTTTTAAATACTCCCTCTGATAATTCCCATCATCTAATTTCTTAATTCTCACTTTAGCCTTTTTTTTTGCCCAACATCTTTCTTGTTCAATATGCTTTGATGAATTAAAGTGTCTTCCCATAATCTTATAAATGTTATTGCAGGTACAAAAGGCAAAACAGATAAAATGTTTTTATAGGAAGGTTTTGCCCCTTCATATTCATTGAAAATCTTTTCCTTTTTGTCTTTCTTGATTTTATTTATTATTTTTTGTCTCTCAAGATCTCATAGTTCTCCTGGCAAAATCCGTATTACCAAATCTTTTTTCTTGTCATCAAACTTATTTTGTAATCTTAAAGTGTAGTTTGTTTTTTCCATGTTCAGAGTTCCCTGTAGATTTTTTTCCATCTGGATTAAGTCTTATTTCCTAGTATTGTTAAATTCCATCTTGAAATCTCTCTCCTCTGTCTCATAATCAGTTGTCTGTTTTATCTGCTCAATCTCTATTTTTCTGAGAATTTTGGTGTTGTAAAGTTAAATTGGAGATGTGTTCATTTATGTTTTCAAGGTTATGTTTAATTTCCTCGTGGTTTGAGATTATTGTTGTTTAGATTAATTGCAACATAGCATAGATCTCCTTCTGGAAAGTATTGATTTTTTTCTTGGTATATTCTTTCTGCAGATCTCTGGTTTCCATGATAGCCAAAAATCAGGGTTTTCCTTTCTCTGCAGATGGCTTTAGAGTCACAGTTGAGTTAGCATTTGTAATCCAGAAAGCTCAATTCTCCAGCATGACAAGTGGAGTATACACAGATGGGTTATCTTGCCTTTCTGCCCTAGAGACTAAGTCAATCAACATTTGCCATGCCTCTCTTCCTCCTGCTAGGAGTCCCAGTCATGACTTAGTCTTAGCCCAAGAGAGACGTGGTGAAGATTGGCTCTAGCAGGAAGACAACACTATAGGATATTTTTCCAGGTTGTATCTTTCCTTACCTTCCCTTTCTCTGCGCTGATATCAGCACTGCATTTTAAACCATTGTGAGTCCGAGCAGTTTTGCAGGCTTCGGCTGAAGCCTCAGGCTATTTTTAGCTCTCAGGCAAGGCAAACATGTAGCGGTCACCATTTTGGATGCCACTTTTGTTGTTCCTAGGGAGGGGATCCTCCCTTCCAGCGAGGACATTTTAGCTGCAAAATAGACTCAATTTTGGCCACATTCAGCCAGCAGTCTTATTGCCCCAGCCATTGAAACTACTGCCACACTTAATTACTCATGTCTAGCATTGGAGCTGGAGATCATTTACTCGTGGCTGCCATTTTGAAAACAGTACGATCATTCTCAGGCCATTCAGAAGGCCAGAATCATGAGGCGTTTTTTTCGAGGGTCCTCATTCAATTCCAGGACTCCAGAAGGAGAAACAGATCAGTTCAATTTTCCTGTGGCAGAACAGGTGGAGATGGTTTCCCTTTCCGGTGAAGGGCTCAACCTTCAGGTCTCTGCTCCCCCTACTACAGCTAGATCTCTGGGCCCAGAGGCCACATTCATTCCTACAGCGGCAGGACTTCACTCAGGAAACAGATGCTCAGGAGACAGAACTATCAGAACGACTGCAGTTTCTGATTTCTCAGGGTATTGCCCAGGGTGTAGCTTCGACCCTAGACCAGACAGCTTGGCCTGAGTTGATAGCATCAGCGTACCCATCTCACAGTCCCCAGGCGGAATCAGCCACATACCAGGGTCAGTTTCCCCCTCCCATTCCTCCAGAAGTAGGATGACGTTCATAGGGGACGAGGATCAGAGAGAGCAGGGGATGTCATAAGATGAGGACTTATCTCCTGATTTCCCTCCTTTCATAGGCCTGTTTAATCTGGCCTTCTTTAAATCCTTACTTCACAAGGCCAGGAGCACTGCCCAACTTGGTCCTGAAAGTGTCCCTCAGGCTGAACCTTCCACCAGCCAAGGGCCTACCAGTAAGGTTTTTTGAGAACCAATGTTTACTCAACAGGAATTCCCTGTCCTCCCCTTTTTCTCAATGTTGTCCAAAGACAATGGTACTTTTCCATCCCTGGGGGGAACTGATAAAAAGTTATTTAATATGGCTCCAGCACTCTCAGAGGTCCCCACAGTAGATAAGCCCTTAGCACCTTTGGTTTCCTCTTTCGCTGTATCTGGGGATATAGCAGATTCTCTGAAGTCAGAGGATAAGAAATCAGAGCTTAATTTCCACAGGACCCATCAAGCCTCACCATGGGCGGTGAAGGCAGCTATATCAACTTCCTTTTTTGCCAGAACGTCTGTCCTCTGGCTACACCAATTGCAGGCTAGGGTCCCACCAGAAGAGGCATGGATGCACCAACATCTAAACAAATTAGTGGCTGCATCAGAATACATGGCTGATTCATCGTTGCATGTGGCCAGATTTTCCTCCCGGGCATTAGCATCTAACATTACCTCCCGCAGACTTCTGTGGCTCAGACACAGGCAAGTGGATGCTAGGTCCAAGTGGTGGTTGGCCTCAGCCCCCTATGAGGGAGGCCAGTTATTTGGAGAGGCACTAAATCCTTATCTGATCAAGAACAAAGATAAGTGTAAGGTCCTGTCCCCTCTTATCAGGAGAACAGACAGGAGAGCTACCCCTTATGCCCGAGGCAGTCCTTTCGTTTGACTGACACAGGGTTGGAATTCACTCATTACTCCCGCCCTTATCCTCCCAGACCAGAACGTCAATTCGACAGATCTGGTAACAGGGACAAATCCAGACAGCAATTTCAGGCCAAACGGGAGGCGCGGGAGGCCGTCCTTTCAGAAGGTCCAAGTGACAGCAAGGGTATCTCTTCCATAGGAGGCAGGTTGCCTCTCTTTGCACACAGATGGGAGAACATCACTACAGGTCTCTGGGTCCTCAACACCATCAGATTCAGCCTGACTCTGGAGTTCAACTCCATTCCTCCGAGGCATTTCGTCTCTTGCCCATCATGCAAAAATCCGGTAAACAGACACCTCATGAAGGAGGCCATTCGACGTCTCCTGGAAATCCAGGCCATAGAACTGGTACCAGCAGGGCAGAAGGGATGGGGTTTTTATTCCATTCTGTTCATCATTCCAAAGGCATCGGGAGGATGGAGAGCAATCCTGGATTTAAGGAAATTAAATACCCATTTGGTATACAAGAAGTTCAAAATGCAAACGCTCCAATCCATATTAGGCATCAGAAGCGGGGACCTCCTGACATCCATCGATCTCACGGAGGCCTCCCTGCACATTCCCATCATTCCTGGGCACCGCAAATTCCTCAGGTTCTTCTACGCAGGCCACCATTTTCAATACAGAGTTCTACCATTCGGCCTGTCATTGGCTCCCAGAGCATTCACAAAGGTCCTGGCAGCGCATCTGAGGGCCATTCCGGTACGTGTCCAGTGTTATCTGGACGACATCCTCATTCAGTCCTCCTCAGTCCAGATGGCTCAGTCAGACCTGGCATTGTCCATCAAGACTCTCCAGGACCATGGGTTTTTGGTAAATTTTCAAAAGAGCCAGACAGTTCCCTCCACATGGAAGAATTTCTGTAACTGGTGTGAGAGCCTACAATTAGATCCAGCTACAATTCCTATTCCAAGAATTTTGGATTACTTACTGGAGGGGCTTAAGAAGGGCTTAGCACCCAACACTATTCACAGGCAAGTTGCTGCCCTGTCCTCGGTGCTCACATATGGCAACTCGGAACCCTTGGCTCAACGCCCCATGGTATGGTCCTTTATCGGGGAGCAGTCAACACCAAACTGCCTGTGGTTCACAGATATCCCTCATGGGACCTGTCCAAGGTCCTACAGGCTCTCACTTCACCTTCATTTGAACCCATCAAAACCTCTTCTCTGCGGTTCTTGACATTCAATGTCGCCTTCCTAGTAAATGTCACATCAGCAAAGTGCATCTCGGAATTGGCAGCACTTTCAATTAGAGAAGACTCATGTATTTTTCATAAAGGCAGGGTGGTCTTATGCTTAGACCCCTCATTTGTCCCTAAGATCAACTCATTGTTTCACAGGGTGCAGGAGATTGTGCTGCCAGATTTTTGTACAGAGCCATCCCACGATTTGGAATGTAAATGGCACACCTTGGACATTTGTAGAGCCTTGCGTCACTGTATTAAGCGAACTGCCTCTTTTTGCAAATCTGAAGCTCTATTCGTTTCATTCCAGCCCTCTTCAATGAGTCAGAAGGTGTCTGCCTCTACTATAGGCAGATGGATTAGGGCTTGCATAGCAGTGGCATACCTGATGCAGTCCTTGCCAGTTCAAGGCAAATTACCACAGACTCCACTCACAGTGCTGCAACTTCAGTGGTGTGGGTGACAAAGGCATCAATAGAAGAGATATGCAAGGCGGCAACATGGTTGTCCCCTTCCCCATTTGTGAGGCATTATAAGATAGATAAATTTGCCTCAGCAGATGCTTCATTTGGCAGGAGAGTTCTCCAAAGAGTAGTGACAGATAGTTGGACACAGGCCCAGACTTCTTCCCGTCCATAGGGACAGTGAGGCTTGGTATGTCCCATCTGTGGATTCTCCACTCGTCATGCTGGAGAAGGGGCATTGTCTTACCTGAACACCTTTTCTCAGCATGATGATGGAGAATCCACACACACCCAGGGTCCATCCGGTCCTGTGTCAGGGGAAATTGAACCACCACCTTGAATACTCATCAACTGCTGTGCCTTCGCTGTGACTGGGGATTCCTAGCCAGAGGAAGAGAGGCATGGCAAAGGTTGATTGACTTATTCTCTAGGGCAGAAAGGCAAGATTAACCCATCTGTGGATTCTCCATCGTCATGCTGAGAAAAAGCGTTCAGGTAAGACAACACCCCTTCTTTTTTTCTTTTTTTTTAACAGTTTATAATTCTCACTTTATACAAAGCCCAAGATGTTTCCTTTTTTTGTCACAGCTGTTCTTTGTTTTAAGACATTGAAAGTCACCAAGATCAAATTTATCTTTTCCTGGGCTTTGCCAGTCTCTGTAATAGAGCAGCTGTTGTAATATTTTCATCCACCACTAGATGTCAGCACCAGTTCTTTCAGTAATAAATACTTATTTACTTCAGTTTTGATGATATAAAAGGAAAATCTTAACAGATTCCACCGATTTCAAACTTATCCAAATTAAGTCTTATAATCTTTCTATTTCAATATATTTCTATTCCCCCAAAAGGTTTAATTCGCCACTTCCATCTGCAGGAGAGTGGGGCAAAAGTCCCCCTCCTTCTCATTTTCAGAGGCTTTTTTGCTTCTTGGGTTTTTTTCCCCCCAGGAAATCAGTTTCCAAATAGAAGAGAAAATCGCTGTTCTTACCCAGTTCCAAACACATTTTTTACACTCAGCTTAAACGAGTACTTTTGGACTTTGGTTGCTTGTAGCTTGGGCTAGACTCAGAAGTTGAGCTAGCATCTTCTACCAGTTTCTGGAGGGCTTTTCCCCTTTGTGTTGCCTCTACAGGCCAACTACAGGCCCATTTAGGGTCCCCTGGCAGGCAGAAATCAGCCGTAGGAAACGGATCCCCACGATCCCTCAGCTGCTGCACTACTGCACAAAACTGGAATTCCTTATTCATATGCTTATTGATAGATAATGAACAGCATGATAGTCCAGTGGTGAAGATCATCACCTCCCACTTTGAAGGTTGAAATTTCAATCCTAAATATTGGCAGATATTTTTCTCCTAGGATGCAAAGGAAAAAAAATAGCTGTGTACTCCATGAGGCATCAAGAAGGGCATCTAGCCATAAACACTTAGCTCCATCCAGTCACCCTGATTCTACTCCTAATTTTGGGATTATAGGATTGTAAAAAGGAAGGGCTTTTATGCTTATTGATGGATGCCAGTTGCTTAAGAATTATAAACATAATAGCATTAATAAATAACAAAGAAGGGAATATTTTATCATTAATTTTCTTTTTTTAAAAAACAAATGTTCAGTTTGGTTTTTCTGAACACATGTGAAATACAGATGTTTAACTTCATAAAAATAAATTTAAAAATACTTCTCTGCTAAAATATTACGAGAAAATTTTAGCATTCATAAAACTAATAGAATTATTTATTTATTTATTTATTTATTTATTTATTTATTTATTTATTTATTTATTTATTTATTTATTTATTTATTTATTTATTTTTGGGACTTATATGCCGCCCTATCTCCCAAAGGACTCAGGGTGGCTAACAACAATAAACACAATACAAATGTTAAAAAAAAGATTAAACTAACAAGCCCCAGTGATAAAATATTAAAAACATTTTCTTTTTAAAAACCCCTATCATCAGTCCAGGTCAGCCTGATGGAAAAGAAATGTTTTGAGGTCACGACGAAAGGACCGGAGATCCGGGGCCATCCGGAGCTCAAGGGGAAGCTGATTCCATAGGGCAGGCGCTCCCACAGAGAAGGCCCTCCCCCTGGGGGTCGCCAGCCGACAGTGTCTAGCCGACAGCACCCTGAGGAGGCCCTCCCTGTGTGAGCGCACCGGGCAATGGGAAGTCGTTCCTGGCAGCAGACGGTCCTGCAAATATCCCAGGCCTAAGCCATGTAGGGCTTTATAGGTAAGAACCAGCACCTTAAACCTCACCCGGAGGGCAACCGGTAACCAATGCAGCTCATGAAGGAGGGGTGTAATATGGGAGTTTCGGGATACTCCCATCACAACTCGCGCGGCTGCATTCTGCACCAGCTGCAGCCTCCAGGTGGTCTTCAAGGGCAGCCCCATTTAGAGAGCATTGCAGTAATCTATACAGGAGGTAACGAGCGCATGAGTGACCGTATGTAGAGCATCTCGGTCCAGATATGGGTGCAACTGGCACACCAGGCGAACCTGGGCAAAAGTCCCCCTGGCCACAACTCCTATATGATCTTCAAAACTGAGTCGTGTATCCAGGAGGATGCCTAAGTTGCGCGCCCTATCAGCGGGAGGTAACACCTCTCCTCCCATAACCAAAGATGGAACCTCTTGGACGAAACGAAATGCCGGTACGTAGAGCCACTCAGTCTTGGCTGGGTTGAGCTGGAGCTTGTTCTTCCCTATCCAGATTCGTACTGCTTCCAGGCAGCGGGACATCACATCGAGAGCATCACTGGATTGGTTCGGGGTGGAGATGAAAAGCTGGGTATCATCAGCATATTGATGATACCTCACCCCAAAACCACGGATGATCTCATCCAGAGGCTTCATATAGATGTTGAACAGAAGGGGAGAGAGGACTGACCCCTGGGGCACCCCACAACTAAGGGGCCTTGGGGTTGACCTCTGCCCTCCTGCCAACACCGTCTGCGAATGGCCCAAGAGGTAGGAGGAGAACCACCGTAAAACAGTGCCTCCCACTCCCAACCCCCCAAGATGTCGCAGCAAGATACCATGGTCGATGGTATCAAAAGCCACTGAGAGATCTAATAGGACCAGGTCAGAGGAATAACCCCTATCCTGGGCCCGCCAGAGATCATCCACCAGCATGACCAGTGCCATCTCCGTGCTGTACCCAGGCCTGAAACCCGATTGGTACGGATCCAGATACTCAGTTTCCTCCAGGACCAAAGGGAGCTGCCGTGCCACCACGCTCTCAACAACCTTCGCAAGAAAGCGAAGGTTGGAGACAGGACGAAAGTTATTTAAAATAGCTGGATCCAAGGCAGGTTTCTTGAGGAGGGGCCTCACCACTGCTTCCTTCAAGGCGGCAGGGAAGCACCCCTCACTCAAGGAAGCATTAATAACTGCCAGGAGCCAGCCTCGTGTAACCTCCCAAGCCGCATAAACCAGCCAGGAGGGACACGGGTCCAACAAACACATGGCAGCACTTAATCTCTCCATGATCCTGTCCACAAAAAGATGGACTAGGGGTGATATGATAGCAGTCGTCCAGTACTTGAGGAGTTGTCATAGAGAAGAGGGAAGTCAACCTATTCTCCAAAGGACATGAAGTAATGGGTGGAAGATCATTAAAAGAGAGATCCAACGTACAACTAAGAAGAAATACCCTGACAGTGAAAACAATTAGTGGAAAGGCTTATCTCTGGAAGTTCTGGTGCTCCATCACTGGAGGTTTTCAAGAAGAAACTGGAGAGCACGGCGGTCCCGCTTGGGAGGGGAGTGAAAGGGAATAGGTGGGTGGGCAGCCAGGTCACTGAACCGGCAGGGGGTGGTCACAGAGCAGGGAGTGGCCTGGATGTGGGGGTCCCTGAAATAAGTGGGTGCGGGGTGCGTGGCACAACTCCCCCCACCCTAGCTTGATTTTGATGTGTGCGCCTCGCCCCACCTATTGCAACTAGAGGGCAGGGTCTTTTTCCTCAGCACTCTTATTTTATTAATTTTATCAAAGTATAAAATACAAGGGGAAAAAGCATAGAAAAGTAAAAAAAGAGGGCGGCAGCTGCCACCTCCTCCACAATGAGTGGGGGGCGCAAGCCTCCCCTGCCACCTCAGTCAGCCCTCCATCACCACCCATGCACCTTATTGCACACTTTCTTGCTGCCCTGGACCACTTCACATCTCCTCCGTTCTGGAAATGACAGCCCCATTTTCTGCCACTTTCTTCCCAGCAGAAGGCAGGAAAGGAAGGACACTTTGTATGGAAGGATGCTAAGCCCTGGGGAAACTACGCTATCTGGAGCTGGGCAAGGAAGGCCAAGCTCCCCTTCGCCAATGGTTCTGCAAAGCCCTTGAGGAGCTGATCTGCTTCCTGCAGGGGCCCTGGCCTTCCTCGCCCAGCTGCAGCTAGTGTAGTTTTCCCAGAGCTTAGCATCCTTTCATATGAAGCATCCTTCTTTTCCTCCCTTCTGCTGGGAGGAAGGTGGCAGAAAATGGGGCTGCCATTTCCAGAATGGAGAAGGAAGACATGGGCTGATGCAGGGCACCAAGAAAGTGTGCAAGAAAGTGCGGTGGCGGCGACAGAGGGCTGGTAGAGGGAGGCAGCAAGGGATGGTTACATCCCTGGTCACAGTGCAAGCTATCGGATGGTTGGTGATGGAGGAGGAGGAGGAGGAGGTGGCTGCCACCAGGCAGGTCATCTGTGGCGAAGCGAGGACGGCAGGGACAAAAAAAAGCCCCTCCAGTAGCAGACATGGCTGTTGCCCAGTGGCGGCAGAACCTTTCACTGTCACTCCCTTCTGGCAGAGGGGGACCGGGTAAGGCCCATCCTCCATAGCATGGCAGTCTGACGTGAGGGGAATTGAAGGGAAGAGGTGGGCGACTAGCTGGGGGGGAAGGTCACTGGGGAGTGTCCTGGATGCGGGGGGCCCTGGAGTAAGCAGGTACGGGGCATGTGAAGCAGTTCCACCCCCCAAAAAATAAGATTTCCCCCAAAATAAACTCTAATGTATTTTTTGGTGCCAAAAGAAAATATAAGACCAGGTCTTATTTTTGAGGAAACACGGTACCTAGGCAAAGCTTTGTGAAAATATTTTTGCCCATGTCCATGATTCAGAAGCAGAATTTCAAAAGTGTTTCTGTTTCAGAACAGGACATCACTACTCCTATGTGGTGTGGGGATTTCACTGGTGCAAATGGTCAACTGCACTTCAGTCTTGTTTGGATTAAATCTTATTTTATTAGTCCCTATCTAGATCATTGCTATACCCAGACATCAGTTATGGCTTCTTCAGTACACTTTTATGAGCTGTTTTCTGCTGGATCTGAAGCATTGCTGAATGTATGAAATAGAATAAAGGCTTTGGGAAGGTTCTAGTTAAATCTGATTAAATCAATTTATCATGCTTTATCTGTATGTCAGACTAAGGCACAATAGTTTGAACAAAGGTATTATTTATGATAATTCTATATTATAATGGATGATTATAATAATATTATTATTCTGTTAATATAACATACACCAGGTTATTATTGACTAATGATTTTCTGGAGCCTTTTCAGTCAGATTATGGCCTTTTCAGCCCGGTTATGGCACAGACACAAATTTGGTTGCATTAATTGATAATTGCCGGCAAGAGTAGAATGGGGTAATGCAATCATCCTTGCTCTTTTTAACCTCTTATTGGCCTTTAATAGGGTCAACTATGGTATCCTTTTGGGTCACTATGAGTTTGGGGCTGGGTGGTGCAGTTTGCACTGGTTAAGCTCCTTTCTCTAGGGTCTGTCCCAATCTACGTTGATAGGGAATGAGGAGTGATTGTCCACTCCTTTGTAGGATGCCGCAGGGTTCTGTACTTTCTCCACTCCTTTTTAACTTCTACATGAAGCCACTGGATGTGATCATCCGTCACCATGGATTGAGGTATAAATAGTATGCTGATGATACTCAGCTTTATATCTCCACCCCTGGTGATCCAAGTGATGCTTTGGGATATCTGGAGGCTGTGGGGGCCTGGATTAGGGACAACAGGCTTCATCTGAACCCTGGCAAAACCGAGTAGTTTTGGGTGCATGGAGCTTCAAGATGTAGGACTTTAACATCTTTAGTTCTGGATGGCATTATCCAGATAGACTGGATCGGTGACTTGGGGGTTTTTTTTGGACTTGCAACTCCTGCTCAGAGAGCACGTGGCAGTAACAGCTAGGTTCAATTCCATTTTGTGCATCAGTTGCAGCCTTTCGTGGATCAGGAATCCCTGTGTTCAGTCACTCAAGGCCTACTCATCTCACGTTTGGACTGTTGCAGTGCTGTACATGAAGAGCAGTCAGAAGCTACAGTTGGCACAGAGTAGGGCAGCATTGTCAGTTCTTGGAGTCCCTAGAGTGGCCCATGTTACACCACTGTTGGTGTTGGTAATCACCTATAAAGCCTTTCATGGCATAGTTCCAGGTTACTTGAGGAACTGTCTTATCCTAATGGGACTGGCCCACTCCACCTTTGCTAGCAGAGCTGTTGGTCAAAGAATTTTGGCTGGTGCGGTAGAGGAGAAGAGCTTTCTGTGCTGTGGCTCCTGCCCTTTTGAACATCTTACCCTCTGAGGTGAGATTGGCTCCCACCCTCCTGACTTCATAAAATGTGATTCTGCCAGATAGGTTAGGGTCCCTATTGGGCACCTTGACACTGGTAGTTGAGTAATTAAAAGCTAATTCCACCTCCATTCCCCTGCTCCCTATTTTTCCTAGTCCCTCTTTTCCCATCTTACATTAATTATTTTGACTGTCATTTTATATTCAATGATTTTAATGTTTTTAATATTTATTATGCTGTAAGCACCTAGAGTCATTTGAAACAAAACAGGTAATGAATAATCTAATGAATAAATAAATAAATGAATAAATACAGGTGAAATAAAGGTCAAAGAGAGAGTTGTCCAATCAGTACCTGATTGATATACCCTTCTTCAGACAATGTAAGGTAGTGATTGACTTACGACCACAATTTAGCCTAAAATTTCCATTGCTAAGCAAGATAGTTTTTAAACAATTTGCACCCCATTTTACAATTTTTTGCTACAGCTGTTAAGCAAATCACTGCAATGATTTGAATGAATCATGTGGTTGTTGTGTGAATCTAGCTTTCCCCATTTCTTTGCTTTTTGGAAGCCAGCTGGGAAGGTCAAAATGATGATCACATGATTAGGACAGTGCAAGTGTCATGAATACAGGGAGTGCAGAATTATTAGGCAAATGAGTATTTTGACCACATTATCCTCTTTATGCATGTTGTCTTACTCCAAGCTGTATAGGCTCGAAAGCCTACTACCAATTAAGCATATTAGGTGATGTGCATCTCTGTAATGAGAAGGGGTGTGGTCTAATGACATCAACACCCTGTATCAGGTGTGCATAATTATTAGGCAACTTCCTTTCCTTTGGCAAAATGGGTCAAAAGAAGGACTTGACAGGCTCAGAAAAGTCAAAAATAGTGAGATATCTTGCAGAGGGATGCAGCACTCTTAAAATTGCAAAGCTTCTGAAGCGTGATCATCGAACAATCAAGCGTTTCATTCAAAATAGTCAACAGGGTCGCAAGAAGCGTGTGGAGAAACCAAGGCGCAAAATAACTGCCCATGAACTGAGAAAAGTCAAGCGTGCAGCTGCCAAGATGCCACTTGCCACCAGTTTGGCCATATTTCAGAGCTGCAACATCACTGGAGTGCCCAAAAGCACAAGGTGTGCAATACTCAGAGACATGGCCAAGGGAAGAAAGGCTGAAAGACGACCACCACTGAACAAGACACACAAGCTGAAACGTCAAGACTGGGCCAAGAAATATCTCAAGACTGATTTTTCTAAGGTTTTATGGACTGATGAAATGAGAGTGAGTCTTGATGGGCCAGATGGATGGGCCCGTGGCTGGATTGGTAAAGGGCAGAGAGCTCCAGTCCGACTCAGACGCCAGCAAGGTGGAGGTGGAGTACTGGTTTGGGCTGGTATCATCAAAGATGAGCTTGTGGGGCCTTTTCGGGTTGAGGATGGAGTCAAGCTCAACTCCCAGTCCTACTGCCAGTTTCTGGAAGACACCTTCTTCAAGCAGTGGTACAGGAAGAAGTCTGCATCCTTCAAGAAAAACATGATTTTCATGCAGGACAATGCTCCATCACACACGTCCAAGTACTCCACAGCGTGGCTGGCAAGAAAGGGTATAAAAGAAGGAAATCTAATGACATGGCCTCCTTGTTCACCTGATCTGAACCCCATTGAGAACCTGTGGTCCATCATCAAATGTGAGATTTACAAGGAGGGAAAACAGTACACCTCTCTGAACAGTGTCTGGGAGGCTGTGGTTGCTGCTGCACGCAATGTTGATGGTGAACAGATCAAAACACTGACAGAATCCATGGATGGCAGGCTTTTGAGTGTCCTTGCAAAGAAAGGTGGCTATATTGGTCACTGATTTGTTTTTGTTATGTTTTTGAATGTCAGAAATGTATATTTGTGAATGTTGAGATGTTATATTGGTTTCGCTGGTAAAAATAAATAATTGAAATGGGTATATATTTGTTTTTTGTTAAGTTGCCTAATAATTATGCACAGTAATAGTCACCTGCACACACAGATATCCCCCTAAAATAGCTATAACTAAAAACAAACTAAAAACTACTTCCAAAAATATTCAGCTTTGATATTAATGAGTTTTTTGGGTTCATTGAGAACATGGTTGTTGTTCAATAATAAAATTAATCCTCAAAAATACAACTTGCCTAATAATTCTGCACTCCCTGTACATGCCAGTTGCCAAGCACCCAAATTTTGATCACATGACCATGGGGATGCTACAACAGTCGACATTCTGAAGGAGCTGGCAGATGTTATCTCAGACACATTGTACCATATCTTGAAGTACCTGAAGATTGGAAAAGGACTGATCTTTAAAAAAAAAGGGGGGGAAACAAACCCAGAAAACTACAGACCAATCAGTTTAACATCAATACCTGGGAAGATCCTAGAAAAGATAATCAAAAAACAGATCTGCAAACAACTAGAAGCAAACTATGTTATAACTAGTAACCAGCACGGGTTTGTTAAAAACAGATTATGCCAAACAGACCAGCAAAATGCTGTGGATGTAGTATACGTAGACTTCAGTAAGGCATTTGTTAAAGTAGACCACAACCTACTCCTTGGTAAGCTAGAAAAAGGTGGAATAGACAACATCACCACCAGATGGATCTGAAGCTGGCTGACAAACTGTACTCAATGAGTAGTCCTCAACGGCACTACATCCACATGGAGAGAAGTAAGCTGTGGGGTACCACAAGGTTCCATCTTAGGCCCAGTATTCTCTGATATCTTCATAAATGACTTAGATGAGGGAATTGAAGGGGAACGCTTCAAATTTGCAGATGGCACCAAACTGGCAGGAGTAACCAGCACCCCAGAAGACAAATTCAGGATCCAAAAAGATCTTGACAAACTTAAAACAATGGGCCCTATCCAAAAAATGAGTTTCAATGTGGAGAAAAGCAAAGTCTTACATTGATGCAGGAAAAATCAAAGGTACAAGTACAGATTAAGTAAGACCTGGCTTAAAAACAGTAACTGTGAGAAGCACTTTGTAGTCCTAGTGCACAATCACTTGACTATGAGCCAGCAGTGTGCAGCAGCAGCCAAAAAAACTAATACAATCCTAGGTTGTATAAACAGAGGTATAGAATCAAGAACATGCAAAGTATTAGTACCTCTTTATAAAATCCTAGTAAGACCACACCTGGAATACTGCAGCCAATTTTGGTCACCATATCACAAAAAAGATGTTGAGAGCCTGGAAAAAATTCAGAGAACAGCAACTAAGATGATGAAAGGCATGGAAACTAAAACATGAAGAATGGCTGCAGGACTTGGGTTTGGCTAATCTAAAGAAAAGAAATAGGGGAGACATAATAGCAGTATTTGAGGGGCTGCCACAAAGAAGAGGAGGTCATGTTATTCACCAAAGCACCAGAGAGCAGCACAAGAAACAATGGTTGGGAACTGATCAAAGAGAGAAGCAACCTGGAATGAAGGAGAAACTTCCTGACAGTGAGGACAATTAACCAGTGGAACAGCTTGCTTCCAGAAATCGTGGGTGCTCCATCACTGGAGATTTTCAAGAAGAGGCTAGACCAGTCCGTGGACCGGTACCGGACCGTGGCATGCCAACAACCAGTCCACAAAGAAGCAAAGCCCCATCCGTGGAATGCAGGCAGCACACAAAACCACACAGTCTCTGGTCCATGGAAAAACCTTTGTGCGTGGAACTGGTCCCTGGTGCCCAAAAGGTTGGGGACCTCTGGGCTAGACAGTCACTTGTCTGAGATGGTAGGGGGCTGGACTAGAAGACCTCCTAGGTCCTTCCAACTCTATTCTGTTCTAGTCTAGTATGAAAACCACAGCCCTAAGTCAGTTTTTTCAGTGTTGTAAATTTGAACAGTTACTAAATGAATGGTTGTAAGTCAGAGACTACTTGTACATCATGTAACAACATACAAGTAAAACACAGATTGAATAGGACTGAGGCTATATACGTTGGAAATGGCAAATGCGGCTGATGTTTCACCCTTGTAAAGAACCTGCCCTATCATTTCATCATAAAGTCCAACCTCAAGGTCTTGGATCATGCAGAGTCCATCAGCACTGAATCCCTGATTATCAAAGCCCAGGTGAGATGGCTAGGACATATCATGAGAATGGATGACCACTGTATGCCTTGCTAGTTGCTTTATAGTGAGTGGAGTTCATAAGAGATCTTGAGGTCAACCATGCAAGTGCTACAAAAACACTATGTTTATGTTTATTGGACTTATATACCACCCTTCTCCCGTAGGACTCAGGGTGATTCACAAGGAATTTAAAATAACAATACAAATTACAAAAGTTAAGAACAATTAAAATAAATAAATTTAGTCCTTGAATAAAATAAAACCCCTATTAAACTCCAATTAAAACCCAATTAAAATAAAATTACAATTAAAATTCTATGAATGAAATCCTGCACCACTGTGACATCCAACCAAGGGAACTAGAAATTGCAGCTGACAGAACCCAGAGGCAAGGCCTCTGCTCTAAAACCTGCATTGGCTTTGAAGACAGGCACCACCAAATTGATAGAAAGCTGTAATGATGTCACAGAATAACACACGGAATTACTATAGCAATGGACTTTCAGTGTTCCTATTGTGCTAGACTCTGCACTGGAACTGAATAGCCACCTCCATATTTATAGATGAACTGTGTAACAGTATGTCTTCTTGAAACCAAATGACTAACATATATAGTATATGTTACATAGGAGAGGCAAGGGGGGGAGGGAGAGGAAGGGAGAGAGAGAGCAGTATAACTAGCATATTGGATTTGAAACTGTACAGAATTACTGTCTTATTATCTTGTATGCAAATATGAATTTGACAAAAACTGTTCAATCTAGATTTCTACAATCATTCTTTCTTCTTTCTGTTCTTTCTTTTCCTTTTTTTAGCCAAACCAAACAGGAAGCTAACTTTTTTGTATCTGGCTAATGATGTTATTCAGAACAGCAAAAGAAAAGGACCGGAATTTACAAAAGATTTTGCACCTGTCATAGTGGGAGCTTTTAAACACGTATCCAGGTATAGTACATTCCATTCAGTATATTAATCTGAAGAACTATTTTTTTCTGGGCAAAAATCATCATCCTAGAATAATGAAAGTTTGACATACAGATTGCTGTTTGGTTTGGTTTGATTTGATTTGATTTAGAAAATGGAACTAAAGTGAATGTGTAAGTTTGTGTGTGAGAGAGAAAGTGAGTGTAGTGGAAGAGCTGTGTGTGTGTTCGTGTGTGTATAGAATTGGACTTGTAATTGACATAGGTGAAGGATGACTGTTTTAAGGCTAAATCTATACCAATGTATGATTTTAATTGGACCAGAGGTTTGTAAGCAGCATTATTTAATCTTAACAATATGAACATCAAGATTCAGACATTTGAAACGATCATATGATGAACTTCCAATAGAAAATTCTGTTATGCCCAAAAGACCATACTATCACCAAAACCTGAAAAGAGTTCACATATGGGAGCTATTCAGATATGTAGAAACTTTTGTTTTTCTGACTGAAAATACAGATAACAATCTATTAAAATATGGTGACTTGTAATAAATTTGTATAAAACAAGGTATATAGAAGTTTGTTGAGATACGTTTCTGTTTACTTGTTTTTCTTCCATTTCTATTGATGACTTTTTTGCCATCATAGTGAAACTGACGATAGTTGCAAAAAGCATCTGGGCCGTGTGCTGTCTATTTGGGAAGAAAGATCTGTTTATGAAAATGATGTATTGGAACAACTTAGACAAGCTTTGTGTAAGTAAATTTCATATGCAGCCTTTTATTTTATGGTTTGTATAACTTTGTACTTGACTTAAATATTTAATTTTTAATTTCTAGATGGAAACCCAAGGAAACGCACATATGAGCAGATAAAGATTGAAGATAACTGCTCTGCACAAAGCTCTCCATGTGATCCTCCCCAGGTACTAGCAGTGTATAAAAATAAACTGCAAATGTCTTGCTTCTAAACATTCTGTTGATACTGCACTTTGAGGTGTGTTTTTTTCTAAAGGGATCAATAGGGTGTTTTTCCAGCAACTGTAAGCTTTTTGTCTCTTGTGTTTTCCCCATATTGTTTGGCTAGGTACTACCGTGTTTCCCCGAAAGTAAGACCCTGTCTTTCTTTCTTTTGGGCTCTGAAGTAAGCACTAGGTTTTGCTTTTGGGGAACGCTTACTTTTGCCGGTACTGGCACCAGTAGGCTGTGAGCGTGCAGGGGTGGGGCGGGTCCTGTGCATGGAGTGGAGAGCATGTTGGCGGACAGGTTGCTTCCCTCCACTGCCAGACACCTGCTGAAGCTGCACAGGGTAATGTTGCCACCTCTGCCCCCACCCAGATGGCCTCGCCTCCCCCAAGCGTTTTTTTCACTAACCTGCCTTTCAGCTGCATTGCGTTTCTCTGTTTGCTTCTCAGCCTTCACCCCATGTTTGTGGGACTACCAGTAAAAAAAAAAGTTCAATCAGATTTTCTAACTTCTTGAGACAACTATAAGTTGTTAAAACAACCGAAAATTGGTAAACTTCACTTTGCGTTAGCACTTCAAAAGAAAAGAGGAAAAGCTCTATACATTAAAGAAACAATGAACCCTAAACAAATTTATGCAGATGAAGAGGGGAGAATATTGGTGGAAATAATGATGGATCAAAAACAGATACTGATGGTAGCAATATATGCACCAAATGATGAACAAGAACAATTTTACCAAAAATTACATTTAAAAAATTAGAACTGAACTATCAAAATCTCTGTATAATGGGAGACTAATGCAATAACAGATGGAACTTTGGACTATAAAGGCACTAAACAAGGGAGGAAACTTTACACTGCATAGTGGCGGGAGGGTGGGGCGCATGCCCTTCCTGTCCCAGGCCAGCCCCTGCCGCCCTGGGGCGGCTGGGCTGGGTGGCAGCGGGCAGGGTGCTGAGGTGGGGGCCACCAGGCCATCCAAAGTGGCAGGTGGAGCACCGGAGGCTCAGGGAGGGAGGGTGGTGAAGTGGGCGGGGGGATGCATGCCCTTCCCGTACCAGGCCAGCCCCCTGCAGCCCCGGGGTTCCTGTGCTGGGCGGCGGCGGGCAGGGTGGTGAGGTGGGGCTGGCCAGGCCAACCAAAGCGGCAGGTGGAGCACTGGAAGCTCGGGTAGGGTGGGTGGGCCATTGGTGAGCACAACGCCACTTGGCGGAAAGTAGCCTTGGAACAAATGGGACAGTTAAGGAAAAAAAAATCCTTGCTCCCCCCATGATTTGCCTTTCTTTGCTTACCTGACTCCCAGCCTTGTGCCATTTCTCCTCCGTGATCTGCCGCTTCCACGTGCAGGGAAACAAAAGTTTTTGGGGAGGGGGAAAAAGTCAATGAATTCCAACTTCACGAGATCTTTTTTTTTCACAAGAAGTTGGAATTGATTGACCTTTCCCCCCCCAAAAAAACTTTTGTTTCCCTGCACGTGGCAGCAGCAGATCACGGAGGAGAAACGGCACAAGGCTGGGAGTCAGGTAAAGAAAGAAATGCAATTCCTGGGGGGAATTCACCACTCCCTCCCTGAGCCTCCAGCACTCCACCTGCCACTTTGGTGGCTCTGTGGGCAGGTGAGGGGGGAACCTGCCTCACTTGTTCCATGGCTGCTTTCTGCCAAGCCGTGTTGCACTTGCCAGTGGCATGGCCATGAGGCCTGGCAGATTCCCCCCTATCTGACCCATTGACTGTTTTTTTCCCCACCCAGTTTTTCTTTTATTTTCCCCAGGGCTTCCCAACTCCTGTTAGGGTTGGGAGGCAGTGGGGGTTAGAGTTAATGTACGATAGGCCTGGAAGCGGCATTGGGTGTGATGCGTGAGATGGCAAATGGCTGTGTTGTGGCCATTTGCCGCCTCCTGCCCAATGCCGCTGCCATGAGGCTGTGGAACAAGCTGGGTGACGGTGCGGAACCGGTATAATGGCACATGGGTCAAAAGGGGGAAGGATCTGCCAGGCCTCAGGGCAGTGGCATTGGGTGCGACACGCAAGGCAACAAATGGCTACGGCCGGCGGTAAATAGTACGTTGTGCCAAAACCAGCCATTTGCCACCTCATGCGTTGCACCCAGTGCCGCTGCCATGAGACCGTGGAACAAGCCGGACGGCAGTAAGGAACCAGTACACCTGTACCGTGGGTCAGATCCCCCCTCCCCCATCGGATTTGCCTCAACACAGGCAGCCCATCTGTGCAGACCTTAAGTAAGACTTAGTTTCAGGGGGAGGGCTTATATTAGGCCTACCCCCTGAAAATCAGCTGGGGCTTACTTTTGGGGGTGGGTTTACTTTCGGGAAAACACAATAATGAATAACTGAACTTGCTGTGAATTTGTCATCTGCGTGATTGGTGCATAGAGAAATCAATCTCAATAGGGGAGGCAGGGAGGAGTGTTCACTCAATAAAGTGTTCTCATTTTATCGATAGATACCACTTTCTGTTTTCACTTAATATCCAAGCATTTAAACATAAATGTTTATGAGAAATGTTTTTCATCTTTAGGCAAAAAGTCAAATATATAATACATTCATTCATTCATTCATTCGCTTTTTTAAATTACTTTCCACCTGTATTAAGAACTTAATTGTATTCAGAATCTTTTAAACTGCGTATGAAATAAAAATCAAGTTAGAGCAGGGACTTTTGTCAACTTCTATTCCCCAAATCATAGGGCTCAGATAATAAATTAATTCCAGAGATTCTGTATGATATTTTAATCTGGGCCTGCATATGTACTAGGAATTGGTCTACATTCCACTAGAGTTCTGTTGTCAAAACTGTATCACACATTGACAGAAAGGCCAATATTAACAGATCCCAAGTTTAATACAAGTACAGAAAGAGTGAGGGGAAAAAATCCTTGGAAATTCTATAATTAATTGAAAAGTCAGCTTTTGTGAATTTTTTAAAAAGTACCACACATACAGAAGCCACAGTAGCAGTGGACTGGGGAAAATTCCACAAAGGGAAAAGAAACTGGTATAGAGTGAGAATGTAATGAAATATCCTGGAAAAACCATGGTTGGTTGGTATTCTGAATAGGAATACTCTGGTTCTGTTCTCAGTTGAATTAAGAATAACTTTATTGCAATTTTTCTCAGCTCTATTATTATTTTGTAATATGTTATTTTGTAATTTTTCAAACTTACACATTTTTATAGACGATGGATCTTATAAGAGCATTACAAGAATTAGAAAATGCAACCTCTGGAGATGCAGCAGTTCATCAGAGGATAGCCTCAATACCTCTAGAGGTTCAAGATGCAACTTTGCTTAACAGAATCACAGGTTAGGCAAACTATGTTATAATTGTAGTATCAGAATATTATACTTAATTGGATAATTTATAATGTGAATTTTAAATATATTTTTGCTCACTTTGCAGACAAAGAATCAGGAGAACAGCTTTCCAAGATGGTAGATGATGCATGTATGTTGCTGGCGGATTACAATGGCAGGTTGGCAGCTGAAATTGATGATAGAAAACAACTAAATCGGATGTTATCAGATTTCTTACGATTCCAAAAAGAAATCCTGTCAGAGAAAGAACAAACATTGGAAGTGCGTGATTTATTGTGGTAGTTCTTTTCCCCAGCTTTTTTCCCCCTAGTTAATATTCTTCACTATGTTTGCTTTTCCTCACAGAATGTGTTTAGATCATAAGATACTTCAGCTTTCTCATAATAGGTGGTTTTAACTCTTCTGAAGTATTAAACAGTAAAGCGCATACATTTACTGTGGAAAAAATGTTGGGCGAAGCATTTGTTTTGTTATCAAATATCACATATTCTTTGGGACTTAATATCAAACTTGACATTAACAGATCTCTTTCTTTCTAATATTGATGCATTTTTTTAATCTGATGGAACTCTCACTGCAATTTGTACATGACCCGTCAGAACTGTCCCGGTGAATTCAGTGGGATTAAGTTTAAGGCTTTGCCAACTTCCCCCAAAATGGGGGAACATGTTTTCAAACTTCTCTCCCTGCTATTTGCATTGATAATTGTATTATTCTTATGTTTCCTTTGGCAATTTGTAGTTGCATTGCTATTTTTTAAAAATTACAAATATACTTTATCAGCCTTTTGTGAGATGAAATTTAATGCTAGATTATCTGCATGCTTTGTAGAAGTCTAAGTTCATTTTTTTTCAACTTAGAAGTAAGCTTTAAGTGTTTAAAATTGAATTTTTTAAAACAAAAGTATAAAAGTCATACTTATTAACTTCAAAATTCTACCTAGAAAAAAGCTATTAGGACCACAATGGGGATCAGAAAATTCATTGTTAAGCTGTATGTCATAAAGTGAGGCATCACATGACTGCCCCTGATTTTACAGTCTTTTTTGCTATGGTCTTGCCATGGTCAGCAAATCACCTTGGTTGTTAAGTGAGAGATCATGTGACCACAAATTGTGACCTTGTCTTCTGGCTTCCCCATTCACTTTGCTGGTGGGAACCCAGCTAGCAGGTTGCAAATGGCAATTATAGATTGCCACAAGGCACTGCAACAGTCATAAATGTGTGATGGTTGCCAAGCACCTGAATCACGATGAAGTGGCTGTGGTGGCATTGTGACAGTGATAAGCGCAAGGACTGATCATAGATCACTTTTTTCAGTGCTATCATAACTTCAAACAATTACAAAATGAACTGTCATAAGTCAACTACATATAAAGCTTTAAGATGATAGGTTATTTAGCAAGCATTATCTATGGTAAATATTCTAGTAGTTGTACTTTTGAATAAATGTTGGTTGAATGCCATAAATTTGTTTACTTTTTTCCCTCAGGACATTGGAACATGATGATTCTGATAGACCTAATTATTAAAGTTGACAACTTTTAACTTGATTTAAGAACTTTAAATTCAGATTATATACCAGTTCTTCATATTTATACCTTAAATTTGTATAATTTCTTACTCAATAGCACATAACAAAAACCTAATATTATTATCCTTCTATCCTCCATAAGGGTGGGTAATGTCTTACAGTTTTGATAGTGACATGTCATTAATATATATCTAGCTTCTATTTCAGGTGAGGAACATGGATATTATTTTCTTATGGTGACATCTTCCATTAGTAATGCATCCTGCTAAAAATAAAATTCAGAATCAAAATCCTGTTTTGTCTCCTCTTTCTAAAAAAGAATCATTCTTATACCTGTATGTTTGACAAATCAGTTTTTCTTAAATTACAATAAGCTATATACCAATCATTCTCATCAAACTGAATGTGTTAAATGAAATTCATTAAAATTAATTTCTATACAATTGAGTTCATCAATTTAACATTGTCTACTCAGGTTATTAGAAAATCACTTAGTAAACATGTCTGTGCATGCAATATTAAATTGCGTGAATAACAACACAACTATGTTGAGATATAGATGGAGAACTAGGTTGTGCATGTATATGAATGAATACATGAGAGATGGGAACTCCCTCTGCTAATAGTATTGATTGCTTTTTTCCTCTTTTTCTCCTCCTTTCTGCCCACTGGGTTACAGAGAATTGTGGGTTGCTGTTGAAATTTTAAGAATGAAAGGATAGTCTTAATATTATTCTGTTTTTCTGGGGAGTTAACAGATGTGACATAAAGGTTAAAAGTTCCCCCTTGTCAGTTTGCAATATCTGTTGTTTAGAACAAGTGTGTACAATTAAGTCCTAGGAGCCATACGTGGCCCTTGAAAACCTGAGATCCCCCACAAATCATTTAAAAGTTGTCTCAAGCTATCATTTTAATGTAGTAGGGGAAAACTATTAAATAGATGGATATTTTTCAATTAAATATTTTTTGTCTTGGATATTGCCAAAGTAAGAATGTGATCTCAACATGCTACTTAAAGTCCAAGTGCTCTAATTGAGCTGAAAAAGAAATATTATGTTCTGTGTTTAGCAGAATTGAAGAATGGTGGATTAGATAAAGAAATAATTGTGTGAAAAAGTAAAAGATGTGAGAAGTAAAACATCTCTTCATGCTGAAAAATATAGTTTAAAATTGTGAACTCTTTTAAAATTCCAATATTCCTGCATAAATATGACCTAAATTGTGATCACACAGGACCTTAAACTTGATAAAAAGAACCAAATTGAATAAATTAGTTAAAAAAATTATTGAGGAAATTTATCTATAGCTACATATTTGTGTATAGCAAAAGTATGTGACCTGTTGCTTTCAGTAACTAGTGTCCCACAGGATTTGATTATTTTCTCAGTTGAAACACTTGATTAATTTTCCCTTCAAATGTGCTGATAATTCTAGAGTTTCACATACATTTGGCATCACTGATAGTTTTGGATAATTTTCCTCAATAAACAAACATGTATAATGTTTTAAATTCATTTGTTTAATTGGATTCTCCTTAGTTGTGTAGACTTGTATGGAGAATAGATCACATACTTATACTGATACATTAAAAAATGCTCATAAGCTTGAAAACAACTTATTTTTTAAACTGGTTGCTGTTATCTAAATATAAATTGTGTTTATTATCAGTTCAATCAACATATTGTAATTGGTTATTCTAAACTTCTGTATATATGAATGTGTGCGTATGCATGCATTGCCATAAGAATTTTCTAAACCAGGCATGTCAAACTGCCAGCCCACAGGCCGGATGCATCATGCCGAAACTGCGCCCACTCCATTGCTGAGAATGGGGGAAAAGTCCTGATATGTTGCGTGATGTCACATGACATCGTGAGTTTGACATGCCTGTTCTAAACATTTTTTTTAATCATCAATGTTGAGATTTCTTTGCACACTCCGATTTAAAATTACATGTTAGAGATACAGGAATCCATCTAAAACAATTAAAAACAGTAAATCTTTGCTCAAAACACTTCAATATTTGACAATAGAATAGTATGCCTCTTATAGACTACCTAAGCTACAGGTCTGCAACCTGCGGCTCCAGAGCCGCATGTGGCTCTTTCAGCCATCTCCTGCGGCTCCCAGTCCTCTGCCATGTGCAGTCCCCCCCAAAAAAAGTGGGACTAAAAAAGTTCAACCAATCAATTCAAATATGCAGGGTAGGTGCATATCTCGCCTTGGCTCCACTCTTCAGTCAAATCCTGTTCTGCGCATGTACGTATGTACGCGCATGTGCACACATTTTTTGCGGCTCCCAGTTTTTCCTTTTGTGAGGGAACCGGTTCTGAGTGGCTCTTTCACTGTTTCAGGTTGCTGACCCCTGGCCTAAGCAGTAACCTCAGGGAGAGAATGAAACTGTGGAGAGCACTTTGGACATTACATTATCAGAACTGTTCTGGGAAATTAACGCCCTCCAAGATAAAATGTGTTAATTCTTAAATATTTTGATTAGATGAATTAGAAAGCAGGTGATAAAGGTGCTGGTTAGCTGAAGTTTTCAAGATATTTCACAATAAAGATTTATACCTAGGCGAGTATATTTGCCTAAAAGGGAGGGAGGTGTCTAATGATCATGATGCCTCATAACTTCTCAACAAAGTAGGTAGAACAATGAAAATGGTACCACATGGAAGTGTATAAATTTGTCTTCACTTTGAGACTAAAGATTATTACCTAACTAATTTATTCTTTAATTGCAAGATACATTTCTCTTGGACATCTGGTGGCTTGTGAAAATGTCATTGCCTAACATTTCCAAGGAACAGTTGCAGGATATTTTACCTCAGAAGCCAAGTTGCCTTGAAACTGTAAAGCACACAGATAACCTCTGCTACATTTGTGGTAAGGTTACATTTGCATCTCAAAAATAGCAATTGCTACTGTGATTGGTAGGTTGGAGGAAACCTACCAATCATAGTAGCGATTGCTATTTTTGCACAGTTCTCCCAATTGCAAGAGGGATCTCAAGAAAAAAAGTGGACTATGAAATATGCAAACATTCCACCTGCACTGTCCTGTACTCCCTGTTGAGGATTTGCCAATTCCAGACCCACCAGAATTATTATTATTATTTATTTAACTTATATACCGCCCTATTCCCGTAGGACTCAGGGCGGTTTACAGGGCAATTAAAATCATACCATACAAAAGTTAAAAAAATTAAAACAGTTAAAACAATTAAATTTAGGGCCCAAAATTAAAAAAGTTAAAACATTAAAACCCCTCAGTCTAGGCCTGACAGCTCAAAGAGCCAAGTTTTCAGGTCCCGGCGGAATGAGTAGAGGTCGGAGGCAGTCCTAAGTTCCATTAGAAGTTGGTTCCAGAGGGCAGGCGCACCCACAGAGAAAGCCCTCTCTCTGGGAGTCACCTGCCGGCAATCCTTTACTGGCGGTACCCTAAGAAGACCCTCCCTGTGGGAGCGCACAGGACGATGGGAAGTTGATGCTGGCAGCAGGTGTTCCCTCAGATAATCTGGACCCAAGCCATTTAGGGCTTTATAGGTCGTCACCAGCACCTTGAATCTCACTCGGAAGGCAACCGGAAGCCAATGCTACACAGGAGTATCGGGGAACTCCCATCGCAACCGGCGCAGCTGCATTCTGCACCAGTTGAAGCCTCCGAGTGGTCCTCAAGGGCAGCCCCATGTAGAGAGCATTGCAGTAGTCTAACCAGGAGGTCACGAGAGCATGGGTGACTGTGCGTAGGGCATCTCGGTCCAGATAGGGCTGCAACTGGCACACCAGGCGAGCCTGGGCAAAAGCCCCCCTGGTCACGGCTCCTATATGATCCTCCTATATCAGGGGTCGGCAACCTAAAAAAGAAAAAGAGCCACTGGGAACCGGTTCCATCACAAATTAAAAAAAGGGAGCCGCGTGCGTGTGTCCATGCACGCGCATGCGCAAAAAGGTTTTTTGCGCATGCGTGGACGCACGCGGCTGCCATTTTTTTAAAAATGAGATGGAACCGGTTCCCGGTTGCGCGACGGCCCGTCTGCAAAGCTGCCGCTTTCGGCAGCTTTGCAGACGGGCCATGGCAGCTTCCTCAAAGAGCGGCGCCCCTGCCCATTCCGAGAGGTGCGCGCGCGCCTCTTCGAACGACCGGAGGTGCGCGCGTACCTCCGCGCGAATGGGCAGCGGTGCCGCTCTTTGAGGAAGCTGCCGCGGCCCGTCTCAGCTTCCTCAAAAAGAGAGGCGCCCCTGCCCATTCCGAGAGGTGCGCGCGCACCTCTCCGAACGACCGGAGTTGCGCGCGCACCTCCCCAAACCTTTGGGGAGGTGCGCGCGTACCTCCGCGTGAAGGGGCAGCGGTGCCGCTCTTTGAGGAAGCTGCCGCGGCCCGTCTCAGCTTCCTCAAAAAGAGAGGCGCCCCTGCCCATTCCGAGAGGTGCGCGCGCACCTCTCCGAACGACCGGAGTTGCGCGCGCACCTCCCCAAACCTTTGGGGAGGTGCGCGCGTACCTCCGTGCGAAGGGGCAGCGGCGCCGCTCTTTGAGGAAGCTGCCGAAAGCTTCCTCAAAGAGGTTTGGGGAGGTGCGCGCGCAACTCCGGTCGTTCGGAGAGGTGCGCGCGCACCTCTCGGAATGGGCAGGGGCGCCGCTCTTTGAGGAAGCTGCCGCGGCCCGTCTGCTAAGCTGCCGCTTTCGGCAGCTTCACAGACGGGCCGCGGCAGCTTCCTCAAAGAGCGGCACCGCTGCCCATTCGCGCGGAGGTACGCGCGCACCTCTCCAAAGGTTTGGGGAGGTGCACGCGCACCTCTGCCCATTCGGGAAGGTGCGCGTGCACATCTCCAAATGGGCGGTGCCACTCTCCATTTGGAGAGGTGCGCGCGCACCACTGCCCGTTGGAAGAGGTGCGCGCGCACCGGGCGGCTGGGAGCCGCAAGAGACGATGATCTTCAAAGTTGAGCCGTGAGTCCAGGAGGACACCCAAGTTGTGAGCCCTATCAACGTGGGGTAACACCTCACCCCCCCATTCTTAATGATGGAACAAACTGGTTAACCCGAGATGCCGGTACGTACAGCCACTCAGTCTTGGCAGGGTTGAGACGAAGCCTGTTTCTCCCCATCCAAACCTGGACCGCCTCCAGGCAACGGGACATCACGTCAAGGGCATCACTGGGTTGGTTCGGAGTGGAAAGAAAAAGTTGGGTATCATCAGCATACTGATGATACCCAACCCCAAAACCACAAATGAGCTCGCCCAGCGGCTTCATATAGATGTTGAACATGAGGGGAGAGAGGACCGAACCCTGAGGAACTCCACAAACGAGAGATCTCGGGGCGGACCTCTGCCCTCCCGTCAACACCAACTGCGAGCGGCCCAGGAGATAGGAGGAGAACCACTGTAAAACAGTGCCTCCCACTCCCAACCCCCTGAGACGCCGCAGTAGGATACCATGGTTGATGGTATCAAAAGCCGCTGAGAGGTCTAATAGGACTAGGACAGAGGAACATCCCCTGTAGATTCATGATGAGCAGGAAGCAGCTGATCCACGGCCGTCAATGTTAGCAGACCCAAATTTCAGCCCACCGTATGCTCCTCCTGAACCACATCTAATTTCACAGGGCGAATTAAATGACCTGGTCAAGGATTTGGAATCGCCTAACAGTAAGGCAGAGCTACTGGACTCCAGATTACAACAGTGGAAGCTCTTGCAGAGTGGTGTCAGCACCTCAGAACTTTGTAAAGGCTATGGACAAAACAAAACTAGGTTTCCAATATCTATGAAAAGTTTCTAAGACTTAATGAAGCCAAAATCACTGAAGGCGTCTTTTTGTCAGTCCACAGATTCAAGAACTTCTCTGAGATGACAAATTTGATTGTTCTGTGGCAAGGAAAAGAAGGCATGGGAAGCCTTCAAGTCCGTGGCAACAGAGTTTCTCGGGAACAGCAAGGCAGATGACTATGGAAAAAAAATGGAAAATGTACTTAGGTCCTATAAAGCACTTGGTGCAAATATGTCACAGAATTTATTTCTTACACTCACATTTAGACTATTTTCCTTTGAACTTTGGGGCAGTGAGTGATGATCATGGGGAGAGATTCCACCAGTATATTACAGGCATGGAGAAAAAATACCAAGGGAGATGGAGTCCCTCACTGCTGGAATCTCCCCAGGGATGATTCTACTGCAGTTCACTAAGAGAAAAACCAAAAAGCGCAGTTTATTTTATTTTATTTATTTATTTTAATCCCATTTATATGCCGCCCTTCTCCGAAGACTCAGGGCAGCTTACAATTTAAAGCACGAATCAATGTGCTTAGCAATGTGCTTAGATACCAAATAAAGATGGAATCTTGTCATTTAATCTGATGTTAAAACTTGTCAGTTTTTCATGCAAAAAGCATGAAAATGTTACATGAAAAATCAAATGAATGGAAAGTTATGTTATTGGTATCAATAAAAAGATAATTTTATAATGATTGGTGTGGCACCATTCTCATTGCTATATCACAGTTTGCAGAAAAGTTATGAAGCATAATCGCACATCCCGCTCATAATTTTGAATTATTTTGATGAAATTTTCACTGAAGCTGTATCTTGGAAATGAGCCAATTAATACACAGGTCTTACTTTTTCTTTATTAGGGACCCAATTCTGGTAAAATTGAGCTACTTTCATTTCCGAGGCTTTCTCCTTTTAGACCAGTGTAATAGGCTCTGTTTAGGCCCAAGTGTTCTACTGTGTTATTGGAATGGGATCAACTCTTGTTGCAGATAGTCCTCATTTAACAACTACAGTTGGGATTGGCAAATCTATTACCAAGTGACACAGTTGTTAAGCAAGATGTGTGATCCCAATAGACTTACAATCTGCCACAGTCATTAAATCAGGTATTGTAACTTGCAATTTTACTGCCAGGTTCTCCATTGACTGCTTACTGGAAGGTGGCTTTGAAGCATGTAGATGATCAAATGACCTTGGGATGCTGCAACAGTCATAAAAATTGATGGTTGTGTAAAACTGATTATAAAGTTACTTTTTCAGTGCTGTCATAACTTTGAATTGTTACTGAACAGAGGAGTTATATAGTGAGGACTACCTGTACCTGTATATTCTGATAGGCATTATTTTTATTTTATTTGCTGATTTTGTGGTGTTTACTCTGTGCCATGAAACTTAATATCTGGAAATTTTTTATTATGGGATTGCATTTGTAGACAGGCATCAGGATTCTTTTAACATATTGAAGCTTGATATGTCTTGATGTAGAACTCATTCAGGTCTAATTAGAACATAGAATAATAGGGATGGAAGGGACATTGAAAGTCTTCTAGTCCAATTCCCTCCTCAGGCAGGAGACCCTATACCATTCCAGACAAATACTTATATAGTCTTTTGAAAACCTCCAGTAATGGAGCATCCACAACTTCCAGAGGTAAGCTGTTCCATTGATTAGGTATTCTCATTGTTGAAAAAAATATCCTTAGTTAGAGGTTGGATCTCTTTAATTTTCCATCTGTTACTTGTCCTTCTTCAGGTGCTTTGGACAATACAGTAGATTGATCTCTTCTCTGTGACACACCTCAAATATTGGAAGACCACTATCATATCATCCCTAATCCTTCCATTCATTAGACTACATATATCCAGTTCCATCAATTGTTCATCATATTGTTCACCTTGTGGATCCTTTATCATCTTGGTTACTTTTCTGTACTCTTTCTATGGTCTCAATATCTTTTTTGTATCAGGGTAAGCCAGAACTGGACACAGTATTCCAAGTGTGGTTTCACCAGTGCAGTGTAAACCAGTATTATCACTTCAAGTGATATCCCTGTGTTGATGCAACCTAGGACTTCATTAGCTTTTTTGGCAGTTGCAGCACCTTGCTGGCTCATATTTAAATTGTGATCTACTAGGACATCTAGATCCTTCTCACAGTTTCTACTGTTGGGCCAGGTACTACATATACTATATGTGTGCATTTAGTTATTCTTGCCTGTACACTGGGCACACAATTATTAGGCAAGTTGTATTTTGGAGGATTAATTTTCTTATTGAACAACTACAATGCTGTCAGTCAATCCAAAATGTTAATATACCTCAAATCTGAATATTTATGAAAATAAAAGGTTTTGGCCTTCCCAGGAGAATATGTGTGCACAATTATTGGGCAACTACTAGTGGGCAGAATGATCATTCAGCTAAATGAAAAATGAAAACTTGCCCATCTCATTTGTTTATTTGCATCTGCTAAAGTGAGAATAACAAACTCAGAAGGTACAAATAAACATTTCTGACATTTCAAACAAATCAGTGACCAGCATAGCCACCCTTCTTTTCATTAACAGTCATAACCCTTTCATTCATGGAGTCTGTCAGTTCCTTGATCTGTTGATAATCAACGTTTTGTGCAGCAGCAACCACAGCCTCCTACACACTGTTCAAAGAGGTGTACTATTTTCCTTCATTGTAAATCTCCCATTTAAGAAGAGGTGTACTATTTTCCTTCATTGTAAATCTCCCATTTAAGAAGATCCCACAAGTTCTCAATAAGGTTTAGGTCAGATGAGGAAGAGGACTATGTCATTCTTTCATCTTTAAGGCCTTTACTGGCTGTACCACTGCTGGAAGAAAGTCTTCTAAAAACTGGCAGTAGGTTTGGGAGTTGATTTTGAGTCCATCTTCAACCCGAAAAGGTCCAACTAGCCCATACCAGTACCCCACCTCTACCTTGCTGGCATCTGAATCAAAGTGCTCTGTGCCTATTACTGAGCCACCCATGGGTCCATCCATCTGGTCCGTCAAGGGTCCATAAAACCTTTGAAAAATCTGTCTTCAGGTATTTCTTGGCCCAGTCTTCCCATTTCAACTTATGTGCCTTATTCAGTGGTGGTTACGTTTCAGCCTTCCTTACCTTGGCCATGTCTCTGAGCACCTTGTACTTCTGTGCATCCCAGGTAGGTTGCAGTTCTGGAATACGATAGTACTGGAGGATAATGGGTTCCTGGTAGCTTCACGTTTGATTCTTCTCAACTCTTTGGCAGTTAATGTGTATCTTTTTTTCCTCAACATGTTTTTTGCGACTCTGTTGACTATTTGCAACAAAATGTTTGATGGTTCTGTGATCACTCCCCAATATCTTAACAATTTCAAGAGTGCTGCATCCCTCTGAAAGTCTTTTTACAATTTTTGACTTTTCAGAGTCAGTTAAATCTCTTTTGGCCCATTTTGCCTGAGGAAAAGAAGCTGCCTAATAATTATACACACCTTGATATAGGGTGTTGATCTCCTTAGGCCCTACCCTCCCTTATTACACAAATACACACCACCTGATATGTTTATATCCACTAAGCATTCAAGTTTATACAGCTTGGAGGTGGAAAATACACATGAAAATGATGATATGGCCAAAAATACTCACTTGCCTAATACTTGTGCACACAGAACCTTATTTTTCTCATCACTGAATTGCATTTCTTGAATAGAGCCCAGTGTTCAAGTCTACCAAGATCCTTCTGGATCTTGAATCTATTTTCTAAATTATTAGATGTTCCCCCCAACTTGGTGTTGTCTTCAAATTTAATGAGTTCCCCTTCTATCCCCTCATCTAGATCAAAGTTCCCCAGCCTTTTCAGCTTTGCAGACGAGCAGGAGGGAGGAGAGGATGGTTCCACATGTGCAGTAGGCACATGCACGTATGCACGCAACTCCACTTGCATGAGCAACAGACGTGCATCCACCATTCATGCAAATGGAGCGCATGCACATGCACTTTCCCACCACTTGTGTGGCCCAGTACCGAAAGCTCACGGCCCAGTAGTCGGCCCCAGCTTGAGTGTTGGGGACTCCTGATCTAGATCACTTATGAAGATGTTGAAGAGTACTTGGCCTAAGAAAGAACCTTGAGGTACCCCACTGCATGCTTTCCTCCATGTAGATGAAGTTAGATTTAGGACATGCTGACTGTCGTTTGTCAGCCAATTGCAAATCCATCTGGTGGTGGTACTGTGTATCCTTCTCCCTTTGCCTTATTGAAGTCTAAGTAAACTCTCCAGAACATTTTGCTAGTCCACTTAGTCAGAGAAGGCAATATGGTTTTTCTGCTATGATTTGTTTTTGACAAATCCATGCTGGCTTCTAGTAATCATCTTGTTCATTTACAGATCCAAATGCACTGCTTATTTTTCCCAGGTATTGATGTCAGGCTGATTAGTCTATAGTTTTCTGGACTCACTGTAGATTCTGAGTTTGTTAAAATCAACTCTCTTAAAGTTTAAGACATTGGCTGGATTATGTTCTATTGTTTGTATTTGCATTATATTGAATTCCAATATGACATGGTCACTCTTTCCCAAAGTTCTGGCCACTTCAATTCCCTTGTTCACTTCTTCTCTATTAGTAAGAATTAAGTTCAGTATAGTTGTCCCTCTAGTACCTTTTGTCTGGCAAAGTTGTTAGTAGGTAGTCCCCATTACTATTATGTATTTTCTACATACATTTGTTAACTGGTTAGCAAAAGGTTCCTCTATTTCTTCTGCTTGGTTGGGTGGCCTGTAGTATATGCCTATAGTAATGTAATATTCCCCCTTTTATATTGATCTATATATATTCTAGGAGGTTTTCGTCCTTGGTTTTGTGCATTTCCGTGGGGGTACAGTAATCTTTGATATACAGTGCAACTCCACCTCTTCTTTTTTTAGGTCTGTTTCTTTTGAATAGTTTATTATATCCTTCCATCAGTACATTCCAGTCATGAGTTTCATCTCACCTGAATAAATTAAAACTAGAGATTAAACTCAAGGACATGTAGGGAATTCGGGGGCAGAATGGGGGAGATGGGATCTGTTGTTACTTGATCAAACACTGTACTGTTCCCTCATTGGGGCCCCAGGCCAATTAGCAGAGCCAGGTGTTTAGGCCCTTACAAAAGAATAGGGTTGAGACCAACCTCACATCAGGGGCAAGGAGTTCCATAGGGCAGGAGAAACCGAAGAGAATCCCCTGCTCCTGGACCCTTCCAGCCGGAATAATCGGGCTGATGGGGCCTGCAGCATGCCACCTCTGCTGACGCCAGTGGGACGTGCAAATCTCAGTGGGGTGAAACAGTTCCTCAAGTAACCTGGAGCTATAAAATGAAGGGCTTTAAAGGTGATTACTAATACCTTTCATTTTATAGCTCCAGGTTACTTGAGGTTACTAATACCTTGAATTGCACCTGGAAGCAGACCAGTTAACAATGCAGCTCGTGGAGCAGTAATGTTACAGGGACCATTTTTTGAGGCCCAAAAATTGCCTCTGCTGCCAAGTTCTGCACCAGCTGTAGCTTCTGAACACTCTTCAAGGACAGCCTCATGTACAGCATGTTATGTATCCAGGTGAAGGAAACACAGACACACGTTCATAGCAGTCACCACCAGGGGGCATTGGACTTTTGGCAGGAACCCAGTTTCGACGGGAAACAGAGATTCAAATCGATTGGCCGGCTGCTCACTTGGCCAGGTATAAAAGGAGGGCAGGTACCCCCTATTCCCCACTACAGTCACTTCCAATGAATAAAGATCTGCCATGCTGTACTCATCGTCTCAGCATCCTTCCTGCTCTCCAGAACCCACTACACAATAGTGGCAACGAAGGTGGGATCCTGCTTCACCGTAAGAGCTGAAAGTCACTAGGGGACGGCATCGCTTGCTGGAGGAAAGAGGCATCTTCCCCCCCCCCTCGACCACGCTAGCAGCCACATCGGTGGAGCAGGATTCACGGGAGCCAGACGCAGAGATGGCACAGATTGGACAGCCCCGAGAATTCGACATCTGTCACCCCGAACGGTGGGACTCTCACCTGGGACAGGTCGAAAATTTCCTCCGGGCAAACCAGATCACCGAAGATGGCCTGAAAGCAGTGACCCTGCTCTGCATAAGCGGGCCCGCAGATAATTGCCCGGCCGCCCTGTTTAGGGTGACCCGCTCCCTCCTTAATCAGGAGGTGAGGGAGGAACCCTTGCAGGGCTGTGCCAAGGAGTTTGGTCAACATCTGTTGGATAAAATCGCTCAGATTCGGACCGGTCTGGACTCCAACTGGGGAGAGTCCGACGATCAGGACACAGGCGGTCTTGTCAATGCTATCTGGGAGGAGTTTGATTCTGTGACCCCTGAGGAAGTGGACAGGATTATGGGGAGGTTGAGCTCCACCACATGTTTATTGGACCCGTGCCCTTCTTGGCTGGTCTATGCAGCTCGGGAGAGGACACGAGGCTGGTTCCAGGCAGTTATATCTGCTTCTTTGAGTGAGGGTAATTTCCCCGCCGTCTTGAAGGAGGCGGTGGTGAGACCTCTCCTCAAGAAGCCTGCCCTGGATCCAGCTGTGTTGAATAACTTTCGTCTGGTCTCCAACCTTCGCTTTCTTGCGAAGGTTGTTGAGAGTGTGGTGGCGCATCAGGTCCCCCTGGTTCTGGATGAAGCGGATTATCTAGACCCGTCCCAATCTGGTTTCAGGCCCCGGTACAGCATGGAGATGGCATTGGTCGCTCTGGTGAATGATCTCTGGAGGGCCCGGGACAGAGGACATTCCTCTGTCCTTGTCCTAATAGACCTCTCGGCGGCTTTCGATACCATCGACGATGGTATCCTGCTGCGGCGTCTCAGGGGATTGGCAGTGGGAGGCACAGTTCTTCAGTGGTTCTCCTCCTATCTCCTGGGACGCTCGCAGTCGGTGTTGGCAGGGGGGCAGAGGTCGACCCCAAGGACTCTTGTTTGTGGAGTTCCTCAGGGGTCGGTCCTCTTGCCTCTCCTGTTCAACATCTACATGAAACCGCTGGGTGAGATCATTCGTGGTTTTGGAGTTGGGTATCATCAGTATGCCGATGATACCCAGCTTTTCATTTCGACCCCAAACCACCCCAGTGATGCCCTCGACGTGATGTCCCGTTGCCTGGAGGCGGTTCGGGTCTGGATGGGGAGGAACAGACTTCAGCTCAACCCTGACAAGACTGAGTGGCTGTGCATTCCGGCATCCCGGGACATTCAAAATATTCCACCTCTTTCTATGGGGGGTGAGTTTTTACCCCCCGTGGATAGGGCTCACAACTTGGGAGTCCTCCTAGATTCACGGCTTACCCTGGAAGACCATATAGTAGCCATGACTAGGGGGGCTTTCGCCCAGGTTCGCCTGGTGCGCCAGTTGCGGCCCTATCTGGACCGGGATGCCCTGTGTACGGTCACTCATGCACTCGTGACCTCTCGCCTGGACTACTGCAATGCTCTTTACATGGGGCTCCCCTTGAAGACCACTCGGAGGCTCCAACTGGTACAGAATACGGCCGCGAGAGTTGTCTTGGGAGTTTCCCGGTACTCCCATGTTACACCTTTGCTCCGCGAGCTGCATTGGTTACCAGTTGTCTTCCGGGTGAGATTCAAGGTTTTGGTTATGGTCTTTAAGTCCTTACATAGCATGGGTCCGGAGTACCTCGGGGACCACCTGCTGCCGGCATCAACTTCCCTCCGCCCTGTGCGTTCCCACAGAGAGGGCCTCCTCAGGGTGCCTCCGGTCAGAGAATGTCGGCTGGTGGCCCCCAGTGGGAGGGCCTTCTCTGTGGGCGCTCCGGCTTTATGGAACCAACTGCCGGTTGAGCTCTGGACGGCACCGGACCTTCGCTCCTTCCGGCGCGGTCTGAAGACCCATTTATTTGAACAAGCTGGCCTGGTCTGATGGGGGACGTTAGGGTTTTTAATGGGTTTTATATTGTTACTGTTTTTATCTGGGCAATTGTTTAATTCTCTTTTAATTTTTGTATTTTCTATTTATATATGCCCTGTTCACCGCCCTGAGTCCTTCGGGAGAAGGGCGGTATACAAATTTAATAAAATACAAAATACAAATACAAAATTCCAAGACCTCACCGAGAAGCTGAACGGGCATTTCAAGCCACGAATGTCTGAGCTGGCCTGGTGGTTCCAGTTCGTCCAGAGGGTCCAACTGCCGGGCGAATCGGCATCGGAGTTCATCGCAGCCTTGCGGCAGGCCACCCACCTCTGCAAGTTCACCAATCTGGATGAGAGGCTGTGCGACAGGCTCGTGTTCAGCCTACGTGAGAAGTGCCTGCAACAGAAGTTGTTCGCAAGGCCCAACTTAACCCTCCAAGATGCTCAGGATAAGATCTTGGCCAACGAGGTGGCTGGCAGCACGTGGCAAGCGGTCCCGACCCCCTGACCCAGCAGCCCAGGAGGATCCATCCACCTCGAAGATGCTGCATACGGAGGGAGCGGAGAAGCAGAAGAGACCGGCATCGACCAGGTTTGGAGGAGGCCGGGACAATGAGGAAGCCGGGAGAAACAGCGGAAGGCAATAGCCTTCCCGAAATGCGCAAGCTGTGGCCGAGACCATGTGCACACAAACTGCAAGTTTCGATCAGCCACATGTCAGGCCTGCAGAAAATCAGGCCACATCGCAGTGGTCTGCCATAGCCGTTTCTGAGAGGGTCTCCATGAGCTGCAGCCAGAGGACGCATCGCAGAAAGGTACTGGGGCCCAGAAACCGACCAGTATAGGATTTTTTGAAAGCTGGAGGGCCATCTGCCGAACCGGGGCCCGACGGCCACTTAAACCCAAAATTAAATTGGACGTCCATTTACAGGGCATTCCCTGTAAAATGGAGCTTGACTCCGGCTCTGCAGTCTCAGTCATATCGTATGAGACTTTTAAACTTATTTGCGGTCAGAGCAAGCAGTGGGTCAAATTGAGGCCCTTAAACATTATCCTCACCGATTTCCAAAACACCCCAGTAAAAATCAAGGGGGAGGCCACCCTTTCAGTGCGGTTTAAGAAGTTCCAAGGGCACTTGGATATTATTGTGGTTGAGGGCCGGAGAACCAGTCTAGTTGGGCTAGACTGGTTTGAGGCACTAGGCATAGGGATCTCAGGCATCTATAGGACCCAGGAAAGCAGCATCAAATCCGTCTGCAAAGAATTTGCAGAGGTATTCAATAACAAGCTAGGCAGGTACACCGGGGGCCCGATCTCTTTTAAACTAAACCCCAGCGTCCTCCCCATTAGGATTAAACCCTGGCAAGTCCCCTTCACGCTTAAACACAAGATAGAAGGTGAGTTAGACGAACTAGTCGAACAGGGAGTCCTACAGCCAGTAGAAGGGGGAGAGTGGGAGACCCCTATAATCACCCCTCTCAAAGCTAACAGGGAGGTCAGGATCTGCACCTACTATAAATGTACATTAAATCGGGCCCTTAACCAGCACACTTACCCGGTCCCAACAGTCAGCCACGTTCTCGCTTCCCTCCAAGGCGGCACCATCTTTGCTAAGCTGGATCTCGCGCAGGCGTACCAGCAGCTGCTGGTTACCAGGGAGACGGCAGAAGCACAAACAATAGTAACACACAAGGGAGCCTTCAAGGTTAACAGCCTGCAGTTTGGTGTCAGTGTAGCACCAGGCATCTTCCAGGAGGTAATGGAGTGGACTCTCAAGGGCATTCAAGGGGTATGTCCTTATTTTGATGATGTCCTCATTGCAGGGGACACAGAAGAAGTACTGGCTGAAAGACTGAGGGCAGTGTTAAGCAGATTATGTGCTGCAGGTCTCAAATTAAAAAGGGACAAATGTAGCATTGGGGTGGCATCCACTGAGTTTTTGGAGTTTAAAATAGATGCCAGTGGGATCCACCCTGCAGAATCCAAAGTATGGGCAATTAAGATGGCCCCCACTCCCAAGAACAAGGCTGAACTGCAAGCCTTCCTTGGGCTGCTCAACTTAAACCATTCCTTCTTATCCCACAAGGCAGCAATAGCTGAGCCTTTGCACAGGCTCCTAGATAAGAAAGCTGCATGGAGCTGGACCAATGTCCATGAAAAAGCTTCCAATCCTTAAAGGCCCTACTTTCAAGCAGGTCTACAGTCACCCACTTCATAGAAACAAAGCCCATCTGCATTGCTTGCGATGCTTCACCCTATGGAGTGGGTGCAGTACTGAGCCACCTAGAGGAAAATGGGGAACAGGTGCCCATCGCATACTAATCCAGAACCTTGTCAGGGACAGAGATGAACTACGCCCAGATAGACAAGGAGGCCCTGGCAATAGTGGCTGGGGTCAAGAAATTCCACGACTACTTTATGGTAGGGAATTCACTATATTCACAGATCATGAGCCTCTATTAGGGTTATTCACCATGGACAAACAACCCCCCCAAATTCTCTCCCCAAGGATGCTCAGGTGGTCCATATTCTTATCATTGTACACCTTTAAGCTGGTTCACAAACCAGGGAAAGAAATGGGCCATGCGGATGGGTTAAGTAGGCTACCCCTGACTAACACAGAACCTGATCTGGTGCCTGCTGCACAGATACTGACAATCCAAGAGCTTCCGGAATGCCCTCTCCATGCTAGGGACATAGCAACTGCATCAGATAAAATCCTGAGCAGGGTCCAGTCTTGGGTATTCACAGGGTGGCAAGATAAGAGTCCAGGCCCGGAATTCCAGGCTTATTTCATAAGAAGACATGAATTGTCTGCCCATAACAGATGCCTGTTGTGGGGTAGTAGGGTCATCATACCAGACACACTGAGGGATAGAGTCCTGAAATCCTTACATGAGGGGCACCCTCGTATAGTGCGAATGAAGGCATTAGCTAGAAGTTACCTTTGGTGGCCAGGGCTAGATAAGGCAATAGAAGAGCAGGTAAACGGGTGTTACAATTGTCAAAGGTGCAGACCTGAGATGCCCCAAGCACCTGTCCACAAATGGGAGGCCACACACACACCCTGGTCCAGGGTCCACATAGACTACGCGGGCCCATTCCAGGGACAGCTCTTCCTATTAGCGGTAGATAGCCACTCCAAATGGTTGGAGGTAGTGCCAGTCCCCAATATGACCAGGGCCAGAACAATCCAAGTGCTCAGGAGACTTTTTGCCACACACGGCCTGCCTGACATCTTGGTATCAGATAATAGGGCTCAATTTACCACTGCTGAATTTCAGGCCTTCATAAAAGAGAATCTGATTAGACAGTCACATCCGCGCCTTTCTACCCGTCGACTAACGGACAAGCAGAGCGCATGGTGAGAACGATCAAGGACGCACTCAGGCGCATCATCGTCGGCGAGTGGCATCACAGGTTGGCGGACTTCCTATTATCCCAACACACCACACCCTGCACAGCAACGGGGAAGAGCCCGGCGGAACTCCGTTGGGGCAGACACCTCATCACCAAATTGGACAGACTGCACCCCAACAGAGTGGCTTCGGAGACTGAGCAACCCAACCCCTCTAGGGAGTTACACTCTGGTGACTTGGTCTGGGCCAGAAACTATGGGTCCAGACATTTGTGGATTCCGGGGGTGGTGGTTGACAAAACCGGGCCTTTATTCTACGTACTAGGGGTGGAGGGGGGTCGCCAGGTCAGACGGCACATAGACCAGGTCAGGAAACAGGTTCCTGAATGGCCACAGACCGATCACCTGGAAAACTACCCATCATCAAGCTCAAATCATCACTACCAACCCCACCAACAAACAACAGAACCTGAGCCCGAAGAAGACCTCTCTGACCCAGTACTGTTGCCAGTAAGCCCTGTTTGACCGGGACAACAACATGACCAGGGCCGCAGTGACAACCCTGCCACAAGGTCAGACTCTGGGGTGGGTCAACCGGAAATGGTCAACCAGGACTCAAACACTGACTCTGCCGTCCAAGACATGGGGGAAGTTTCCCTAAGACGTTCATCCCGGGTTCATCGGCCACCTGCGTACCTGTCGGACTATGTGCATCAATAGGGACCGTTGTTTGAGGGGATTGTTTTGTCTTTTAAGGGGGAAGGGATGTTATGTATCCAGGTGAAGGGAACACAGACACACGTTCATAGCAGTCACCACCAGGGGGCATTGGACTTTTAGCAGGAACCCAGTTTCAGCGGGACACAGAGGTTCAAACCGATTGGCCAGCTGCTCACCTGGCCAGGTATAAAAGGAGGGCAGGTAACCCCTATTCCCCAGTACAGTCACTTCCACCGAATAAAGATCTGCCATGCTGTACTCATCGTCTCAGCGTCCTTCCTGCTCTCCAGAACCCACTAGACAATACAGCACTATACAATAGTCCAACCATGAGATGACTAGGGACTGAATGACAGAGTGCAAGGAGTCCTGATCCAGGAAAGGCCACAACTGGCACACAACACAAAGTTGTGCAAAGACTGTCCTATCCATGACTGCCACATGCTCCTCGAGCAAGAATCATGAGTCCAGGTGAAACCCACCCCCCCCCAAAAAAAATTGCAGACTGGATCTGTTTGGGATAGTGCCACCTATCCAGAGTCAAAGATGATGAAGGCTCAGAGCCCTGTGAACCCAGAGCCACTTGATCTTACCAGGGTTCAGTCACCTGATGTTTCCTGTCCAGACCCTCACAGCCTCCAGGCACCATGAGAGAGTGGATAATTGGGTGTCATTGGAGTACTGAGTCCTGTGGTAAACCACAAAATAGTGTCTTAGGTTGACTCTCCTTATCAGTACTGATTGAGACCAGCCTGGCGAAAAGAACCGAAGGAACTTTTCTTCCTTCCCATCACTCTTGTTGTTTGATTGTCTTGGGGTTTATATTTGGGAATAGATCCTAAGGATTGGTCACCCTCCTCAATTTTAGTTTAAAACCCTCCTGATCAGTCGCATTTTGAATACATTCTTCCTGGTCCTTTTGAGGTGCAGCCCATCCCTTGCCAGAAGCCCTTCATGTAGGTAATGCACAACATGGTCTAAGAATCCAAAGTTCTCTTGGCGGTATCAATTCTTAAGCCAGTGATTCATTTCTAAAAATTTTGTTCCATCATTGGGTGTTGTCCTTTTGTTGGAAATACAGATGAAAACACCACTTTTGCTTCTAACTCCTTAACTTTCTTGCCTAGCTGCTCATAATTTCTCGATATTGTTTTCAGGTTCATTATTGTGTCTTTCGTCCCTACATAAAGGAGAAGAAAGGGATAGTAATTTGTGGGACTGATTATTTTAGTAAGATTCTCAGTCACATCTTTGATTTTTGCTCCAGGGAGACAACATATCTCCCTAGATTGAATGTCCAATCTACAGATAGCTGGTTCTGTTCCCCTGAGAATTGAATCTCCTATCACCAACACACGCCTTTTGTTTCCTAGGAAAGTTTAAGCTATTTTTCTTCTTTTCACAGGAGCACTTGATGATACTTCTTTTTTTACAGATACTTGATGATGTCTTTTTTGTAGGTGTCTCCATGCTTTCTTCCAGGGGAGGTTGCGGAATCGATTGTTCAGTTTCAAAGGAGCTGGAGTAGACAGCAGGGCATTGTTCTTGATTTCTGTTTTCTTCTTGTTTGCTTGTTCCTTATTATGGGTAACAAATAAGGAATTCGATATAGTCTTCTTGCTTAGGTTGGAGTTTTTCATTTTGTAGTTTCAGAGTGCTAGAGTTGCCTCTAGACCCTTTACTTTTTCTTCTAGTAATTTATTTAGTTTGTATTTGGTACATGTGTAATTTGAGTCTTCTATGGAGATACGCACATACATAGAACATATTTTACTAGTCACAATAGTGTCAGTCTCTTTTTCCATGACTATGTTTCGTTTTGCTAGTTAGTTTAAGGATTAAAATTTTAAAAGTGTATAAATGTTCAAAATGTAAAAGATTTAATCACAGATTTAGAAAAAGATTCTAATTTTAAATTCTAAAAGTTCATTTAAAAAATGTAAAAGTATGCACTTTGATATGTACTTCTTTTTGCAGGAAATTTTTGGCTGCTATCTATGAGATGTTTTGCCCTCTACTCTTTGCCTTGAAAATTTATTCCTTTCTTCCCTGTCTAGAAGTGTATTGTACTTATCCCTTTCCTCCCTGACTTCTTGCTCTTTGACTACCTGACCACTGCTGGGATGTCAGGTATGATGTGTGCTCTGGACACTTTGCTCTGCTGATTTAACTCTGTGCCACCACTGCTCAGCTGGTCCGCCATGCTGCTCTCAACCGCTGATAAGGGTACTCTGCTATGCTGCCACATAGCTCTACACAACCGCTGCTCAGCTTGTCCACCACGCTGCTCTCAGCCACTACTCTGGGCACTCTACACTACTGCCACTTAGCTCTGCACTGCTGTTGCTTGGCTGATCTGCCACGCTGCTCTCAGCCTAGTTGCCACCCAGCTCTGTTCCACCACTGCTCAGCTGGCCTCCATCTGCACTGCGCGCACCTCCACTCAGTTGTCCTCCATCCAGGCTGCTGGACTCAGTTGTTGGGCTGCCAGGTCACCTCTCGGGTGGGCTATACCAGGTTGCCTCATAGCCAGGCCACCAGGTCACCTTGTAGCTGAGTTGCTCCTCAGCTGGACCACCAGGCCACCTCTCCATTCTCTCAGGTGGACCACTAGGCTGCCTCTCAACTGGGCTGCTGGGCTGCCTCTCAGATGAGCTGTTGGGCTGCCTCTCAGCTGGCTGCCACTTGGGTGGACAGATGGCTCACTCACAGCTTCTTAGTGTGCATCCGAAAATGATTTTGCACCCTTAAAAGGATTTTTTTTTCAAAATATCAAAAATAAGAATTCTCAAACATTTTCAAAATTCCCAACAATTTAGTTTAGTTTTGTTTTTTAAATGATCTGGGGAAAAAATTTCTTAAATGTGAGTCTTTTACATTAACAGAATAAGAGAGTTGTACAGGATCTATATCATTCTGGGCAAATGGCTGTCAAATCTCTTCTTCAAAACCTCCAGTGATGAAACACCTACAAGCTTCTGAAAGCAAGTCATTCCACTGGTTAATTGTTTACATTGACCAGAAATTTCACCTTAGTTGTAGTAGTTTTTAATTATCCTTTTGGTCCCATCTATGGCTAATATTGAAGTTGCCCTATTGATATAGTTTATAATCCATAGATGAATTGAAAAAATAACAGATGAATAAAAAATAAAAACAAAATCTCAGTTGATTTTTACATAATAACCTTATATAAACAAAGTCTTGAATAAATGATCTTGTCAGGATCATTCAATATTTATAAAAATTCATAGTTGGTTTATTCAAGATCATGTAATTCATAGAGACTGTAATCCTTTATAATGCAGAAAAATATATGTAGAAAAATCCACCCTAGCAAACAGATCTGCACCTAATACATTAGAGAAAAAAGAAACACTCTTGCAAACAGATCTGTACCTAATTCATTTTGCAATTATATCTATCCAAGTATACACTTTTTAAAAAAGAACTATGCAGTTAGTATCGAAGAATTAAAATCGATGTGGTCTATATAGAGAAAAGAGATAATTGCTGAGTTGCTGTAATTTGTCTCCTCTCTCTTAAACATAACAAAAACTGCCAACAGACAGTCACACTACTCAGAACTCACCAATTTGCATCCAAGTAAATCATCCAAGAAAGTCTTCTTCTATTCACTTATTTTCCTGTGGGTGTAATTCTGTGTTTATTTAGGGTTTTTTAAAGATTTTTTATTATTCTCTTCAATTATATTAATTGAATTATTATTATCATTGAATTATTCTATTTTAATTATTGAGAATAATTCAGTTGTTATCTGACGGCAGGCAATTAGAGACAGAAAGATGCAAACGGAGGAGCAATGGACCAATGCAGTTGGAGGCAGCAGCATGGGAGACCAATGGCTGGGGACATTGAGGTGGACCAGCTGAGGACCCTGGCACTGCATCAATCCTGAAGACCCAAGCAAGCAAAGGGCAAAAAGACAGGAAGGGCCTAGTATCCCAGCAGTGGCTGGCAGGAAGGAAGAGAGGAAAAGCAGGCGGTGGGGAAGGGACAAACGCTGAGAACATGAAGGCAGGGAAGACAGGAACATTTTTTTCTCCAAGGCAGAAAGTTGAGGGCTAAGAACAAAGGATCTCATAAAAAAGAGCCTGAGAAGAAATAATTCTTTGTTTGGGAAAAAGTAGCCCTTCCCCTTCTTAAGCAGCCCCATCCTTTGTTATGCTGAAGAGTGAGGAGACATATAACAGCACAGCTGTACTTTCAAACTCTTCAATCTAAACTGCAAAAAACCCTCATATTTCTATCAAAGCAAAAGTACATACTGTTACATACTTTTACAATAACTGCAAGCTGATATTGCATTATTATGTTCAGCTGAGATATTTTTGTACAGCTGAAATACCACCTATGATTTTTTTTCTTCCATTCAGCTGAGATTCTTTCTTTCTTTTATCTTTTTCATTGTGTATGTGTGCATGGCTGTCTATCTACATTTATCTATACATACTGTCAGGACCCACCTCAATCCACATCTTAGGAAATAAGAACTCTTGGATGCAAGTTTGTTCAAAAGGAAAAGTTTACTAGGATGAGATCGATTGTGGCAATACAAGACGGGATCTAACAGAGTTACATTTCAATCCTATATAAAGCATTCCCATTTCAGCCCTCTCCCCTCATCCATTTGGTCAGGCTCACATTATTTACTTAGGTGTCAGGCCCTTCCGTGGGAAAGGGAACTCTCCTTGTTTTTATTGTTATTGCTTCTTCCTTTTCAGCTGTAAATGGAGATGCAATCCAGATCTTGCTCTCCCCCTGTCCCCCCCAAATCAAAAGTTTCCTTGGTCTTTGAAACACAGCCTACTGCAATCTGAGTAACCATCCTCTTTCTCCCTCCCCCCAGAGATGGCAGAATCCCCAGAATAAACACAATATTCTACCCATACATTATGAAATGTGATATAAATGGATTCTGACACATACAGGGCTTTTTTTCTCATAAAACGCTCAGAACGGAGTTCTGGCACCTTTTTTGGATGGAACCTTGTAGGGTAGGCACACCTGACATGTGTGAGTTCCGGCACCTTTTTCTTTTACAAAAAAGCACTGGACACATACATACATTTTATACACCTGTAGATTATGAATTATATCTAGAGAGCAACTTAAGTTGCATTTAAGTCCTATACAACAATGAAAAATTTTGAACTTTGAAATTTTTAATGAGCTTTCAGAATTTTACATTTTTAATTTAGAATATTTTTATTCTTTTAAATCTATGGTAAAATCCTTTTTATTTTGAACATATTGTATACTTTTGTGTCTGTGTCTGTCTCTCTGTGTGTGTGTTTATTGATTTTTAATACAATTCAACAGTGCTTATTCAAAAAATGTGTTGTCTGACTTTATCATTCACTAATAAAAATTAAATTGCTAATCCCTAGTTCGTTTCTCCAGCCATTGATAAAATAAGTCCCAAGTTTGAAAATATTCTGTTTCTTCTTTTTCTTTCAATCTCAAAGTCAATCTGTCCAATTCTGCACAGTAGTATTTTTTTAATTATTTCTTCCTCCAATGGTATTTCTTCATTTTTCCAATATTGTGCAAATACAAGTCTTGCTGCTGTTGGCACATGCAAAATCAAATATATACTTCGTGTATCCAGCTTTCCTGGCGTTATACCTAATAGAAAAGTTCAGGTTTCCCCAGCATCTTTTCTAGCCAACTATGTATTTTTGTCCAATATTTCTTTGCTTTAACACATGTCCCCCATACATGATAATAAGTACCTGGTTTATAATTACATTTCTGACATTTATCCAACATATTTTTAAACATTTTGCTAATCTTGCTGGTGGCTAGTGCCATCTATAAAACATTTTGTGTAAGTTTTCTTTATAAGAGGTTGACATTGTCAATTTGTAATTTCTTTCCCACAGACTTTGCCATTTCTCTACATCTACATTATATTCAAAAAAATTTGCCCGTTATCATTGTTTCTTTTACTTGTTCATCTTCCATTTTCAAATTTAATAAAAAGTTATACATTTTCTTAATTAGTTTTTCATCAGAGGTTAATAATATCTGATCAAATAAAATCTGCTCTTTATAAAATCCATACAATTTAGCATCTTTATCATATCTTACTTGCATCTGTAAATGTGTCTAGATTTTAAGTTCCCTTCAGATTTTAGAATATATGTCCATATTTTCTCAAGACTAACTAGATTTGAATGCACAAATGCTTCCATTGTTGAAAACCATCCTGGAATTTTCAAATATATTTTACATTTTATTTTTTTTCTGTTAGTAATAATGCATTTCTAATATAGTGGTTTTGAAAATATTTATGAATTTTATTTTTCCCATAAAAAGGCACGCCAACCAAGTTGTAAGTCTTGTCCCTCTAGATACAACAGTCTTTTATTTCTGAGAGTTATCCATTCTTTTACCCACGCTAACACTAATGCTGGATAATATAAAACCCAATTTGGCAAGCCAAAACCTCAGTTTCCCTTAGCTTCTTGTAACATTTTCAATTTAATTTTAGCTTTCTTTCCTTGACAGATAAATTTTAAAATTAAGGAATTCAAGTCTTCAAAAACAATTGTCTAGTTTTATAGGTATCATTTGAAATAAGAAAAGTATTTTTGGTAATATATTCATTTTCACCATAGCAATTCTTCCTAACAACAATTGTAGATTTTTTCATTTTTCCAAGTCAAGTTTTATTTAGTTTAGTAATTTTATATAGTTATCTTCTTTTATCATTGGGGTGTCTCTTGCAGACATTATATTTATGTTTAATTTCTGCAATTTAAAAAAATTCTTTTCCTTTTTGATGGAGAGTTCAATCTATGTTCACTGAAAAAAATCCGTTTTCCTTCTCCGTTTTATTTACTTATATTTAGGTCTTGTCAATCTCGTGGTTCTCTGCTCTCTTGCCATTCCCTCACCCTCTTGGGCTATCTTCTCTTTCTCATCTTCAGTTGGTGTAGTTGTTTCCTCTGTTGCTTGTTCTGTCTGTTTCTGGACTTCTCTATCCTCTTGTTGGTATTGTGTTCTTTCTTCCAAAAATGCTCTATTTCTTTCGTAGAAATCTTCTGCCTTCCAAATTGAGTTCAGTTGATATCTTGTATTGTTCCAGTAGATTAAGATCCCTTCTGGCATTAACCATCTAAAGTTTACACCTTTTGCAATTAGCTTTGTAGTCAGAAAATGGTATTGTTTTTGGGTGTCCCTTATTCTCTTAGGGATCTGCCTCAACACCACAATCTCCCTATTTCTATATTGTAGTGGATGATCCCTAGCTCTTCTGAGTATTTCATCTCTCATTGTTTTCTTTACAAATCTTACGTGAACTTCTCTAGGCAATTTGTGTTTCCTCACATAGCTTGAATTCATTCTAAATGTCTCATCAATCTCCAATTGCATCTCCATTCTGTCTATTTTCAAGGTCTCCACCAGGAAATTAATAACCACTTCTGTTATATCTTCCTCATCTGCAGGTATGTTCTGGAATCTTAAATAGTGTACAGCTTTCTCCATTTCCAAGGGTGTGATCTCTCCTTCTCAGCTTTGATTTGCTTGTCCTAGCCCTTCATTTTCTTCCATCATTGCCTCCATTTTTTATCAGTTTCTTCTAATTTATCTTCCATTTTCTGAATTCCTTGTTCATTTTTAACAATCATTTGTTGATGGGCATCAAATTTTGTCTTTATATCAAGCCATTGTTCATTTAGCTTATCTAAGTTGTTTTTGTCTCTTCATGATTCTTCCTTATTGTTTCTTGAATTAATTGTTTGTTTTTTCTCATTGTAGCGATGTTTCAATAGATCCCTGACTTGCTGTACTAGATATCCCAGAGGAGGGTGCAAAGGATTTTTTTTTTTGTAATTTTAGTAAGATTTGGTGCATTCATTTTTCAATTAATCAGGTTTTGTAAATCCAACCATAAAGAAGGCCAACTGCTTTAGGCTAATCCAAATATTCCAGTTCAAAAATATAAACAGCTCTGTCTCCAAGTAGTTTCTTTAATAGTTGTATCCAGAGTCAGCACATATGATTATACAAAACCTTTTTAGCATAGAGTCACACAAAGTCCTTTTTGTTTACAACAGGTGTTAGTCCAAGGTCAGCAATTTCTCTAGTTCTTTTTGTATTGTAGTGCCTTCTTCCCACCACTGGATGTCCTTGTTTAACTGTACTGTCTATATCCAATTTTTTAAAAACTTTTCAAAATGCTTTCTCCCAGAAAATAAACAGAATTTTTCCCAAATCATAAAGATTAACAATCTGACTGATCTTTATATCAGTCCCAATTTCATTTTCTATATATCTTTGTATTCCTTGATTTTGTTCCCCCATTTAAGATGTTTCGCCACTTTTAACTCCCTTCTTCCAAATCTTCTTGGGGTCATTTGCTTTTGGAAATTGTCCAATACAGGGATTTATGTTTGTAAATTCATAGGGAAAAGAAATATAAACAGTCTCACCCAGATCTCAACACATTGAGGAAAATCAACTGTTCAGCGGCTTGCCATGTTATTCACTTCTTTCCCAGCTGTCTATAACTTGGGTTGTCTGCACAGCCTTTCTCCTGGCTGTTTGAAGGGGTTCCTTGGTTCAATTGGGTTGACCGCCATCAGCTCCAAGCTCCCTAAACTTCCCTTCCTCCTCGTCGCCTCTCCAGGGCAACTTTCCGACCCCTTGGAGTTTCTGGATGGAGCTAAATTGGACTAGGAAACAGGAGCCCTGGTTTCTTCCATCCATGCTGTCATGACCAAACTGGAAATCTGTATACTTTTTATTTTTTTTAATCCTTAACAAAAACAAAGTCATGGAAAAAGAGACTGACACTATTGTGATTTGAAAACTATGTTCCTTGTATATGCTTGCGCCCGTAGAAGACCCAAATTATATGTATGTCAAATGTAAATTAACTGAATTACTGGAAGAAAAAGTAAAGGGTCTAGAGGCAACTCTAACCACTTTCATCCTACAAAATGAGAAACTCCAACCTATGCAAGAAGGCTATATCCAAATTGAACATAATAAGGAACAAACAACTTTTAATAGAAATGATCCTATAAATGAACTTTTAGAAGAGGACCAATGGAAATATGTCACTCATAGAAAAAAACAGCAATCAAGAACAAGATCCCTACTGTCTAAATCAGCACATTCCAATGCAGCCCCATTGGACCTCAGCAACCAGTTTCATAGCCTCTTGCTGGAAGACAGTATGCAAACACTTAGAAAAGAGTCATCGTCAAGCACTCCTGTAATAGGAAGAAAAGTAGTCCAATCTATTTTTGGTGATAGGAGATTCAGTTCTCTGGAACAGAACCTGCAGTCTGCAGATGAGATAGTATGTTGCCTTTCTGGAGCAAAAATCAAAGATATAGTTAAAAACCTTACCAAAATAATCAAGCCCACAGATTATCACCCCTTTTTCCTCCTTCACGTAGGGACCCTGAGGGTCTTCTAGGCCAGCCCCCTGCTCAAGCACTAGAGGAAAAGCTATACTAGACCTAATTCTTACTAATAGAGAAGAAGTGATAGAGGGAGTAGAAGATACTGGAACTTTGGGTGAGAGTCATCACGTTATATTGGAATTCAATATAATGCATGGTTTGTTCTTCATTGTTTCGCAGTACAAAACTAAGTTGGCTAAATAAAATATATACGATAAATCAATAGAAAATTCTTTGTTGTGGGTGATTTTCCAATTATTTCAATTATATTTGACCAAATAATAATTAAGGAGTAATTAAGCATTACCACTAAAAAAAACCCTCCTTACAGTTTTTCTACTACAATTTGGGAAAATATGTGTAATATAACTGTGGCAGATCCTAATAGTGTGCACAGATTATCTTTATTTATTTATTTTTATTTATTTTATTTCCATTTATATCCCGCCCTTCTCCGAAGACTCAGGGTGGCTTACAAGCTTAGCAGTAGCCTTCATTCTATGTATATGCCTGCTTATTAGGGCTTTCACACACACCCCAAACGGCATTATTACAAAGTCAGCTTATTGCCCCCAACAATCTGGGTCCTCATTTTACCTACCTCGGAAGGATGGAAGGCTGAGTCAACCTTGAGCCTGGTGGGACGCGAACCTGCACTAATTGCAGGCAGCTGGTGTTACTTAAGAAGGCATTAGCCCACTGCTCCACAGATGATCTGGATGTAACAATTTCAGTGATCTTAAATAGATCATTAAATTAAAATCCCAAATTAGTCTTCTGGAGATTGAGACATTCAAGAGATTCTGTCTACTGAAATAATATTCTATAATATTGAAAAATTCTCTTTAAATGTTTAAATAAAACAAATATACAATGATTATGTTAATGTTTATAATTAAAGAAATTTAATAAAATAATTAAAGAGGAAATAAACCAGGTTTATTTAATATCAATTTAGAATTCATGACCAATCCTTCTCCAAAATATTTATTTATTTATTTGATTTATATCCCATCCTAATTATTTTATAAACACCTCATATAGTCATAGAATCATATGGCTGGAAAGGACCTGGGAAGTCTTATTGTCCAACCTCCTGCTCAAGGCAGGAGTCTTCTACCATCCCAGTCATATGGTTGTCCAGTCTAGTTTTGAAAACCTCAAATGATAGAACACCCATAACTCCAAGAGGCAAGCTGTTCCATTGATTAATTGTTCTCATTGACAGAAAATTTTTCTTTCTAGGTTAACTCTCTCTTTAACAAATTTCCACCATTACTTTTTGTCCTCTGATATCTTACAGCAGGCATGTCAAAATGCCGGCCCACGGGCTGGATGCGTCACGCTGAAACCACACCCACCCCATTTCCGGCACGGGAAAAAAATTCCAATACGTTGCACGATGTCACATGACATCTCAAGTTTGACATGCCTGCCTTAAAAAATAAATCAATCCTCTCTTTGTAACAGCCCCTCTAGTACTGGAATATATTTATCATGTCCCCCCATAATTCTTCTCTTCAATAGACCAGACATACCTAGCTCCATCAAGTCCTTGTCATACAATTTAGCCTTCAGTTCATTTATTATCTTGTTGCTTTTCTTTGTACGCTTTCCAGGGTCACAACTTTTTTTTTGTTCAATATTTTATTAATTTTTTATCATCACAAATCCTTAATATTTTATCAGCAACATATTGACTGGGTTCCAATGTTTAATTTACTAATACATGTTAAACTCCTTTCTCTCTACCTCATTTTTCTAGCCATTGTTAAAATGTATCCCATGTTCTAAAGTATTCTGAGTCTTCTTTCTCTTTCATTTTCACTGTCAGTCTGTCAATTTCTGCTCAGTCTAAAATTTTCTTAATTATCTCTTCCTCTGCTGGTAATTCTTCATCCTTCCAATGTTGAGCAAATACAATTCTCACTGCAGTTAATTCATGTAACATTAAATATTCCTTCTCAAAATTTCCTACAATTATACCTAAAAGCAGGGCTTTTTTTCTCATAGAATGCTCAGAACGGAGTTCCGGCACCTTTTTTGGATGGAACCTTATAGGGTAGGCAAGGCGGGTTGTATGACATGTGTGAGTTCCGGCACCTTTTTCTTTTACAAAAAAAGTACTGCCTAAAAGAAATAATTCTGGCTTAAAATCTGTGTTTTTTAGTCATTTTCTCTAAACATATATGTATTCTTGACCAAAACCTTTTGGCTTTAGGGCATGTCCACCAAATATGATAACATGTGCCTGGTTTTTGTCTACATTTCCAACAATTGCTAGACATATTTTTAAACATTTTAGCTAACCTTATATGTGTAAAATGACATCTCTAGAACATTTTGTATAGGTTTTCTTTGTAAGTCACCGCCTTTGTTATTTTAGAGTTTCTTTCCCAAAGGCTTTGCCAGTTTTCTAGCTCTATGTTATGCCCAAAGTTTTTTGCCCATATTGTTGTGTTCAGTGGTGGCAACAGATACCCGGAGACGGATAAGGGTTTACTCTTGTTTATTCCAATACACGTGGCCGACTGACCTGGCATGCCCCAGTAACCCTTATATGTCCGGCAACTGCCGGACAATAGCCTTGTAAGCCGCCCTGAGTCTTCGGAGAAGGGCGGGATATAAATGGAATTAAAATAAATAAATAAAATAAATAAACCCCCTGGCTGGAATCTCCCGCTTTGCCTCAGACACCCAACCCGGTGTCCAGGAATTCCTGCTGGCCGGATCAGCCAATCACGAGGCTGGACAGGTACATACAGAACACCCCTTTCCCCCCAATTGTGAATTAATCTATTCCCTGTTTCATTTCCTTACAAAATCCCTTAGGTATTCCGGAGGTCTGTGTTCTCTGGCAGGGTATCTCCCAGGTGGACTGTCAGATCTTATCTCCTTCCCCTGGACTGGTCCTGTTAGCCCTGGCTGCACCCCCATCAGCTGGTGACCCGCTGGCAGTGAGGTTCCTGTGAGATCTCTTGGCACTGGCTCTGTGACTGGCTCTGGGCATTCTGCCCCCCTTGTTGTAGTCCTTGGTGTTCCGGCCTCAGTTGGTCCGGCACTGCCCATTGAGTTCAGACGAGGTGATGTAGTTGGAAGTGGGAGTGGTTTGTAGTGTGTGTGACTTTGCTGTTGCTGAGTCTCACTGGGTGCCGGTGGGGTATTCTCTGGGGCCCTTTTCCTGAGTTGGTCAATGTGTCTCCTGACCTGGCGTTCCCCTTCCCCCTCTATGATGTAAGATAGTGGCCCCAGCTTGTCTACAACCACTCCCTGTGACCACTTGTCCCCTTGGCCGTAGTTCCTGGCCCACACCAAGTCTCCAATGTTCAATGATCTGGCCGTGCAGTCCTGTTCAGTTTCAGCTGATACCCTATCTGGGTGGAGCCTATCTAATTTGGTTGTGAGTCTCCTGCCCCACCTCATTTCTGCTGGGCTTTTTCCTGTTGCTGTGCACGGTGTTGTGTGTTGTGCCAGCAAAAACTGAGTCAATCTTTGGTGCCAGTCCCCTACAATAATTCTGCGCAGTGCATCCTTGTTTGATCTCACGTTCCTTTCTGCCAATCCGTTGCTGGAGGGATGGAAGGGTGCCGATGCTGCATGCCTAATCCAGTTGGCCTTGAGGAAGTCCTGAAATTCAGCAGAGGTGAATTGAGGGCCATTGTCAGATACAATTACGTCAGGCAAAGAGTCCCCTCAGGACCTGTATTGTTTTTTCTGACGTCATGCTCTTAACAGGCACCACCTCTAACCACCGAGAATAACTGTCAACCACTACTAAGAATGTCTGACCCTGGAATGGCCCCCGCATAATCTATGTGTATTCGGGACCAGGGGTTGTGTGTTGCCTCCCACCTGTGTACTGGTGCATGAGCTTGTTCTGGCCTAGACCTCTGGCATTGGTAGCATCCACTATTCCCTGGTGCCCTTCGTGTAGTTCGCAGACAACCTTCTCTCTTAATTTCTCTGGCACAGTCACCCTGTTTCCCCATAATAGGCAACCTAAGTGTGATGACATCTCGTCCCTTCTCCTGAAATAAGGTTGGAATTGTGGTCCTGGGTTTTCCCTTTTCCACCCCCCTTGGACCCATGATGCTACTCTGCTTAGAACTGGATCCTTGCTGGTGGTGTTGGCGATGTCTTTGGATGTTAATGGGCATTCTGGGAGTTCCTGTATTGTGAGGATTTGTCCCACAGGTGCTGTGTCTGTGTCTGGTAGGGGTAGCCTGCTTAATGCATCCGCATGGCCCATTTCTTTCCCAGGTCTGTATTTGATGGAGAATGTATATGCTGATAGGAATATTGACCATCTCAGCATTCTTGGGGACATTATTTGTGGGGTTTGTCTGTCAGTTGTGAATAGTCCTAAGAGTGGTTTGTGGTCAGTGAATATTGTGAAATTCCTACCATATAGATAATCGTGGAATTTCTTTATACCTGCCATGATTGCTAACGCCTCTTTGTCGATTTGCGCGTAATTCCGCTCTGCCTTGGTCAGAGTTCTAGAGTAATATGCTATTGGCCTTTGTTCTCCATCACTATCCATATGGCTGATCACTGCCCCTACCCCATATGGTGATGCATCGCATGCTAAGTATATTGGCTCTCCCTCAATGAAGTGGGTGACTGTGGACCTACTGGATAGTATCTCCTTCAGTGTTTGAAAGCTTCTTTTGTGTTGTTCCTGCCACTGCCAGGTGGTTTTTTTTTGGCAAGTAGCCTGTGCAGTGGTTCTGCTATGGCAGCTTTATGTGGTAAGAATGTATGATAGAAATTTATGAGACCCAAAAATGCTTGTAACTCTGCCTTATTTTTGGGTGCTGGGGCTGATTTGATTGCTTTTATTTTTTCCTCTATTGGGAGTATGCCTTGAGCATCAATCCTGTACCCTAAAAACTCAGTGGATTTTACTCCAATAGAGCATTTCTTCTTTTTTAATTTAAGCCCTGCAGCTCTAAATCTCCCCAGTACCCTTTCCAAACACTCTGCTAGGACCCCCTCAGTTTCCCCTGCTATCAGCACGTCATCAAAGTAAGGGCACACCCCAGGTATACCTTTCAAGGTCCTCTCCATCACTTCTTGGAAGATACCTGGGGCTGCTGCTATGCCAAATTGTAATCTGTTGACTCGGAATGCCCCCTTGTGGGTAAATATCATTTGTGCATCGGCTGCTTCCCTGGAAACTGTTAGTTGCAAATATGCCTGCGCCAAATCGAGTTTAGCAAAGATGGCACCATTCTGGAAAGTCGCGAGGACCTGCTTCACCGTCGGAACCGGGTAAGCATGCTGATTTAAAGCTCGGTTTAGTGTCGCTTTATAGTCGGCACATATCCTCACGTCCCTGTTGGGTTTGAGAGGAATGACAATGGGTGTCTCCCAGGGTCCCCCTTCTACCGGTTCCAACACCCCTTGGCCCACTAACTTATCTAACTCGGCTTCAGTTTTTTGTTTAAGGGCGAAGGGGACTCTCCTGGCTTTAATCCTTATGGGGTTTACTGAGGGGTCCAATTTAAAGCTAATAGGTGTTCCCCTGTACTTCCCCAATGTCCCATCGAAAACGTTTGCGTAGCTATCGCAGACGGATTCTAGGGTTCGGTACTGTACCATATTAATTCCCCCAACCCAGATACCTAATGGTCTGAACCAGTTGAGACTGATTAAACTGGTTCTCTGTCCCTCCATGACTAGAAGTTCTAGTGGCCCCTTAAACCCTTTAAAACAGACGTCGATGGTGACTCTCCCCTTCACTCTAATGGGTGTCCTTTGGAAATCTGCTAGTTGTATGTGTGTGTGCTTAATGGGTACCCGACGGCCACTTCTGGCCTCGATGCATGCCAATGTTTCCCCCGAGATTATGGACACCGCTGCCCCTGAATCCACCTCCATTCTGCAGGGAATGCCCTGCAAACGGACCTCAATTTTTAATTTGGGGCTTAGCACCTGGTTGATAGCCTCCCCCTTTCCCCAGTTAGGGTTCCATGCCTGCAGCCTGTGGGTCTCTTTGCCACTTCTGCAAGGGGTTACCTTACCTGTGGCCCAGGCGTCGATGTCGTGGAGGTTTTCACGCGGTTTGCCTCTGCAGATTATTTGAATGTGGCCAGTTTTTCCGCAATTTTGGCATTTCGTGTTCCTGAATCTACAGCTGGCATGGGGATGGTTTCCCCCACAGCTGCCGCATTTGGATTCTGGGTCCCTTTGTCTGTTCTGGGCCTCCCTCAGTGATTTGGGTTGTTGAGATGATGGTGGTCTTCTGGGTCGGTCGGCGTCATCCAATCGGCTCGCTCTCGCGGTGGCCTTGCTGAATCGCTGGGTGATTTTGTCGATGTCCGTCTCCCATGGGCAGTCCTCCACCCCACTGTCCACAAGGCACTCTTGGTGTATGGATCCGGCCGCGCCGTTGCTGTTGGGGGGGTCGCATTGCCCGGTGGCTTCATATGTCAGCAGTTCATCCAGGACTTCTTGTAAGTTTCCTGTGGGCTTTGCAATGATTCTGTTCTGCAGTTGTTCAACGCGTAGCCCTAGGACCACTCTGTCCCTGATTCGCACTTCCAGGTTATCATATTTGCAACGGAGTGCGGCTTCCCTCACTGCTGCCACGAACTCTGTTATGGATTCCCCTGGTTTCTGGTTCCTTTTCTCGAAGATTCTCCTCCAGAAAAGTTCTGATCGTTTGGGGGTGAAATGTTCTTTTAGCTTCACCAAGAGGTCGGTGTATGACGCTGGCGACTGCTGCTGGCTGGCACAATCCCATGGCGACCCGGTAAACCGGTGTACCGCTGATTGTCAGCAATGCGGCAGCCTTCTTTCGGTCGTCGGTTATTCCATTCACAAGCATGTACCCTTCGACTTGGCTGACGTACTCTTCCCAGTCTTCTGGGCGTCTTGGATCAAATTCTCTAACTGAGCCGACCTGTGCCATTCTTGCTTCCCCGTCCGCGAATCTGATGCCACTGGGCTGAAGACTTATCGGCTGCTGATGGCTCTTTGAATTTCCCGCTCCGCACGCCTTTCCGCTCACGCGTCCTTTTCTCTGCTTTTCTGCCACGATCCCACCTTCATCGCCACTGTTGTGTTCAGTGGTGGCGACAGATACTCGGAGACGGATAAGGGTTTACTCTTGTTTATTCCAATACACGTGGCCGACTGACCTTGTATGCCCCGGTAACCCTTATATGTCCGGAAACTGCCAGACGCTAGCCAACCCCCTGGCTGGAATCTCCTGCCTTGCCTCAGACACCCAACCCGGTGTCCAGAAATTCCTGCTGGCCGGATCAGCCAATCACGAGGCTGGACAGGTACATACAGAACACATATTATCATTGTTTCTTTGACTTGTTCCTTTTCCATCTTTAAACTTAACATATACTTATACAGTTTCTTAATCAATTTTTCATTTGATGTCAATAATATCTGGTCAAATTCTGTCTGTTCTTTATAAAATCCAGATGTTTTAACATCTTTTTCATATCTTGTTTGAATTTGCAGGTGTGGCCACCATGATAGATCAATGCCCTGTTCTTTCAGTTCTTGTCTAGGTTTTAGTTTCCCTTCAGCATTCAAAATGTCTTTATATGTCACAATTTTCTCATAGTTAATTAAGTTTGGGTGAACAAACACTTCCATTGTTGAAAGTCAACCAGGTATTTTCATGTAGATTTTCGCTTTTACATTTTCCCATTCTAGAAGAAGTGTGTTTCTTATGTAATGATTTTGAAAGTATCTATGTATTTTATTCTTCCCATACCATAAGAAGGGATGCCATCTGAGTTGTAGGTCATGCCCCTCTAGATATAGTAATCTTTTATGTCTAAGAGTTATCCATTCTTTTAACCAAGTTAATACAGATGCTTGATAATATATTGCCCAATCTGGCAGCCCAAATCCTCCATTTTCTTTCACTTATTATAGCATTTTCAATCTAATTCTAGCTTTTTTTCCTTGCCAAATAAATTTCAAAATCAATGTATTTAATTCATTAAAAAAAATCCCAGTTTTATAGGTATTGTTTAAAATAAAAAGTGGTTTTGGTGAAAAATTCATCTTCACCATTGCTATTCTCCCTAGCATTGAAAGTTGTAGATTTTTCCATTTTTCCAGGTCTAATTTTATTTGTTTTAATAATTTTACATAGTTGTCTTCTTTTATTGTTGCACATCTTGCTGTTAAATATATCCCCAAGTATTTGACTTTCTTAACTATTTGAAGGTCTGTTTTTTCTGACAATTGATTTTTTTGTTTATCTGTAAAGTTTTTAGTTATCACTTTGGTCTTTATTTATTTTCAGTCCTGCCACTTCTTCACATTCTTCTATCTTTTTCATAAGCTTGAGGCTTGTCTCAAGTGGCTCGTCTAATACAGAGACCAGTCATCTGCAAATGCTTGTAGTTTATATTTTTCATCTTTTATCTCCAATCCTTTAATTTCTGAGTCTTGCCTAATATTTCTATTCAGTACTTCCAGTGTTAATATAAATAATAATGGGGATAATGGACATCGTTGTCTTGTGCCTATTTTAATATTAAAGTTTTCTGTAAAGTCTCCATTTACAATTACTTTAGCTATTTGTCTATGATAAATTGTTTTAATTATATTTGTAAAGTTTTCTCCAAAATCCATTGTGTTTAGTTGTTGAATCATAAATTGCAATTTACGTCATCCAAAGCCTTCTGTGCATTTAGGAATATTAGCGCCATCTGCTTCACTGGGTGCATTTCATAGTATTCCAAAATATCTAAGATCATTCTTAAGTAATTTTTTATTTGTCTCTTAGGTAAAAATCGATTTTGGTCTGTATGTATAAATTCAGTCAAAAACTTATTTAATCTTTCTGCTATTATTGAAGCAAAATTTTTATAGTCCACATTTAATAGAGTTATTAGTCTATAATTCTTTATCTGTGTCAAATCTGAATAGGTATTAAAGTAATGTTGGCTTCTATCCATGTTTTTTGTATTTTAGCCTCTACGGTCTCAACTTTTTGTATCGTGGTTAACCAGAACTGCATGCAATATTCCAAATGTTGTCTCACCAGTGCAGTGTAAATAATTTCTTATTGTCTTGACGCTATCCCTCTGTGGATACAAACTGGGATTACACTGACATTTTTGGCAGCTGCCGCACACTACTAGCTCAAATTTAAGTGGTGATCATTAGGACCCCTTGATTTCTGTACCATGCATTTGGTTTTTCTTGCCCAAGTAAAGAACCTTTTCTCGTTACTGAAATGGATCTTGTCACATAGAGTCCCAATATTCAAGTCTATCAAGGTCCTTTTGGATCTTGAGTCTCAATTCCAAACAGTTAGCAATCCCCGCCCCCAGGTTGAATTCATCTGAAAATGTGATAAATTCCCATTCTACTCATCTAGATCATTTATAAAGATGTTGAAGAGTATCAGACTCAAAACCAAATTTTAAGGTATATCACTGCATGCTTTCTTCTATGTAGATATAGTTCTATTGAAGACTTCTCTCTGAGTGTGATTGGTTAACCAATTGCAAATCCTTCTGGTTGTGGCACTCTCTATCCACATTGTTCTGTCTTACCAAGAAGTAAGCCGTGGTCTACTTTATCAAGTGACGTACTGAAATCCATGTATACTGCTGTATGTTCACAACATTTTACTGATCCATTAATTTAGTTAATTTAATCAAAAAAGGCAATAAGGTTTGTCTGGTTTGATTTCATGCTGTGCTTACAAATCCTCCACTTGATTATCTTTTCCAGGATTTTCTCAGCTATTACATCTCAATAGATTGGCCTATAATTTTCTGGATCCATTTCCCCCCTTTTTGTAGATTAGACGCACATCAACTCTTTTTGAGTTCTCTGGGATTTCCACTGTGCTGCCTGAAATTGAAAAATTATATTCAGTGGCTCCAAAATTACAACTGCCAATTCTTCAAAATCTTGGAATGTAAACAATCTGTTTTTTTTTACTATTTCATCATGGATAGGTATTTTCTTACTAATTCCTTGCCATTTTGATTTGTATACCTGTTCTATCTCCATTTTGATCTATTGGACTGATTCTTTCGGTTGCATAAAAACAAATGCAAAGAAGGAATTAAGCAGTTCTTTCTCCCTATTGCCTGTTAACTATTTGCCATCTGCTCCCATTAGTGGACCTATTGTTTCCTTGTCTTTTCTTGTTCCCTACATTTTGAGGGAAAAAATATTTTATTATTTAATGATACTAATTGCTAATTTTAGCTCATTCTGGGACCTTAGCTTTCCTGACTCCTTCCTTGCAGATTCAAGATTCTCATTTTTTAGGGTTTCCCAAGTGTGTTGGATTGTTTTTCCTTATAGGGTATCCATTCATGGACTTCTTTCTAATCTCTCTCTTAGCTTGTTGAAGTCAGCTCTCTTAAAGTCTAATACACTGTTCTGACTTGGTTGAATTATCTATGGTTCCATTATGTGAATTTGAATATGTCATGATTGCTGTCCCACATAGTTCTCTAACTTCATTTCACTGCTGTTAATAAGAATTAAGTCCAGTATAGCTGTCCTCTAATTCCCTCCTCTGCTTTTCTATGACAAAATTGTTAGCTAAGCATGTCAGGAACCTGTTTGATCTCTCACCCAGTGCAGAGTTTGTTTTCCAGTTGATGTCAGGAGTTCACTTATCTTTTCTCTTTGGCTGGTTAGTACACACATTTAGCAAAGTCATTTCTTTTTTCTTTAACATTTACTTATACTTTAATACTTTCAAGAAGGCTTTCCTCCCTGGCATTCTGTATTTCTTTGGAGGTATAGTAATTCATTACAGACAATGTAAACCCCCTCTTTTTTGTTGGGTCTATTCCTTTTGAACAATATATATTCTTCTAGTTGTCTGTGGTAGTCATGGGATCCATTCCACCAAGTTTTAGTAATAGCTACAATATCATACTTGCCCTCCTATACTAGAATTTCAAGCTCTCCCTCTTTGTTCTCCATACAGTAGGTATTGGGATACAGGCATTTGAGTCCTTTATAGTTGTTTCTAGTTTTGCTTTCTGAACCTCCTGATCTTGTGAGATCCTTTCTTGTTATTTGATTTATGGTTTAGTCCTATAAATTGGTCACCTTCCCCCATCAGGTTTAGTTTAAAGCCCTTCAGATGAGCTGAGGCAGATGTTTCCCAAACACATTCTTGCCAGTCTTTGTGAGATGCACTTCATTTGTTGCCTAAAGCCCTTCCTTTAAGTAATGTAGTCTGTGGTCTAGAGTCAAAACTGTCATGATGGCATCTTCCTTTGAGCCAGCGATTTACTTCTAAAATCCTATGTTACCTCATTGGATGTTGATTTTCAGTTGGAAGTATAGATGAGATCATCACCTGTCTGCTAATTCTTTGGCTATCCTTCCTAATTGCTCATAATCCATTGAAATTGTTTTCAGGATTTTAGTTACATCATTTGTCCCAACATGAAAGAGAAGAAGGATAATAATTGGGGAGCTTGATTATTTTGGTGAACCTCTCTGTCACATCTTTAATCTTTGCACCTGGAAGACCATGCACTTCCCTTAAGAATTTGTCTGTTCTACAAATGTTTGACTCTATTCTTTTAGTTTGTGAATCTCTGACTGCCAACATATGCTCTTTTTTCTTTAGGGAAGTCTGAGCTACTTTACTTATCACTGATATATTTGGCAAAGTCTTTTCTTCAGGTATCTGCATGCTTCCTTCCTGGGGAGGATATGAAATCAATTACTCAAAGGGCAGGGGTTGTCTTCTTGGTTTTGTTGTTGTTGTTGTTCTTAGTGGGATATGCTTTCATTGCCCTTGCCCTTCATTTTCATCTTCCTTATTGTGTTTGGATAGAGACTTCCAATTCAACTTCCTTTGTTTGGATAAAGACTTCTGAGTTAATAGAAGTTTGTCAAGTTTATCATGTTCACCAATGAAACTCAATCACCTCTCTGAAGTGAGTTGGGCTGACAGACAGTGATTAGCACAAAGTGACCAGCTGACTTTCATGCCTAAGGCAGGACTAGAACTCAAAGTTGTCCTGTTTCTATTTTTGTGGCAATCACTAGATCAAACTAATGTTCCATTTGCTTAATTCCATATGAATTTCTGCTGTTTCTAAATTTTTAAAATACTATTTAAATATGAATTTAAAATACATACTAATTTCTTTATGTCAGAGAAGAATGTGATTGCCCTAAACAGTGTGTTTAATTGTATTTGTATCCACTGAACATTATTTGAATTCATAATCATAGAATTTGATTGCCTTAATTTACTTATAAAGATGTCTAATCATCAAATGAATCAAGGTGACATGCAGGACTAGAAGAAACAAACAAGAAACAGCTGTCCACTGAATATATAAAAAATGTAAACATTCATAGCATAGTAGTATATTCACAAAACCCCCTGGCTCAAGGCCTGCTGAAGAACCAGGTCTTTATAGCCTTCCTAAAAGACAGCAGAGTTGGGACCTGGGAAAGGACAAGAGCAGTTATCTGTAGTCAAACCATGGGTTTCTTTGATACATAGTGTGATGTTAGTTCTCATAAGTCCTTCTCTATTCATCTAGTTCAGCAGTCCTCAACCTTCGCACCTTGGCAGCCCAGCTGGAGAGGAAGAGGGGAACAGGCCTGTACAAGTGGCAGGCTGGTGCACACGTGTGCACGCAGCTCTCTGCTTGTGCAAGTTGAGCTCTGCATTCTGACCAACCACTCAGGTAGCCCAATTCCAATTCCAGGGGTTGGGGAGCCCTGGTCGAGTTTATATCAAGGTGTGAATATATGCAACTGGCACCTTTTTTTGCAAATAAGACCCATTATTTTTATTTCTCCTTTTTAGTCTAAGAAGTTTCTAGCATTAGCATACAAACCATATCCCTTTCAAGATGTCTTAGAATAGAATAGAGTTGGAAGGGACTTTGGAGGTCTTCTAGTCCAGCCCCCTATCAAGCAGGAGAATTTATACCAGGGGTAGGCAACCTAAAACACTCAAAGACCCACTTGGACCCGTTTCCCACCAAAAAGAAAACAATGGGAGCCGCAAAACCCTTTTGACATCTAAAATGAAGATAACACTGCATATATTGTTTTTTACCTTTATGCTATGTATAAAAAAACTATAGTGTGCTGCATTTATGAAATCAATGAACTGCTTCCAAGAAAACAAATTTTTATTTTTGCATGCAACAAAAGCATTTTGAACTCCAAAAAAACCAAGATGCTGGGTCGAAGGTTACTTTCAAATAAAATACTCAAATGTCTATTTGAGTCCTCCTCGTATTTATGAAATAAAAAGCCAGTGCAAACTATAAAAACTGCAAACAGAAAAATAGAAAATAAAAAATTGCGTGGGGGGGAGAAGAAAAGGACAGGAGAAAGGGGGAAAAAAACTTTCTCCTTCATCACAACAGGTAAAAACAATTTTAATAGCTTACTAGCTTATCTACCATCTTTAAATACAGCATAATTATCCCCCATACTTCACCTCTTAATTAAAAAAACATCAAAATATTTCATTAAATGTTCTTTACTAAAAGTCCAGTAAGGACAACCACATATATTTATATTTTCTCTCTCTCCCTCCCTTTCTGCTCTTGGTCTGCCAGTGCTCTTCCCGCACTCAGTGTGTTTGTGTGTTGTGTGTGTGAGTGAGTGAGAGAGAGAGAGACTTGCTCTTCCCTTCTCTCCCTCTCTCTCTCCCCCCCTCTCTCTCCCTCTCTCCAATCTTCTGCTCACCTGGCAAGCTGGCTTCATGCTGTTCTTGGACAAGCTGATACACATTCTTATTGGGCTGGCCCTCTTCCTGCTTCTTGTGGAGCAGGAGCCCCACCCAATAAGCTCGTCAGCTTTTTGGAGGACAGTGTGAGTTACACACACACACACACACACACACACACACACACACACACACACACACATACAAAGAGAGAGAGAGAGAGAGAAGGGAAGCGCAAGTGCCTCTGTCTGTCTGTCTCTCTCTATCTGCAAACTGGGAGCCACAGGAGAAGGCTGAAAGAACCGCATGCGGCTCCAGAGCCACAGGTGGCTGATCTGTGACCTATACCATCTCAGACAAGTGAGTGTCTAGCCTCTTCTTAAAAATCCCCAGTGATGGAGCGTCCATGATTTCTGAAGGCAAGCTATTCCATTGGTTAATTGTCCTCACTGTCAGGAAGTTTCTCCTTCATTCCAGGTTGCTTCTCTCTTTGATCAGTTTCCAACCATTGTTTCTTGTCTTGCCCTCTGATGCTTTGATGAATAACGTAACCTCCTCTTCTTTGTGGCAGCCCCTCAAATACTGGAATACTGCTATCACGTCTCCCCTATTTCTTCTTTTCTGTAGACTAGCCAGACCCAAGTCCTGCAGCCATTCTTCGTATGTTTTAGTCTCCATGCCTTTCATCATCTTAGTTGCTCTTCTCTGAATTTTTTCCAAACTCTCAACATCTTTTTTGTTATATTTTTTTTGTTGGATTTTTTTTGGTGACCAAAATTGGCTGTAGTATTCCAGGTGTGGTCTTATTGGGGTTTTATAAAGCTGTACTAACACTTTGTGTGATCTTGATTCTATGCCTCTGTTTATACAACCCAGGATTGTATTAGTTTTTTTGGCTGCTGCTGCACACTGCTGGCTCATGGTCAAGTGATCATCCACTAGTACTCCAAGGTCCCTCTCACAGTTACTGTTTTTAAGCCAGGTCTCGCCCAATCTGTATTTGAACCTTTGACTTTTCCTGCCTAAATGTAAAACTTTGCTTTTCTCCACATTGAAACTCATTTTGTTGGATAGGGTCCATTGTTCAAGTTTGTCAAGATCTTTTTCGATCCTGAGTTTGTTTTCTGGGATGTTGCCTACTCCTGCCAGTTCCTTATATCTATTTTTCCTCAGCTCTTTGCCATCTTTGATTGGCTGTCACATTCAATTATGATGGTAACGTTTTTATTTCCTATTTGAATTATTGAAAATATGTACATCTTCATGCTCTGGTGCTGCTTCTTTTTTATATTAATTTTTATTTAATTTGGAATATTATTTATTTATTTATTTATTTTTGGGACTTATATTGTGATCCATTCTCTTAACAGTTCCTGGCCTGTACAAAGGAATAAAAACATTAGAAATATGAAAGAAACATTTTAGTATAAAAACAAAATTAATATTTTTCTAGACCCTGCAAATTGTATTAAAGAGATAGCTTGCTTCAGTGGTAGATTATTCCACAATGTGGACTCTATTCTGGCTTTTCAAGGATCTATGTAAAAATTATTCTGACACCATTTTAATATAATAAATATAATATATAATCCATTCTAACCCAAGAGAGAATTTATCATTTTTGTACTATCTTTGTCCAAAATGCTTTTAATCTAAGAAATCTAACCCCTTACACCACTTTCTCATGATAAACTATGATTCTTAATTGGTCCTTCTCACATTGGCAGCATTCCAGAGAAGTATATTTTTACAGTCTTGATTGCTTCTACCAAGCAACTTTAGCTGCATTTCTATACATCAATAATGGCAATTTTCACCAAGATTGCTGATCTCTTTAATTATCGGTCTACACGTAAAATGAAGGGTTTTTTGTACCATGTGGCTAATTCACTGTTTCTTTAATGATTGAGTTTCCTAAAACAACAAACCTTTTCAATCAAGTAACTTCTATGTGGACATATATACTTACGGTAACTTTTAATGTGCAAATTCTCTCCACCTTGAAGTGAATTTTTACTGTTCACAACTCTCATTTTCTGTAATAGCAAAGGAAGTGATATCCTGGGAACAAAGTATGGAAGATCTTGGCCCTAAGGGAGCAAACATATTTTTGAGAGGTCATTATATTGAGCACATATTCATGATCTTTGTTTGGGATTCAGCCAGTCAATATATATTGTATAGCTGTCACCATCCCTACTGACTTTGTCTTCATTGTATTTTCATATGTTTATCTTCAGAAAGATGAAAATAGTGCAAAGACTTTTTAAGACCTCATCCTGATGCTAATCTTGTCTGTTTAATTTACTACCCTGATATTTCATCCTACTCTTCTCTTAAGCATTTGGATGTAAGTTGTTTCAGATATCTGCAATATATCCTAGGTTGATCTTCAAATCTAAGCTTTTGGCATTTAAGCTAGCTGCAGATAGTTTAAATTTATTTGTGATAAAATTACAATTTAGATATTTGAAAAATATTCCAGGCTCAAAATAATTATTGCAGGTTTTGGGGGGGGAAATCACCCAAATTGCAGATTTTTGTCTTGACCTTAGAAGAAAACATACTATTGCTTCAAAAACTAGGAGGTTCTTCATTTTGTCACTGGAAAAAAGGTGGAGAGGCATATCCTCAAATACCATGTGTTGGTTCTTTTCAACTGATTCATTCAGTGGCTCTCTTCTCCTAGATTTTTAGAAACAGAAGGAGAGAAAATAAATTGCAAACAATTTAATTTGTTAATTTTTTTAAAACTTAAAATAAATTCTCACTCACTTCTCTCCTTAGCCAAAGAGGCTCTTGACCTCAAAGATGCTTGAACTCAGCCATCCATTAATCCGGTGAGGATCTCAGTGATTAATTCTTTCTAGAGTAGAGGTGTCAAACCGGTGGTCCTCGGGCCGGATGTGTCACGCACAGGCCACACCCACCCCAGTTACACAAAGGCAAAAAATGTCACGATACATCACGTGACATGATCAAGTTTAACACCCATGTTCTAGAAGCATGATCATTAAGGCAAAGGTGCAAATAAAAGGCTTTCTACTGTAAGTATTCTACTACAGTAGATCATTGTTTGTGTTCTTTTTTGACAATTCTATCAAATACACAGTCATAATGATGGAGCCATCTGCCTCATTTGGGAGATCTCCTGGTGATCTATTTTTCATAAAATATACCTTTTTTATAAGCTATAAGACTTTATAAAGATGTAGCTGGTCTCACTGAAACAGCAGCTTTCAGTACTAGCATCTGGTCTTTCAGGATTCAAGTAGCCATTCATTTTTGTATCTCTTCATATTAAGATATTTCTGTACAGAACCACATTCTTTCCCTGTTTTATGTTAATAGGCTCCTCTTCTTCCTCTTTGGCATCTACTTGTTTTAAAGGCATTAGTGTGCCACTCATTCAGCTCTATTCACTCAACAGAAATCAGATTTTTCACTTGCAATTGTACCAATAGCCAGGTGGGAAGGATGAAATATTTAAGATCTTCCCATGCTGTGTGATCCCACATTCCCATCCATGGTCAACTCTACCATTCACAGGTAGATCAATCATTCTTTTGCCTGCATTCAGGCATCTTGAAAAAAAATTCAAAATCTTGAAATTCTTTAAGCATGTTGTGTCTTTTAGATTTCTTTTAATGAACTGACACTCCTGCTTTGAAAATAGACAAATGTGGAATTTGATAAACAAATTTTTATTTGTTTGTTTGTTTTTAATAATAAATTTTATCCTTCTAAAATAGATCCTTGGAATTGTTCAAGTAATAGAGGTGACCCAAGGAGGCTTCTATGAATTTAGACTGATTCAGAAGCTAAGTCTTTCCGAACAAAACTGCAAAGTATAGCAATTTATACTTGTAGAACCTGGAAGCTGCTCTGTTTTGTGAGATAAATTGGTAATAAATTTAAATCTCTAGGTGACCTGGAGCAGAGTATTTAACAGAAGACTATAATACACACACCCTTTCTAGATTCTTCCCCCCCCTCTTCTGCTGCCTTTCAGCAATGGGGAAGTAGGGTATATTAGGATTGGAATTCTGACGACATAACCGACTTATTCAAAACAGAAACTTCCATTTGGATTCACATTTTCATACTGGCTTAAGCTTCTTTTTTCCCAGTCAGCTTGGCCCCTTTAATTATGACTGACAGTTTCCTATCTCTTTAGCCAATCTTAAGCAATTTCCCATTGACTTAGAACCTCAATCAGATTTGTCACTCTTACCAGAAACATCTTCTGAGCCACTCTGCATGTTTACTTTAGCCAACTAATAGCATAATAACACCTAAATTTAAAAGGGCTTTGACTTTGGCTAGATTCAATGCCTATCCAACAGCAGTTATTAAGGAGAAATATTGGAACATCCCTTTTGAGCGGGGATTGTGCATATGTGATGGAGGAATAATTGAAACACTGGAACATGTTATGTTGTACTTGTCCCTCAATATTGATGTTTGCCAGGAATTACTATTCCCAGTCATTATCAAACATGCTCATTGCAGTGATTCCTTCTATCTAAAATTGTTATTATCAGACAAGTCTGATTCTATATAGTCAAATATTGTAGCTGAAATATGTACAATAGTTTACATAATACACAATATTTTTTCTCAAACATTTAGATGTTTTCCATTTGGCAACATTACTGTTATGCCTCCATCGAGCCTGACTCCGAGAACAGAACAACATGGAGTGCTTTGTTGAGGCCCAGGAGGGGGTGTCTGTAGGGAAGAGCAGGCTGAGGCAGGCCAAGGCCCTTCAGGTTTGCAACAGGAAAGGCACAGTGCAGGCGAGGAGCAACCCCCCCCCAAACCTGATCCTAGAGCAAGGAGAGCAGAGAGGAGGAGAGAACGACAGAGGCAGGCTCAATTGCTTGGGAGGAGAGCATCCCGGCCCACTTCACAAGGCACACCTGGGGATTAGGATATAAGGAGACACTGTGGGGTGGGGCATTCGCCGGGAACAAACGTGTTATCTGGAGATGTGAATTGTGCTCTTGTTTAATCTGGTCACTTTGAAATCCGGACTGGTCAGTTTCCTGCTTCACAGCCACAGAAGACTTTTCTGAGTCTTTCCTTACAGACTGCAGGCAAGCTGAGAGTTAAAAGGACTATTTACATTTTGTTTTTGTCTTGCCTGTATGTGCATTGCTTGAACTCTTGCCAGCTTCTGTGGGAGCTTTTGGAGAACTTGGGCAGTGATTAAAGAATTGTTTCTTTGCTAGCTGACTGCTTGTCTCCGTTCGTGGCCCTGGGTCATCACATTTTGTTCCCGGCCCACTCCCAATTGCTCCTTCAGACCAAGTTGGGCAACCATGGATCAGCTCCGTTTAGAAAATGATCAGTTGCAACAGCAGATAGCCCTCCTGACTGCACAGATGACACAGATGCAAGCAGCTCGGCCACACCGCAGAAGCCCTGTTACAGTGCCAGAGAAATTTGATGGCTCACAGCCCCACTTTCCATTGTTCTTTGGGCTGTGCCAGTTGTATATGAGCCTTCGACCTGAGGACTTCCCCACTGACTGGGATAAGGTGGGATTTGTGATAAACCTTTTGACTTGAACAGCAGCACGTTGGGCAACTCCCCTGTTGTCCTAGCCCAATCAGCTGCTGGACAATTATGTAAAGTTTTGCCGGCAGCTAAAGGCCATGTTTGAGGACCCTGTTAGGGCCCAGACTGCAAACTGGTGGGTGAGAGAGTTGCGGCAGGGGCATGGCTCACTGGCAGACTACATCACTACATTTCAGGTGGTTTGTCAGGAATTGCAGTGGAATGAGGTGGTGCTCATGTACCAGTTCCAGGAAGAACTTTCATCTGATCTCCTGGATGAGCTGGCATGCACTGAATGCCCTCCCTCCTTGCAGGAGCTCATGCACCTATGTTTCCATATCGATGCAAGACTCCAGCAGCAACACGCACAATGATGGACGGAGGCTTTGCCCACACCCATCAAAACAGTGGCACCGTTGGTACCGCCTCCAGACAAGCCAATGCAGTTGGGGGCTGCACAACCTCAACTGACCCCAGCTGAAAAAGATAGGCACCATTGTGAAGGCCTTTGCTTGTATTGTGGCAGTCCAGGTCATATGGTGGCCAAGTGTCCTGTGAAGGCACCCAAAGCCATGGCGAGAAATGGGCAGGGTTGGCCTAGAGGGCTCCGTAGGTTGGGCTCGCTTGGAAATGAGTCAATCACCTCCACCCCAACATACTCTGGTAAAGCGCCTTGTGTTACCAGCTAATGTGTTCATGCCTGGTCAAGGAGTGGTGGAGGTCCAGGCCCTAGTGGACTCGGGCTACTGCCAATTTCATGGACTTGGCTTTTGCCATGTGGTGGTCCATTCTCCAGCAGCAATTGTCACCACCGGTCTTCGTTCTGGCTCCTTCACATGCGTATTGGGTCGTATGTGGAAGAAGCCGTGTTCTATGTGGCTATCGTTTCCCACTTTCCAGTGGTGCTGGTTACGGGTTCATGATCCACAGATTATTTGGTTGTCTCCTGTGTAGGAGACAAATGGGGATTTGAACCTACCGGCAGAGTTGGGGGATTATGCCGATATGTTTGGGGAAAAAGAGGCAGATCAGTTGCCCCCGCATCAGTCTAATGACTGCCCAGTTGATTTAGTGCCTGATGCCAAGTTGCCTGTTGGCCAGATTTAGTCCCTGTCGGAACCGAAGTTGGCAGCCTTGAGGGACTTCATTGACAAAAACCTCAGGAAGGGGTTTATACGACCTTCCACCTCCCCATTGGCTGCACCAGTGCTCTTCATGAAGAAGAAGTCAGGGGAACTGCTAAGCTTGTAAGCCGCCCTGGGTCTTCGGAGAAAGGCGGGATATAAATAAAATTAAAATAAATAAAATAAAATAATAAATAAATAAAACTTAGATTGGGGTGCAATTACCAGAAATTGAATGCCATAACAATCCGTAATTGGTACCCACTCCCGCTCATCCCCGAACCCATTGAGAGACTTCGCCAGGCCAAAATATTTACAAAGTTGGACTTACGGGGAGCTTACAACTTAGTCCAAGTACAAGCGGGAGATGAGTGGAAGACAGCCTTCTGGATGCGGTATGGACATTTTGAGTACATGGTTATGCCCTTTGGCTTGACCAATGCACTGGGAGTATTCATGCACTTTATGCATGACATGCTCAGGGACCTGCTGGATAAGTTTGTGGTCATCTACCTCAACAACATCCTGATCTACTCGTCCTCCCCACAAGCACATTGGAATCATGTTTGGCTCGTGTTGCATTGATTGCGGGATAACCATCTCTTTGCCAAGCATGAGAAGTGCCAGTTTGCACAAACCACGATCTATTTTCTGGGCCATCGCATCTTGCCTGAGAGTGTGGAGATGGATCCGGAGAAAGTAAAGTCATTGCAGGAATGACAGCCTCTGCGGAGGGTCAAGGACATGCATTGATTGTTGGGATTTGCAAATTATTACCACACGTTCATTCCTCACTTTGCGACCCTGGCCGCTCCCCTTTCCAATCTGTTAAGGAAAGGAGTGAGGTTCCATTGGGGCACTGAGGAGCAGGGGGCCTTGGATGCCATTAAGGCCGTGTTTGCTTCCAAGCCTATCCTCAAGCATCCTGATCTCTTAAGGCCGTTCATGGTGGAGACGGATGCATCAGATGTGGCCATCGGGGCTGTGCTTTTGCAAGCCTATGCTCCCTCAGGTACCTTGTTCCCATGTGCCTATTATTCACAGAAGCTGTCAGCCCCCAAACGGAATTATACAACATGGGACAAGGAGTTGTTGGCGGTCAAAGTCGCTTTTGAGACATGGCAGCACCACTTAGAGGGGGCCTGTCACCAAATTGAGGTTCGAACAGACCATCGGAACCTAAAGCAGCTATGGACTGCCAGTATGCTGAATCAGCGACAGGTGCGATGGTCATTGTTTTTTGTGAGGTTCGACTTTTGGGTGACCTATTTTCCTAGTGGGTGGAACCAGCATGTGGACGCCCTGTCCCAGAAGCCCGAATTCACTCAAACAAAGGACAAGAACGGTTATTTCCTTGGAACGGTTGGCAGCCACAGAGGAACCCGTGGACCTACGGAGCAGAATTTGTGAGGCGCAGTGACAGGATCCATTTGTGGCAGCTCAACATTGTGAGTTGACTGGCGATGAGGGTGATAAGACCCCTTAGATGTACATGGATGACCTGTTCCATTTCCGAGACTGCATCTATGTTACTGGGGGACCCCTCCATTGCATCATTCTGAAACAATGCCATGATAGTCCAGCAGTGGGTCACTTCGGGGTCTTCAAAACACTACACCTTGTATCCAGAATGTTTTGGTGGCCGCAACTCTGGCACGAGGTGTCTAGTTATGTGGCATCGTGTAGCATTTGTCGACAGGCCAAGTATGCTACTGCTGCACCTCCTGGTCTCTTGAAGCCACTACCCATGCCAGAAAGACCCTGGGGGGGCAGTCTTATTAGACTTCATTGCTGGGTTGCCCCCATCCAAGGGTGCCACAATCGTCTTAGTGGAGGTGGATATGCTCACCAAAATGGCTCATTTTATTCCATGTGTGGGTCTCCCTACAGCACGGATGATGGCCCAGTTGTTTATTGCCCAAGTATTTCAGCTGCATGGGTTACCGGACGGAGTCATGTCAGATCAGGGGGTGCAATGCACACTTCTGGGAGATCCTACTCACAGAACTGCAGGTACAGGTATGTCTGTCCTCCACCCATCACCCCAAAACCAACGGGGGCACAGAGAGGGTGAATGCCATCTTGGAACATTACCTCCGCTGTTTCAGCAACACCCAACAGGACAATTGGATGGAGCTCCTGGCTATGGCAGAGTTTGCCTATAACAACGCCCAGCATGCATCCACCCGTGTGTCGCCGGTCTTTGCCAGTTACGGATTTCATCCATGGCTCTTTCTGTTGGCTCCATCTGACTCCCCAGTTCCAGCCATGGACCAGTTTCTCCAGGAGCTGAAGGCAGTGCATCAAGTAGTTTGACACCAGCTGGAGAAAGCCAAGGAGGATTACAAATGATTCACCGATCATCATCATCGAGATGTCCCTCCATTATCCATGGGCGATCGGGTTTGGCTTTCCACATAGCACCTGCCCACAGCACAGCTGTCAAAAAAACTTGATCACCGTTACTTGGAGCCATTTCCAGTTGAAGTGGTGATCAATCCTGTGGCATTTCGCTTGTCATTGCCTGGACCATGTGGATTCACCCGGTTTTCCACAGGTCATTGCTGGTTCCTGTAGCGGCAGACGATCCACATCGGCCGGCTCCACCACCACCAGGTCCAGCAACCCCTCATGGAGCTGTGTAGTATGAAGTGGACAGTATTTGGGATTCCTATCGGTTGCGGGGCTGGTTTCAGTACCTTGTGGCATGGAAAGGCTATGGGCCCGAGTACTTCACGTGGGTCGATGCCACCAATGTTCATGCCCTCCCATTAATGAAGGACATGTGAGGGCACTTTGCTAAGGGAGACTTTTCATCAAGTTGGACTTGAGGGAGGCATATTACCAAGTGAAGATTAGGGAAGGGGACATATGGAAGACAATGTTTAATTGGCCCCTGGGCTGTTACCAGTTCTGCATTATGTCATTAGTGTTCAAGGAGCACCTGCGGTATTAATGAAATTGATAAATTTCTTACATAAGCACCTGTACAAAGGGGTCTTGGTATACCTGGACAATAGATTAATCTATACCAAGACCAGGGAAAAGCATGTGAAACTGATAAGAACGGTGCTCAAGAAACTATGGAAGACTCTACTTTATGCAAAGCTGTCCAAGTGTGACTTTCACAAGACCAGCCTAGACTACCTCAGGAATTGAATTTTGAAAGAGGATATAGAGGTGGACCCTGGTAAAGTTTAGGTGATATTAAAGTGGGAACCCCCTTGAACAAGGAGGCAATTGCAGATTTTTCTCAGGTTTGCAAACTTCTACCATCCATTCATCCCCACATTTGCCCAGATAGCCCTACCAATCATCAACTTGTTGAAAACAAAGGGAAAAGATAAACCCAAGCCCAACCAGCCCTTGAACAGTCACTCAAGTGCCAAGCTGCGTTCAAGAAGCTATAACACCTTTTCACTGAACTGGATGAGGCTTTTGTAATACAAGCGGATGCTAATGACATGGCTGTAGGAGCAATACTGCTCCAAAGGAATGCCAAGACAGAGCTGCAACTGTGCATGTATACTTCCTGCAAGCTGTCAGACACTGAGAGGCGATGGGCTATTTGGGAAAAAGAAGCCTATGCAGTCTGCTGGGCTCTCCTAACCTGGAGACAATTCTTGAAGGGCAGAAAGATTCCTTTTGAAGTGTGGACAGACCACAAGAACCTAGAACACGGGTCGGCAACCTGTGGCTCCGGAGCCGCATGCGGCTCTTTGAGCCGTCTCCTGCAGCTCCCAGTCGGCCGGTGCGCGCGCACCTCTTTGAATGGGCAGTGGTGCGCGCGCACCTCTCCAAACATTTGGAGAGGTGCGTGCGCACCTCCGCCCGAACGGGCAGTGGCGCCGCTCGTTGGGGAAGCTGCTGCGGCCTGTTTGCACAGCTGCCGCATTCGTCCATGTTTGGCGAGCGCGGCAGGTCTCCCAATGACTGGCGGCGGTTTGGAGAGTGCGCGCGCACCTCTCCAAACCGCCACTGTCCCGTTCGGAGGTCTGCCGTGCTCGTCAAACATGAACGAACGTGGCAGGTCTACAAACGGGATGGCGGCGGTTTGGAGAGTGCACGCGCACCTCTCCAAACTGCCGCCGTTCTGTTTGCGCAGCTTCCGCGTTCGTCCATGTTTGACGAGCGCATCAGGTCTCCGAACGGGACGGCGGTGGTTTGGAGAGGTGCACACGCACCTCTCCAAACCGCTGCCGTCCCGTTTGCACAGCTGCCGCGTTCGTCCATGTTTGACAAGCGCGGCAGGTCTCAGAACGGGACGGCGGCGGTTTGGAGAGGTGCGCACGCACTCTCCAAACTGCTACCGTCCTCTTTGCACAGCTGCTGCGTTCATTCGTGTTTCTTTCAAATGCGGAAGAATGCGTAACTCTGCAAACGGGGCGGCGGCGGTTTAGAGAGCTGCGCAGCTCCCCAAACCTCCGCCTCCACATTTGAAGAGCTGCTGCATTCATCAAATGCAGAGGTTTGGAGGTCCCGGGAGAGGGGGAGGGCGCTCGGGTGGCTCCGGCAGTGCCCGGGCTGAAGGCGCCGCCGCAACCCAGTGCCCGTCACCTGCAAGTCCGTCTCTCCCCCCCCAGGGGTGCGTGCAGCTCAGAATGCGGTGCGGGCGTAGGGGGTGGTGTATTTTTTGCTTGTTTTGCGCATGCACATGCGTGCCCACATGCACACACGCATTTTGCGGCTCCCACTTTTTTGTGTGTATGACGGAACCAGTTCCGAGTGGCTCTTTTGCTGTTTCGGGTTGCTGACCCCTGACCTAGAAGCATTGAAAACTCCCCGAAAACTGTCTCCTAAACAGGTTTGGTAGGCCCAATACTTCACCCACTTCAACTTCACCCTACCCTATTGGGGGGTGGGGAGTTCTTTGCAGATTCCCTCTCCTCACTGCCACAATACAACAGCACCTGAGAGGAAGTTGTTAACTCCATCATTCTGTCCAGTTTGTGGCACCAGCCCTTATGAGACAGCAGAGAACATCACCACTGCCGTTGGCTGAAGATCTAATACAACCATTAAACAATGCTCTGGCAGGAAATGAGTGGTACCAACAACATAAAGACAATGTGTCATTAAGAGATGGGCTGCCATGGATATGTTCCAGCTGGCCAGTTTTACAGAGCAGCCACGATGCTAGGGCAGCAGGGCATTTTTGGATTTGTAAAGACTCTTCATCTCATAAATAGGCAGTTTTGGTGGCCAAGAATGAAGAAGGACATAGAAGCCTACATGGCCAGCTGTCCCATCTGTGCTTCGATGAAGTGGCTGCCTGGCAAGCCTCCAGGTCTGCTGGAAACTATGGCCAGCCCCACAGCTCCCTGGAAGGAAATATCTATGGACTTTATTGTGGAGCTGCCAAAGAATGCTGGGAATACTATAATTTGGACTATCATGGATTTGTTCTCCAAGCAAGCCCATTTTATGACATGCCTAGGATTCCTTTGGCCCAATTCCTAACTAAACTATTCTTGCAGCACTTATACCGGCTGCATGGTGTCTCAAAGCACACCATTTCAGATCGAGGAGTGCAAGTCATGTCAAATTTTTGATGTGGATTCCTGAACCTAATACACTCCTCCCATCATCCTCAAACAAATGGAGCCCGAGAATGTACAAATTCAGTCCTAGAACAGTATCTTCGATGTTAGGTGAACTAACAACAGACCAATTGGGCTGAACTGCTTTACCTTTCACTGAAGTGGCATATAATATAATAATAGTAGCACTGAATTTACGACCTTTCAGGTGGCCACTGGAATAGAATTCATGGCTATGCCATATCACACTCAAGAGACCCCTTCATCAGCCTCATTGGCTGAGTGGGTAGACATTTTGAAAGCCACCTGGGTAATAGAGCGTAAGGCGTTAGAAAAAGCAAGGGAAGTGCAAAACAGACAAGCAGATAAGAAGAGAGTGCCCCAGAGTGAGTTCAGAGTAGGAGACAAAGTATATCTATCCACAAAGTTCCTAAATTTGAGGCAGCCCTGCAAAAATTTGGGATCCAAGTACATAGTCCCTTTCCCTATTATCTGGATTGTGAATCCGGTAACAGTGGAGTTGGAACTGCCCCCAAATATCAGGCACATTCAGCCAGTTTTTCACTGCAGTTTATTGAAACCCTTTCATTGTTCACCACTAAGACCAGCTATTAAGACTCCTCCCCTCACCCAGCAGAGAAACATTTTGAGATCAAGGAGATCATTGACTCCCAGTATTATAAAGGGAAGTTGCATTATTTCATGTTATGGAAGGGATTCCTTCCCGCAGATCCAGAATGTGTGACAGTAGGGGATGTTCAGGCACCTAGACTTATTCACAGGTTCCATGTTAAGTATCCAAACTGGCCTTGATAGGATACAGGGGAAAAGAGAAAAAAATGTAATTTAACATTGTATATGTTTGTTTCTTGTAGGATTATCTTTCTTCTTAAGGGTCAGCATGTCATGGCTGAGTCGCTAGCCACTCCTGCTCGCAACCAGACTACAGAAACAGGGAGGGGGAGGGAAAATATTGGAATATAAGGGAAGCTTGAGGAATTGAGGAATGCAGCTGAGCTGATGATCCTGGGACAGTCCCCAAACCCCAAGGTCAAACGCTGGGAAAATTTGAGACACTGAGATTATTCCCAAAACAAAATGATTGGTGAACAATGAACAATGGGGAGATCCAGGTGAAAAGGGGGATTTTCCTATGCAGATTTTCATGCAAAAACTTTAGAACTGGTTTTGCTACTACTGTTCCTATGTGGAATTATCATAAAGTTATAATCTTAGTAAAATAATGTCCCAGGAGTTTCTTTTGTTGCATTTACCAATAGGATGGTTGACAAGTTTACATTAGTAAATGTACTATTCTGTTATTCTACATTATATTTAATCCCTAATCTAAAATTTATTACATTTGTATGCCCCAAGTTCATAAATTTAAATCAACAATTTTGCTTGTATTATTGTATTATTGTGTAGCTCGTTTTATTCTAGTCAATTTCTATCTTGTATAGGCTACAATGATATTCAATGAATTAAATGGGACTCTTGTTATTTTGTTTTGTTTCCCAATGGCAAAAATGAAATAGTTGATCAACAGATTGACTTATGTAATGTTTTTCATGTGTTATAGGAATACAAGCGCAAATTAACAGGTGTGTCCCAGGTACGGAAAGAACTCAAGTCACGCATCCAGAGCCTCCCTGATCTGTCTAGGCTTCCCAATGTTACAGGGAGTCAAGTCCATCTACCGTTTGCAGGGGATGTCTATAGTGATGAGTGATACTCAGATATTTCACTGGAATGAGGAATTGGTTAGATCGATTGATAATTATTTTTATATGTTTGCAGAGAATAGCACTGAAATGTTCTAATTTATAAGAAATATTAAATATATTGCTTTGTTTAATATTTGATTAATAAGTGATAAAGCAGGTACTATGTAAGAGGCAACATTTATGTATTAGGTTAAAATGATTGTTGCAATTAATTTTTCTATCCTTTTTGATTAAATCTTGCCCCCAATAATAAGCAGCCTCTTTTTTTCTGGTCCTTTTTATGGATATAATTCTGTTAAATTAAACATAATTTCTGCATACCATAGCAGAAACATATTTTGATTGCTAAATATTTGAAGAATAAATATTTTTTAAATGTTGAATACAAATCATATTAAAAACAAACACTGAAAAATCAACAGTGATTTTACTTAAGTAAATTAAAAATGTTATGTGATTTAGCATTTCAAACTATTAATAATATATTAGCTGAATTATTTACACTTTCAAATGTAATGCTTATACAAAATTTCTGTTCTGATTTATGCCCAAGTAGGCAAACCTAGAAAATATCTAGTGTTTCTTGAATATCATTCACTTCCCATAAGTGGAAGTGATTATATGTATTTTTTTAAAAACCCTAAAATATTAGTGAAATTCTAATTCAGAAGCAAGTCCCAATGGTATCTTCAGTGGGGTATACTCCAGGTAAATAAGTGCAAAATATTGTAGTGTGCTATATTCAGAGCTGAATTGCTTCGGGAATTAACAGTTGCTTCCATTTACTTGCAAAAAGAAATTCACAGTTCCAAACTTTTCATATGAAAAAAAATCATTATAGACAACTCATGAGTTGGAAAGTACATGCTCTATACCTTATATCTCAACATATTTACCCAAATGTGTATATTGACAATCTCAAATGAAATTATTTTTATGTAAATTTACAATGTATATTAATACTTTTTCCTTTGCTGGCATATTTTTAGATTTCGCTTGTAGCATTATTTAATAGAAATATATTAAATGCTACTAGGAGAGTACATTATCATATATTAAACATATTAATTTTACTATGACATAAATATATGCATACATACATATATACAGACATAGTAAAACATATAACATAAATGGGCATTTTATTGCCCATTTAAGTCTGATCTGTCACTTATTTCTATAGTAAACATTCATGCAATAAGTATTGGATATTTACCACATCTGCATTATATAGTAATTGTTTTATGTGTTCATATGCTGTTTGCAAATTTTAGGCATGATCTAGTTAAGCATAATGAAATCTATTTTCTTTAGTTGAAGAAATTAAATACGGTATGTGCTTAAATCTTGTCCAGTGAAATAGATCACATATTAAAATTCTTAACTTTTGCATTATGCTTCTGTTCTTATCCAAAATGTTTACTATTGCTTGCTTCTATTTTTAACTTCTTGTTTATAATTTTAAATAGTCCTAAAATATTTTATAATAGTTAAATGAACAATTTTTGGATTCACCTTTCTGAAAAAAGGAGGAAAATTTTATGATGTTAATTTTTCTGAAGTATGATGTGTTGGAAGAAAAGTCTTCATTATGGTTCATCCAAGCTGGGAATAAACATGGCAGCTGCTTTGGGAAGAAGGTTGTAGTTTATTGGAGAGGAGAACCAGACAGGAAGATGTCTGGCAGAAAAAAGGACTGACCACATGTAGGGAGTAGATTTTTATACCCTCTGGAGCCTTTTGTTTGACATTGCTTCCTGTTCCTTTTTGAGGCTATTTCCTGTGTCATGAACTTTTGACCTGAGTCTGAGTCTGCCTTTTTGGTATTCTGATGGTGATAGGTTAATCCTGTTATGTCCAAAGGTCATGTCCAGCTTCCCTGGGGCTGGGCTCCAGTTTGGGTGAGGTATGCAGAGTTTAGGTATCTTTGTCTTCCTAACCTGCCAGCTGGGGGCCTGCAACCTTCCTGGATTTACATCTGCATTTATACAGAACTGGTTTCTGCTTGGGGGAAGGAGACCTGAGCCTATTAAGAAAACTGGGCATGCTTTCCTGGTTCTTCAATATCTTTTTAGGAAATATATTTTTCTGCCCTTTTAATATTTCCTTCTCTGGGGAGCTGACTTCCCACAATCCCCTCTTTGTGCATTATACTGTAGTGTGGGTGACACACTTTTACTGGCACAAGACTAAAATTGGTCTGATCAGGGATACTTAGTAAACAAGCTTTAAACTATTAATGCAAAAAGAAGAAAAACACTAATGGAGGCAGCAGGAAAAAAGATCGCTGGAGTGGCTCCCAAAAGGGGAGCTTCCAATCCATAAAGTTCTAAAAGTCAGGGCAAACATTTTTAGTTGGAAAAGAAATTTATAGTTACCAATATTCTGTGCCAATTATTTTCAAATGTTGGATGTCACTTTGAGCTTCCAGTCAGGTTTGCACATTCCTCCCAAAATTCTTCACAGCCATGGTTTGCCTCAGTACCTAACCACTGGCTGCCCATCTTCAAGGGTTGCCTCCTGCCCTAGCTCTTAGTTCAGTGCATCCAGGTTTGCAATGTCCAATTGAGGTTAGCCAGTATGCAAGCCAGGCTATTACATTTTCTTAAATTGCACATAGTGAGCCCTAGGACTCCCAATCAGAGTCCACCAGTGCAAGATATTCAGGGCTTAGGTTTGGAGATCTGTTTCCTGCTACTTCCTTAGTCAGGGCATATCAATTGCAAATCACCTGAGGGGAGCTGGTTCTCTCCCCCCTGGAATTTGCAGGAAGTTGTCCCTATGAGGTTTTAATGACACAGGGCACGAATCAGGCTGGAGCTTTACTGAAGGTAAGTGGAGGGGATAGCCTCAATGTGTTTCTGAATGCTCTGTGTGTCTCTGTGTGTGTGTGTGTGTGTGTGTGTGTGTGTGTGTGTGTGTGTGTGTGTGTGTGCAGCTACTAATACAAACAGGCAATACAAACATTCTGGGTAAATTTTCCCTGCCACCAGACAGAAGTCCCAAGGTGTTCAGGACTTGCTGTGCCAACTATTCCCAAATGCCATCTTTCCATAAATACATTCAACTGGTGTATTACGATACAAATGGAGCAAGAAAGAAAACTTTACAATGAGTTTCCACCCTCCCCATAGTCTTAATTTTCTTCTAAGGCTTCACGTGGGGACCCATGGCTCTAGGACTCCTTCTTTCTTCAGTTTTTTTCACAGGCATCTGGGGGACTGGTAGGACTTGAGAAATCCTCAGGTTTCATGGTGGCTTTTTGTGGATGGCTGGATTCAAAATTCCATGGCTCAAATGAATTGAGACAGCATCTAGGCAGTGTGCTCTGCATCCAAAGGTTAGGGGGGGCATCATTTGTGCAGGGTTGAAAGACATGAGAACAAGAACTCCTCCCTCCTTTATGGGTGGACTCTCCCATTAAAGGCAGACAAAGGCATGGAGAACAAAGGATACAAAAAGGAGAAGTAGAATTGGGAGGCGGAGTACTTTGTAAAGAAACAGATAGACAGACAAAATGAGGACATCCCAGGTGAGAACAAAAGAAGGGTTGGATTCTGGTAAGAGAACATACATGAAAGGTCTCATTTCTGAACTGAACATTTGTAACATGTTAGGACTTAAGGTTATATTAGTCACAATGTTTGTAGCTGTCCAATGAAACAATGTAAAAAAAACAGTTTGCATCCATTAAAGAAAGGGACGAGTTACTTGGCAATAAACTCACAGATTTTCTGGAGGAATATTTAAGCTAAACAATGTGGACAGTGAGTTAATTGATACAGAACATTCCTGTCCCCGGCAACCAAAAACTACAAGGTTAGCAGTGCATGTAACATAGATGTTTGTGTGGACAAGAATATCAACCTTGCTATCAAGTAAAGTCAAGCTTTTAATAGCGAATGCCACACAAAGTGCACTAACCAAACAGGTGGTAAGAAAATAGGGGAATTCAGGCACCAGACACAGGTTATGTAGAAAGTAAACACAGGGTCAGTTATAAAAGACTCAAATGCACAGAGTATGAACAGTAAACAGGGTGAACTAGAAATTCAGGTAAATGAGGGCAGATATGATAATGTTGCCATTATGGAAACCTGGTGGGATGAAACCCACAAATGGAACACACAGCTAGAGGGATTTAAATTATTTAAAAGAAACAGACCAAATAAAAGAGGAGATGGAATTCTGACAAACCTAGCAGACAACTTTGTCTCCCAAAAGTAGAGAAGGGAACTGGGGAATTAGCCATACTGGATCTAATCCTCACTAACAGAGATGAAATGACAGAAGGTATTGAAGCCACACAGGAACCTTGAGGAGGGTGATCATGCAATATTGGAATCCAACATTATGGAAGCACAAGCAATACAGTCAAACTAGAGTCTTGGACTTTAAGAGAGCTGATTTCAATAAATTTAGAGAAGATTTGGGAAGGATTCCATGGATGAGAATCCTCAAGGGGAAAACAACTCAAAAAGTTTGGGAAATATTGAAGAAAAAAAAGTCTAGAACAATACCAACAAAGAAAAATAATAACTTTCAAAAGATATCAGCATGACTGCACAAAGAACTCTCTGATAAATTGAAAGATAAAAGACAAGCATAAAAAGTGGAAAGGGGCACATAACTAAAGCAGAATATCAGCAAATAGTCCAAGCCTGCAAAGATGAAGTGAGGAAAGCTAAGGCTCAAAATGAACAAAGGCTTGTGACCAAAGTCAAAAATAACAAAAAAACTTCTTTCAATATGTAAAAAGCAAGAAAAAAGTTAAATAATTGTGGCAAGAAGGTGACAAGCAGCAGGGAGAAAGCTGCTTTTTTTGCATCTGTCTTTACACAAAAGGAAAAAAACACTCCAACCTATTAAAAACAATACAATAAAAAAAGATTACAAACACAAATTAAGATAGGCAAGAAAACGGCAAGTGAGCAACTATCTACCCTAGACGAGTTCATATTACCAGGACAGATGGATTACACCCCAAGGTTCTCAAGGAACTGGCAGATATGATCTCAGAACCACTGAACTACATTTTTCAAAGATCCTGGAGCACTGGGGAACTACTAGAGGACTGGTAAAGAGCTGGTGTAGTTCCCATCTTTAAAAAAAAAGGGAAGAAAGGGAAAAAATAGATCCAGGAAACAACAGACCTATCAGCCTGACCTCAATACCTGGGAAGATTCTGGAAAAGATCATCAGACAACAAATCAACAAACATCTACAGGCAAACAAAGTCATTACTAAAAGCCAATATGGGTTTGTCAAAAACAGATCATGCTAGACGAATCTTATTGCATTCTTTGACCAAGTGACAAAATTAGTGGACCAGAGGAATGCTGTGGATACAATTTACTCAGACTTCGGTAAGGCATTTGATAAAGTTGGTATAGGGTTTCCTGCCTGAGCAGGGGGTTGGATTAGATGACCCCCAAGGTCCCTTCCAACTTTACTGTTATTAAATGCAAGAGTGAAACTTTTCCAGCAGATGAACCTAAAACATTCCCTCCTGCTAACTTTGGGCTGTTCTTAAGAGTAGAGAGAGAGAAAGGGAGAAGAAAAACAAACAAATGTACACATTTTTCTTCACTCTGTTCGTTGGCCAGACAAACAGAGTGAGGTTACCTTTTGGTGGCTTATTTTAAGCAGAATTTCTAGCATAATTTTAAAATTCTTTTCTCTTTGGTTTAGAAACAATTAACAGTCACATTTACCTCGCACACAAAGACTTTGACATACATATATACACAAAGACAAGGAAAAGAAAACAGAACACGGAAAGAGAAAGAGAGAGAGAGAGAGAGAGAATGAATGAATGAATACTATTTCTTATTTTCTCTTTTAGTATCTTTATTTAGCCAAATTGACTTTCCAGTAAAGCCCTAAGCAAAGCTCATTTCTTACAGATTTCTCTTGCTCTTCATTTTGAACAAATCTCCTAGGGGAGTCCTACTTGTCACCTTTGAACTGCTGCTTCCCATGTTTCCTCTCAGATGTGGGGCTCACTTTGGCTCAGTCAGGTACAAAAGGAAAAAACGTCCGGTTTTCAGACAAAAAAAGTGTCTGGGGGGACTTTGGTTCCCTGATGAAGTATGCTCACCCCCTTTTCTGGGAACTACCTATCACGGTTTTCAGACTCCTCATGAGTCCGGGAGGACCTGCCCCCCCCTTTTTTTTTTAAAGGTGAGTATGTGCACCTCCTTTCCTGCCACTGGTTTTCAGACTCCTCGTGAGTCCGGGAGGACCTGCCGCCTTTTTTTTTAAAAAAAAAAGGTGAGTATGAGCACCTCCTTTCCTGCTACCGGTTTTCAGACCCCTTGTGGATCTGGAAGGACCTGCTGCCCCGTACGCAGTGAGTACGTGGCACTTTCTGAACTAGGCTTTGCATACAGGGCCTTACCAGCTGGTTGCCCAAATCCAATTCTCTCATTCACTCATTCCATTCTATTTTCACACAGCCTCTCCCTTTTCCCTAACAAAAGGTCCTGCACTCTGGTCAACCCCCCATACTTTCCAGGGTCTGCCACTTGAACAGATCCTTTCTGTGGCTAGGAAAGACCAGAGGGAGCAAAATTCAACTGTGATTGGGAAAAAAGGGTCTTCTCACTCATACGCACAGACATACATACATTTCCTTTGTTCCCCTGGGCTTTAAAGTTAAAATTTAGAGGTACTTACCTTCACCTTCTTTCCAAAGCAGCTCTTGAACTCAAACCCAAAATGCCCTTTACTACCCTGGCTCCACATGGGCAGGGCCTGGGAAACCCATCCACAGACACAAAGGGGTCTGCTGCCGGCAAGATGGGGCTTACCAGTCTCAGTACATTGGAGAAGTTAGCTTGGAGTCCCATTCTGGGGTGCCAAAATTGTTGGAAGAAAAGTCTTCATTATGGTTCATCCAAGCTGGGAATAAACATGGCAGCTGCTTTGGGAAGAAGGTTGTGATTTATTGGAGAGAACCAGACAGGAAGATGTCTGGCAGAAAAAATGGACTGACCACATGTAGGGAGTGGGTTTTTATACCCTCTGGAGCCTTTTGTTTGGAGCTGCTTCCTGTTCCTTTTTGAGGCTATTTCCTGTGTCATGAACTTTTGACCTGAGTCTGAGTCTGCCTTTCTGGTATTCTGATGGTGATGGGGTAATCCTATTATGTCCAAAGGTCATGTCCTGCTTCCCTGGGGCTGGGCTCCAGTTTGGGTGAGGTATGCAGAGTTTAGGTATCTTTGTCTTCTTAATCTCCCACCTGGGGGCCTTCCTGATGGTTTACATCTGCATTTGTACAGAACTGGTTTCTGCTTGGGGGAAGGAGACCTGAGCCTATTAAGAAAACTGGGCATACTTTCCTGGTTCTTCAATATCTTTTTAGGAAATATATTTTTCTGTCCTTTTAATATTTCTTTCTCTGGGGAGCTGACTTCCCACAGATGTTTAGATGAATATCAGTATGTTGATTAGGTACATTGTACATCTGTATAATGTTTACTTGTTAAATTATTCCATTGTGAATTTCTGAAGCGATTATATAATCCGAATTTGCAAAGAATAACATTCTTCAAATGATCACTTACACTAGTGCCACTGCCTTTCATAACGTGCATGATAAAGATCTAAACCTCATTTCATTATGTATTGTACATGTTGTGTACTGGGTTCGTTGCGCAGGAATGAAGACAAGGCGAGTGAGTTCAGCAAAGAGCATGGTTTATTTCTTGCAGGATCTGAACCAGAGAACTGGGCTGCAGCTGCAGCAATTTACAGCCTGGCCCCTAGGCAGCAGCCAATAGGTTTAAAGCAACCTATTGCCGCCTAGGGGCAGCTCATAGCAGCACTGGAGACAGCGTATCTGAGGTGCTGGGAGCCGTTAGGTAGCTCCAGCTTACCACGTGGTGTTACAATCAAGCCCAATACATTACACCCCTCCCCTCTTAGAATGAACATCATAAAAACAACAAAAATGATTACAGCGATACAGTTTACAAGATTTAACAATAGTGTGAATAGGATCCACTTAACAGTACAATAACACAGTGTTATTCAACGTTTTTTGGGCAAAGGCACACTTGTTTCATGAAAAAAATCACAAGGCATTCCACCATTAGAAAATGTTAAAAAAATTTAACTCTGTGCCTATATTAACTATATATAAAGTAATTCTCTTGAATAGGAATCAAATAAACACAAAGAAAGTATTTTATAATTACTTTATTATGAAATAGTAAGTAAACAGAAATATGAAAAATTATAAAATACTTTATTCAGTGCGCAACCTGGGCCTGTTTGGCTGAGCACAAAGCTGATATTCTGGCTGGAATCGAAGAAAGACACACACGTAGCTCTTTGTCAACAGCTCTCAGTCTCTCTCTGTATTTAGTTTTTATAGCAATCATGCTTGAAAAGCTCATCTCACACAGATATGTAGTGGAAAATGGGAGCAATGTCAAAATAGCTTTGTTTGCCAGAAGGGGGAACTCCTTGGCAGTATACAACCAAAAACTGTCCAAAGGTAGATCAGCAAATCTTAGCTTGAAACCACGATTTTGTCTCAGTTCAGTTAGTTCCTCCTGCTCCTGCACCATCAAAAACCACACTTTCGATGTCTGCAGACATGTCATTAATTCGTCTGGAAATTGTGTTGTCTGAGAGAGGGACTTTGGCTATTTCCTTAGCTGCTTCAGGTCCGAGCATCTCCTCTACAATAGCTTTGCAGGCGGGAAGTATTAATGTCTCTGCCACAGTGTGTGACTTTTTTGACTTGGCTATAAGTTCAGCAACTTGATAGCTAGCTTTAAGAGCTCTTTCATTTACCTTTGTGGTTTTTCTCATGAAAGTTGCCTGTTTCTCCGTGTTTTCACGCAGGCGAACAAAATAGTCCGCATTCTTGTTTTGAAGCGAAGGGTGTTTCGTTTGGAGATGGCGTTTAAGTTTGCTTGGGACTATAGCACTGTTAGCTAGCTTTTCACCACACACCACGCACAGTGGAGTTGGTTTGTTTGCATCTCCGGTGAAAGTAAATCCAAATGAAATATAGCTTTCACTATATTGCCTTGAGCTAACCATCTTTGCTTTCTTTTGATCCCCACTCATACTTGGGCTCTCATCTGGCTCCAAATTTTGTTCAGAGTCCAGTTCTTTCCTTTTCAAAAACTTGTCCATCACTGCAGTATCTCCCTGTCACTCAGTACTTACTGCGCTTGTCTCCTCCAGATAGCCGCTGTTCGTCACACTCAGCACTCTTCTGCGCATGTCTCCATCCAGATCCATCAGTCAGCGCTCTTCTGCTCTTCTGCTCATGTTTCCTCCAAATCCAGATCCATTGGCGCTCTTCTGCTCATCGGCGATCTACTGCGATGTCTGGTGACTCGAGTCGCAATGTCTTCTTCTCTCCACTGCTGCGCACACTGTGCTCGGGCGGGAAGGAAGTCGGAAAATGATGTCCTACTGTGATAGGTCCAGGCTGGAGTCTGGACCAATCACAGCCCGGACATCAGAAAGTGGAGGGTGTCCCCCTGAGGAGCGCCAATCGGCGCCCCTGCTGGCCGAGGGCAGAGTCAGCCCCCCCCATACCCAGGACACAGTCCGGCGCCCGCCTAGTGGGCGAAAATTTTACATTTTTTAAAAAATCTTTCGAATTTTTCAATTTTTCCCATGGCACACCAGGCAACATCTCGCGGCACACTAGTGTGCCGTGGAACAGTGGTTGAAAAACACTGTGATATACAACCAAAATGGCCAGATAAAAAGAAGAAAAAGAAGGAAGTCTTATGGAAGGGAGGGGAAGCTGTAGTAGGTGATTCCTCTCTACTAGCAGAAGACAACGAAGCCCAGGATTCTCCTTGGTCCTCAGAAGACAACATGGAAGAGTTGGAAGAGTCCTTAGGATATAACATGGAAGAGTTGGAAGGGTCCTCAGGAGACAACATGAGTCATTCTTCTCTCCAAGAGCCAGAAGCTGTCAAGATGTATTATAGGCCGTGGGAGGCACATGTTCAACCATATCATGCTCCTATTTCTCAACAAGTCTCATATTTTTCCCCACACCATATTCATGTTCCCAATTCCTGCTACGAGGATGTTGTAGCCAGATGTTACAGGCAAATCAGGAGGGGGCATCATGCAACACCTTATGTCCGCGGGAGACCACCGTTCCTCAGATAGTCGGGTATGAGTCTCTCTTTGTGAGATTTGGTTCTGAGGCGCAGTTGGGCTTGCTGCTGGTGTACATTTCGCCTAGTCGCGCAGCGGCTGCCCTGCCCGAGCTGCTCGATATCCTCTCGGGGTTGGTGGTTGAGTTTCCCAAACTTATTGTTTTGGGAGACTTCAATCTACCATCCCTGGGAGGTTCATCTGAGCTAGCTCGGGAGTTCATGGCTTCCATGACGGCCATGGACCTGACGCAAGTAATTTCTGAGCCTACTCATGAGGGAGGCCACACCCTTGACCTGATTTTTTTATCTGGACGGTGGTTGGATGATCTTGGTGGGGGCTCTCCATTTATTGTGCCCCTGTCATGGACCGATCATCACCTCCTGCGGCTGGTCTTCCGTTTTGCCACCCCCCGCCGTGGGGGTACGGAGCCAATTAGATGGTACCGCCCCAGACGCTTAATGGATCCTGATAGATTCCAAGCGGCGCTAGGGTCCCCACCTGCCTCCATTGCTCACAACTCGGCGGATGCCTTAGTGGAAGCCTGGGAAAGGGCAGCCACTGAGGCACTTGACCGGGTTGTACCCTTGCGGCCCCTGACCCGGTGCAGATCCCAGCGAGCTCCATGGTTCTCCGCGGAGCTCCAGGAGATGAAGCGTCGGAAACGGGGCCTAGAGAGCTGTTGGAGGTCTAGCCGATCCGAACCCGACCGGTTGCGGTTAAGAACCCATATTAGGTCTTATCTCGCAGCGATGAGGGTGGCGAGGTGTAATTACTTCTCCACCCTCATCACGTCCGCAGATAATCGCCCGGCCGCCCTGTTTAGGGTGACTCGCTCACTTCTTAATCAGGAGGTGAGGGAGGATCCCTTGCAGGGTCGTGCCGAGGAATTTAGCCAACATCTGTCGGATAAAATCGCTCGGATTCGGACCGGTTTGGACTCCAGCTGGGCAGAGTCTGGCGATCAGGACACGGGCGGTCTTGTCAATGTTATCTGGGAAGAGTTTGATTCTGTGACCCCTGATGAAGTGGACAGGATTATGGGAAGGCTGAGCTCCACCACATGTTTATTGGACCCGTGCCCTTCCTGGCTGGTTTATGCAGCTAGGGAGAGGACACGAGGCTGGCTCCAGGCAGTTATATCCGCTTCTCTGAGTGAGGGTTATTTCCCCACCGTCTTGAAGGAGGCGGTGGTGAGACCTCTCCTCAAGAAGCCTGCCTTGGACCCAGCTGTATTGAACAACTTTCGTCCAGTCTCCAACCTTCGCTTTCTTGCGAAGGTTGTTGAGAGTGTGGTGGCGCATCAGCTCCCTCTGGTCCTGGATGAAGCGGATTATTTGGACCCCTACCAATTGGGTTTCAGGCCCGGGTACAGCACGGAGACGGCATTGGTCGCTCTGGTGAATGATCTCTGGAGGGCTCGGGACAGGGGATATTCCTCTGTCCTAGTCCTATTAGACCTCTCGGCGGCTTTCGATACCATCGACCATGGTATCTTGCTGCGGCGCCTCAGGGGATTGGCAGTGGGAGGCACAGTTCTTCAGTGGTTCTCCTCCTATCTCCTGGGACGCTCGCAGTCGGTGTTGGCAGGGGGGCAGAGATCAGCCCCTAGGTCTCTCGTTTGTGGAGTTCCTCAGGGGTCGGTTCTCTCGCCTCTCCTGTTCAACATCTACATGAAACCGCTGGGTGAGATCATTCGTGGTTTTGGAGTTGGGTATCATCAATATGCCGATGATACCCAACTTTTCGACCCCAAACCACCCCAGTGATTCCCTCACTGTGATGTCCCGTTGCCTGGAGGCGGTTCGGGTCTGGATGGGGAGGAACAGACTTCAACTCAACCCCGACAAGACTGAGTGGCTGTACATTCCGGCATCCCGGGACATTCAAAATGTTCCATCTCTTTCTATGGGGGGTGAGCTCTTACCCCCCGTGGATAGGGCTCGCAATTTGGGAGTCCTCCTAGATTCACGGCTTACTCTGGAAGATCATATAGTGGCCGTGACTAGGGGGGCTTTCGCCCAGGTTCGCCTGGTGCGCCAGTTGCGGCCCTATCTGGACCGGGATGCCCTGTGTACGGTCACTCATGCGCTCGTGACCTCTCGCCTTGACTACTGTAATGCTCTCTACATGGGGCTTCCCTTGAAGACCACTCGGAGGCTCCAACTGGTACAGAATGCGGCCGTGAGAGTTGTCTTGGGAGTTTCCCGGTACTCCCATGTTACACCTTTGCTCCGCGAGCTGCATTGGCTATCAGTTGTCTTCTGGGTGAGGTTCAAGGTCTTGGTCATGATCTTTAAGTCCTTACATGGCATGGGTCCGGGTTACCTCGGGAACCACCTGCTGCCGGCGTCAACTTCCCTCCGCCCAGTACGTGCCCACAGAGAGGGCCTCCTCAGGGTGCCTCCGGTCAGGGAATGTCGACTGGTGGCCCCCAGGGGGAGGGCCTTCTCTGTGGGCGCTCCGGCATTATGGAACCAACTGCCGGTTGAGCTCCGGATGGCATCAGACCTCCGATCCTTCCGCTGCGGGCTGAAGACCCACTTATTTGAATTAGCTGGTCTGGCCTGATGGGGGAATATGGGTTTTTAAATTGGTGTTTTTTAGTACTTTATTATTGTTGTTTTTTAACTGGGCACTGGTTTAATTTCCTTTTAACTTTTGTATCGTTATTTATATATGCCCTGGGAACCGCCCTGAGTCCCTAGGGAGAAGGGCGGTATAGAAATCAAATAAAACTTTGCTAAACTAAACAGAGCAGTAGGCTACAAAGGAGAGGAAGTAGGCTTACATGGAGAGAGTTCCTTGACCATTCTCTGGAAGAAGCAGCCAGGTGCCAAACATTTTTTAGAACCCAACTGCTGGACCATTGGTTCTCCGACTGCGAGAGATTCCTCTACCTGCAACATCCTTCATCCTCTAGAGGAAAGAAGAAGACCACAGAAGACCAAGATGTTCAACCTCCCAAGGAGAGTAGAAAGGGCCCCCATCAAAATCAAGACTTTGTAAGGACAGATGTTAAACTTCAGGTCCATCATGAAAGTTGTAGCTTGACCCTGAAGGCAGATAGTGAGGAAGAGGGGAGGATGGAGAGACTCACCTTTTCCATCGCTAAGGAGCAGAGCCTTTTGTCCCTAAAGACCCTGTCCCAAGGCAGCACAGAATGTAAAGACATGAGGATAGATGACTGGGATCAAGGAAGAAAGCTGGAAGTGAAGTGGGAAGATCAGAACAAGGGAGCAGAAGAGTCCTTCAGAGAAGAGATGGGCAGCTGGACATGGGCTAATTCCTCAATAGTGAGACAACCCCCTTTAGCTGAGGACTCTGCCCCTTCCTTGGTGGCCCTCTCAGAAGAAGCAAGAGTCATCATCAGTGAGCAGCTTTGCAGCGGAGTAGCAGAAGTAGTTGTGGGATCACCTAAAGATCATGGTGTCCTAAAACAGTGTTTTTCAACCACTGTTCCGCGGCACACTAGTATGCCACAAGATGTTGCCTGGTGTGCCGTGGGAAAAATTGAAAAATTCGAAAGATTTTTTAAAAAATGTCAAATTTTCGCCCACTAGGCGGGCGCCGGACTGGTTAGCTCAAGTCAATATAGCGAAAGCTATATTTCATTTGGATTTACTTTCACCAGAGATGCAAACAAACCAACTCCACTGTGCGTGGTGTGTGGTGAAAAGCTAGCTAACAGTGCTATAGTCCCAAGCAAACTTAAACGCCATCTCCAAACGAAACACCCTTCGCTTCAAAACAAGAATGCGGACTATTTTGTTCGCCTGCGTGAAAACACGGAGAAACAGGCAACTTTCATGAGAAAAACCACAAAGGTAAATGAAAGAGCTCTTAAAGCTAGCTATCAAGTTGCTGAACTTATAGCCAAGTCAAAAAAGTCGCACACTGTGGCAGAGACATTAATACTTCCCGCCTGCAAAGCTATTGTAGAGGAGATGCTCGGACCTGAAGCAGCTAAGGAAATAGCCAAAGTCCCTCTCTCAGACATCACAATTTCCAGACGTATTAATGACATGTCTGCAGACATCGAAAGTGTGGTTTTTGATGGTGCAGGAGCAGGAGGAACTAACTGAACTGAGACTAAATCGTGGTTTGAAGCTAAGATTTGCTGATCTACCTTTGGACAGTTTTTTGTTGTATACTGCCAAGGAGTTCCCCCTTCTGGCAAACAAAGCTATTTTGACATTGCTCCCATTTTCCACTACATATCTGTGTGAGATGAGCTTTTCAAGCATGATTGCTATAAAAACTAAATACAGAGAGAGACTGAGAGCTGTTGACGAAGAGCTACGTGTGTGTCTTTCTTCGATTCCAGCCAGAATATCAGCTTTGTGTTCAGCCAAACAGGCCCAGGTTGCGCACTGAATAAAGTATTTTATAATTTTTCATATTTCTGTTTACTTACTATTTCATAATAAAGTAATTATAAAATACTTCCTTTGTCTTTATTTGATTCCTATTCAAGAGAATTACTTTATATATAGTCAATATAGGCACAGAGTTAAATTTTTAAACATTTTTTAATGGTGGAGTGCGTGATTTTTTTCAAAAATTTTGCCCAAAAAAGGTTGAAAAGCACTGGTCTATCAGACTTTGATGAGGAGATTGAGGCTGATGAATGACAGGAAAGACAACTCTTAAGAGACTTTTTCAGTTTCCTTCTAGGAACTGAAGGTTTCAGAGGAGGAGTCAGCCCTTCTCTCTTTGGCTGTCCTCTGAAAACCAACTTTGTTTTGCCGGGCAACCATCTTTGCCTTAAAGCCTGGAAGAGGCATCTTGTTCTTCACCCTTGGTGTGGTCCTTCCACTTCCAAACTTCACTTTTCGGAAGCTGGCTATATTTTCAACACTGGGCATGTAATTCCTGGTGGTGTATGCAGAAGGAGAGGAAGGTGGCAGGATTTGAGGTTCTTCTATCCCCTTAGAAATCCTTGAAGGCTGCACAGAGGTGGCTATGGGTAGATATGGCAAGAGAGGCTGGGATCCAGTCATCTCAAAGCAAGAAGGAGATCTGGGTGGCAAGAACAACCTCAGAGATCGCCGAACCCTTTCTGGAAGTCCCCATCGGTGCTCTGATGTACGATGTCCCAGATGGGCCTCCAAGAGTTCTTTTTCCTCAACGCTGAGAAAATCGAGGTCTTGACTGAGGATTTGCACTTCTCTATCCCGTGGGGGAATCTTGGTCACAGTGTCTGTGGTGATCTTCTCTGCTTTAAAGAGATGTGGGGCAAAAGCTTGCAATGATTTTAACACTGTTGATGGCAAGCCCCATGCATGCTGGATTCTCTTCCACTGGATGTGGAATTCCAGAAGGTTCCGGCTGCTCTCTGGGAGGAAAGGGAGCCCTGTCTTGGTACCGGAGCAAATCTGGACTTTAGTTTGCCTAGACTTGCCTGTTGCTCTCTGTCTCTTATTGCCAACTTTGCTGTTGGGCTTTTCTAAAGTCTTCTGCTCTGGCTTAAACAATACCAGTTCATAGATGTCTGTGGTTTGCAAATCAGGTCCAGTTTTCTGTAAGGATTTGGGTGGTAAAGGCAAGAGAGGCTGGAATCCAGTCATCCCAGGATCAGAAGGAGATCTGGGTGGTAGGAAGGCCCTCAGAGATTGCCGAACTCTTTCTGGAAGACCCCATCTGTGCTCTGATGTACGATGTCTCAGATGGGCCTCCAAGAGTTCTTTTTCCTCAATGCTGAGGAAAACAAGGTCTTGACTAAGGATCTGCACATCTATTTTTTCCCTTCTTGGTTTCCTAGATGTGATTTTCCCAGTAGTCCTCTCTGATTGAAGACGATATGGGGCAAAGAGATGGAGAGATCTAACCACCATCAATGGGAAGCCCCATGCATGCTGGATTCTCTTCCACTGGATGTGGAATTCCAGAAGGTTCCGGCTGCTCTCTGGGAGGAAAGGGAGCCCTGTCTTGGTACCGGAGCAAATCTGGACTTTAGTTTGCCTAGACTTGCCTGTTGCTCTCTGTCTCTTATTGCCAACTTTGCTGTTGGGCTTTTCTAAAGTCTTCTGCTCTGGCTTAAACAATACCAGTTCATAGATGTCTGTGGTTTGCAAATCAGGTCCAGTTTTCTGTAAGGATTTGGGTGGTAAAGGCAAGAGAGGCTGGAATCCAGTCATCCCAGGATGAGAAGGAGATCTGGGTGGTAGGAAGGCCCTCAGACATTGCCGAACTCTTTCTGGAAGACCCCATCTGTGCTCTGATGTACGATGTCTCAGATGGGCCTCCAAGAGTTCTTTTTCCTCAACGCTGAGAAAATCGAGGTCTTGACTGAGGATTTGCACTTCTCTATCCCGTGGGGGAATCTTGGTCACAGTGTCTGTGGTGATCTTCTCTGCTTTAAAGAGATGTGGGGCAAAAGCTTGCAATGATTTTAGCACTGTTGATGGCAAGCCCCATGCATGCTGGATTCTCTTCCCCTGGATGTGGAATTCCAGAAGGTTCCAGCTGCTCTCTGGGAGGAAAGGGAGCCCTGTCTTGGTACCGGAGCAAATCTGGACTTTAGTTTGCCTAGACTTGCCTGTTGCTCTCTGTCTCTTATTGCCAACTTTGCTGTTGGGCTTTTCTAAAGTCTTCTGCTCTAGCTTAAACAATACCAGTACATAGATGTCTGTGGTTTGCAAATCAGGTCCAGTTTTCTGTAAGGATTTGGGTGGTAAAGGCAAGAGAGGCTGGAATCCAGTCATCCCAGGATGAGAAGGAGATCTGGGTGGTAGGAAGGCCCTCAGAGATTGCCGAACTCTTTCTGGAAGACCCCATCTGTGCTCTGATGTACAATGTCTCAGATGGGCCTCCAAGCATTCTTTCATCTCAATGCTGAGGAAAACAAGGTCTTGACTAAGGATCTGCACATCTATTTTTTCCCTTCTTGGTTTCCTAGATGTGATTTTCCCAGTAGTCCTCTCTGATTGAAGACGATATGTGGCAAAGACATGGAGAGATCTAACCACCATCGATGGTAAGCCCCATCCATGCTGGATTTTCTTTCGTTGGATATGGAATTCCAGGAGGTCCCTCTCCTCAATGGGGAGGAAAGAGAGGACTATTTTGGGACATAAGAATCTTGTTGCTTCAGTAGTCCCCCCTGTCTTAACCTGTAATGCTTTGGGAGTTATCTTCATCGCCCCCAAATGGTGCTTTGCCTTTTGCAATGGCACTGAAATTCGGGGAGCAGATGATGTGTCTTGAAATGGTCTATACCTGCAAGGCCAGTGAGGCTGTGCTGGAACCTGGGAAGAGGGGAGAGAAGGCAGGAATGGATGAAATGAATGTTGAATCCGTTTTGGAATCTCCCACTTATGCTTTATGACCATGGTCCTCACACTGGTCTCCAGATGTTCCTGTGTATTTGTGTTGAGGAACCAAAGCTGCTGGGCCTTCGTTTCCAAATCTGCCTTGTCTCTTGGACTCCTCTGAGTTCTCTTTCTGGTGTGCTTCTGTAGGCCAAGTGGAAAAGGAGCAAAGATGCGCAGAGATTTCAAGATAGCAGATGGCAGTCCCCAAGCGTGCTGGATCTTCTTGTGGGTGACATGAAACTCCAAAAGATCCCAGGACGTATAGATGTAGAAAACCCGCCTCATCTCCGGGGATCTGATGGCAGCCACTGGAAAGGTGGAACTAGTTCTTGCATCTGGTTTCCTCTGGTGGATGTTCTTCATAGGCTTCATGGTGGCTTCTTTCCAGGATAAAGTCCACCATGGTGATCCTTTTCTTCTGGAATGGGAAGCATGAGCTCCCTCTTGCAGTGGGAATCTGAAATGACGTTCACAGTGGGGCTTTTCATCAGTGACCTGTGGAGAAGGAACCATTGCTCTCAACGAATCTTTACTCAGAGACGATGGCACTTGTACCCCCCTGTGTGTTTTTCTTCCATCTCCCAATCTCTGTAGACCTGGACCTCTGAAGGACCTCTTCTAAGGCTCAGGTTGGACTGGTGCAAAAGCCTGTAGAGATTTGTGTACAAGAGCAGGTAATCCCCACTCGTGCTGGATCCTCTTGTATTGTACATGGAATCCCATAAATTCCAGGTCTTCCTGTTTAAGGGACATCGGGGTGGTCTCTTCATCAAGTGCCATCTTTTCTCTCCCAGACCTTGAGATTTTTCCTGGGGATCTTTCTCCTAGAAGATCGCCTTTGGGGAGAGCCCTCTTGACTGTGGTTACATGATGTATGTCTTCTGCTTTGTGCCATGGCTTTGAGGCAGTCTGGAAGAGTCGGTTGTAGGCATGCCGTGGGGTTTCGGCTTGACCCTGGTCACCCTCAACCTGGGAACGAGAAGCAGGGGGCAGAAACATTTTCAGTGACTCCTGGACATGCTTGGGAAGACCCCATCGATGGACTGCAGTTCGGTTCTTCATGTGAGCCTCCAGTAGTATCTGTGTCACAAGAGCCAAGAAGAACAAGCTGATGGTTATTTTAATTGTCACTTTTAATACACCCCACGAAGCGGTGATGGCAATGCCAAGTCCCTCCAGGAGCCGTTCTGGTTCTAAAGGGAGTGCAGCAAAGGCCTGAAGAGATTTTTGAACCATGGATGGTAATCCCCATTCATGCTGTAACTTCTTGCGCCGAATGTGCATCTCCAGAAGGTCCAAAATCTCTGTTTGGACAAAACATGGACCTGTCCTTGAGAATCTCAGTTCTTTTGTTCTGGAATCCATTACATTGGCTGTTTGACTCTCCTGGCCAACATTCTTCTCCAGAGTCCACCTCCTGAGCTTGGACATCTCTAGTGGTGGGCTTCCTACAATAACATTGCCAAACATCTTGTTTAAGGATTTAGTGTAGATACTGGGAAGACCCCAAAGATGCATTAATTGTTTGCATTTAATGTTCAAGTTCATCTTTTCCACAATGTCCTGTTCCAGAAAATACAAGCAAGATGGCCTGGGTTTGATTTCTGAGGACACAAGGGAACATTTAGGAAGAAAAGCATGTTCGATGGGGCCATAAAACTTCTTATATCTTATTAACTGGAACTTAATCTCCAGAGATTTTTTCTTGAGGTGAGTCTCCAGAGTATATCTATGCAGATCTTCTAGACATCCCGTGTTATTTGGGAGGAGAATGTTGGTTTCTTCCCACCTTCCACTCTCCACCTGAGTTTCTCCAAATGTGGCTTGAGGTTTCTCCTCTGGAAGTAGTGAGTGAAAAAACTTTACAAACTGATGGACTTTCTGAGGGATGCCCCACTTTTGCTGTAACTTTAGCCGTTGAATGTGGAGCTCCAGGTTTTGTTTGACTTTCTCAGAAAGGAAATGCAACTCTAGATGAAGCAAGGAAATCTGAGTTACTGCCTTTGGAAGATCGCGATGCCACTTGGGTGGTTCTCCAATTAAGCTTCTAAGGGGCCCAGGTGGTGCTACATGACACAACCTAGGTCAGGGGTAGGCAACCTCAGCTCTTTTATGACTCATGGACTTCAACTTCAACTATGCTGACTCAGGAATTCTGGGAGTTGAAGTCCATGAGTCATAAAAGAGCCGAGGTTGCCTACCCCTGACCTAGAACTAAGGAGGGATTTCCTGACAGTTAGAACAATTAATCAGTGAAACAGCTGGCCTTCAGAAGTTGTGGATGCTCCATCACTGGAGGCTTTTAAGGACACAGCCAATTGTTCAGAATGGGATATGGTCTCCTGCGTGAGCAGGAGGTTGGACTAGAAGACCTCCAAGTTTCCTTCCAGCTCTATTAATTAATCAGTAGAATGGCTTGCCTCCTGAACCTGTGGGTGCTCCATTACTGGAAGTTTTTAAGAAGAGATTGGACAACTATTTGTCCAGGATGAAGTAGGGTCTACTACTTGAGCAGGAGGTTGGACTAGAAGACCTCCAGGATGTCTTCCAACTCTGTTATTCTGTTCCATGCTTGGTTGAAGAGGGTGGCTTGCAAGCTATTTCTCTAAGAGGACACGGGGTGAATGTTTCAGCTGAATCAAGGAATCTTAGGACTCGGAGGGACCTTTGAGGTCATCTAGTCCAACCCCCTGCTCAAGGCAGGAGACCTTATACCATCCTGAACAAATGGTTGTCCCATCTTTTCTCGAAAACCTCCGGCATCCATGACTCTGGGAGCCAAACTCTTACGCTGATTACAGGTAGTCCTCAAGTTACGACTACGGTTGTGTCCAAAATTTCTGTTGCTAAGAAAGACATTGGTTGGGTGATTTTTGCGCCATTTTGACAAGCTTTCTTGCTACAGTTGTTAAATGAAGCACTGCAATTGTAAAGTTGGTCACACGGTTGTCAAGTGAATCTGACTTCCACATTGAGGAAAACTAATTCACTTAAAATTGCGGACTCTGCTTAACAAACACAGCAGTCACTTAACAACCGCCGCATAAAATGTTAAAAAAGCGTATCCAGTCTTGTGATGCCTTGACTTACAAGCACAATGACTTACGGCCATAATCGCAGTTTTGATTATGGTTATAACTTGAGGAGTCATTGTATGCCCAGTTCTACTGCCTTTGTTTTAAGTTAAATAGTACCTTTCGTTCATTTTAAATGGTTAGTCCTGGAGTAAGGTGCTGTTGATTACTTTTGATGGATATGCCTTGATTAATACAAGGTAAGCTGTCCTGGGTAGCATTTTTAGAGAAAAGCAAAATTGGAACGAAACAGAGAGGATCGCCCTTGGCAAGGATGACAAGCTCATTGGTGAAGTGATCCATATTTTTGGGAGACAGTTAGGTGTCATGATGATAGCATCAGGCTAGAATCCGGAATCTGGGATCCTGAGTTCTAATGCTGCCTGGGGCACAAAGCCAGATGAGTGGCCTTGGGCTAGCCACTTCCTCTCAGCCTTTGGAAGCAGGGAATAGCAAACCACTTATGAAAAACCTTGGCAAGAAAACTACAGGGCCTTGCCCAGAAGCGGACACAAGGGAACAGAAGAAAGAGACAGAGAGAGGGAGAAGATGATAGCTAGCTAGGGAGATAGAGAGATAAAGAAATAGAGAGATGATAAAGAAAGAAAGAAAGAAAGAAAGATAGATAGATAGATAGATAGATAGATAGATAGATAGATAGATAGATAGATAGACAGACAGACAGACAGACAGACAGACAGACAGACAGACAGACAGAGATGGAGAGATAGAGGGATGGAGAGAAAGATGAATAGATAGACAGACAGACAGACAGAGATGAAGAGATAGAGGGATGGAGAGAAAGATGATGAATAGATAGACAGACAGACAGACAGAAAAAGTACTGCAACAAACTGGTGGGTTAAATGCTTGGAAAAACTTAAAACCTTTTCCGATGGTTTCAGTTTCCTGCAGGCTGGCCTCACTTTTCTGCTGAACCTGCAAAGAGACAGAAAAAAGAAAAAAGAAAATCTTTTCTCCAAGTGATGACCAGGACTTAGGGGACAGTGAATGTGTCCAGATGCCCACTCTCTCTCTGGTCACTTGCAGGCCTCTGAATGCTGGGTCATGAAAGGACAGCAAAGGAAACACCCAATGTTCTAACTCAGGGCTTTTCGACCTTTTCACCCATTGTACCACTTTTAGGATATGGCAACATCCGAGTACCACCAATCGCCTAGCAAGGTGTCAAAAACTTGATGACAAAAAAAGGGAAAAAAGTGATGAAGTACAGGTAGGCCTTGACTTACAACAGTTCACTTAGTGACTGTTTGAAGTTACAATGGCACTGAAAAAGTGCCCCCCAAGCCACAACCAAGCAAGACACCTGCCTGCCCACCTGGTGGCGCTCTTCCTCCTGTCCGAGGTTTTCATTGTTGTGAGCATTTCTGTTGAGGATTGGCAGTGGGGGTGGGGGGCTGTTTGGTTTTTATTTCTCCCCCTCTGCTGGGTGGTTGCAGCAGGTTTTGGTCACTTCACATGACCCCGGGATACTGTGACCGTCATAAATATGAATCAGTTGCCAAGACTCTGAATGTAAATCACAAGACCCTGGAGATGCTGCAACATTCCAGCTGATCGGCGCTTCTTCTAGGCTCAGAAGCACCGGGATCAGCGCCGAGCTCCAGCTGGAGTCTGGTGCTGATCCTGGTGCTTCCGCTGAGCCCTGACAGCCCTGCAGCTCCAGCCATGTTTTGCTCAGGCTTGTGCGGTGCTGCCACCGGTTCAGCTCATTCCCCTCCCCCACTACTTTTCTAGGATGGTCGCGTACCACCTGCCAGGTGCCAGTGTACCACAGGTGGTACCCAAACCACTGGTTGAAAAGCCCTGTTCCAATATTTGAGGGGCTGCCACAAAGAATAGGGGTGTGTGTCGAACTCTTCTCCAAAGCACCCAGAGGCAGAAGAAGAGGCAATGGATGGGAAACTCATCAAGGAGAGAAGCAACCTGGAACTAAGAAGAAATTTCCTGACTGTTAGAACAATTAACCAGTGGAACAGCTTGCCTCCAGAAGTTGTGAATGCTCTCCAACACTGGACATTTTTAAGAAGAGACTGGACAGCCACTTGTCTGAAATGTATAGGGTCTCCTGCCTGAGCAGGGGGTTGGACTAGATGACCTCCAAGGTCCCTTCCAAGTCTGTTAGTCTGTTATACACCAGGTTTCTTCAGCATATTCAACTACAGACGTAAGACTCAGGCCTTGAATTCATCTTATTAAGAAAAGTCACATTTTTCTCCCTATGACTTCTTCCCTATGGCACAGATGTCTCAAAAACTTACAGATTCTGCCTTGGGAAACCATTTACGAGGGTCCAAGAGGAATTTCAAGCTGCTTTGGATCAGCTCAAAAGCCACACGCCACACTGTGAAAGTTTTCAAGATTTTCCAGATAATAAAGAAAACTAAGATCAAAGGGGCATTTTTGCCGAGAAGTATGATCAATTTCTGAAGAGCTAAAATGCCAAAACATGGAGCTGCCAGCTCCATACTGGAAAAAAAATATCCAGATAGCTAAAGTCCTGGGCTGGGTTTAAATATAAACAGGGTCTTTGTATGATGTGTTCTGAGCGCATCATAAAGGTCACCACACAGCACTATGCCAGCCCCATCTCAAAAGTCCCTCATCATCCTCTTCCTGGAAATTGTCACATAGAAAAGCCCTCACCTACTTGCTAGAATTCATGATGCTCCACCCTCATGTCTATACATTTATCATCTGGAGTTTATCATCTTAGAAAATCAGAATAGAGCTGGAAGGGACCTTGGAGGTCATCTAGTCCAACCCCCTGCTCAGGCAGGAGACCCTATTCCATTTCAGACAAATGGTTGTCCGGTGTCTTCTTAAAAACTTCCAGTGTTGGAGCATTCACCGCTTCTGGAGGCAGGTTGTTCCACTGGTTAGTTGTTCTAACTCTGTTAGGAAGTTTCTCCTTAATTCCAGGTTGCTTCTCTGCTTCATTAGTTTCCATCTGTTGCTTCTTGCCCTGCCTTGGAGAGTAGGTTGACCCCCCTCTTCTTTTTTTAACAATAACAATCTTTTATTGCTTAGCAAACAGCATGTTGTCTGGGTTCGTATATTTAAAAAACAATCAATAATAATTAATTTCTAAAATTCCATAATATATTAATGATATTTTTCCTTGATCTTCTCTTCTTCCAGTAGTATTCTCCCTTTTGTCAACATCAAACAAATCCAATACTTTCAATGCATGCAAGGTTAAATATAAACATTTTTCTTGGGTTTGTACAAATAACAATAACATCAACGTATAACATCTTTTCTAATTGGCTTATGTTTCAATTGCATTTATAAAGGCCATCTTATTGAGTCACTATGTGTCCTGTTTTCAAGATTCTTATTTAAGCTTAGTTTTCCCTCAGTGTTCAAACCATTTTTATCAGTCATGATTTTCTCAAAGTTAATTGCCTTTACACAGCTAAACTTTTCATTCACACACACCATCCCAATATTTTTACATTTCATATGTTATAAAATATACTATACTACTTGCATGTCTTATCCCTCTTACTGTAGGGCCCCTCTATATCCAAAATTTATCTATTCTTTTAACCATATTCAAACAAGTGTTTAATCATATAGTACTCCATCTGGTAAATCGAGTCAAATCTCTTGAATCTAATTCTAGCTTTCTTCTTTTGCCTTGAATTCATCTTATTAAGAAAAGTCACATTTTTCTCCCTATGACTTCTTCCCTATGGCACAGATGTCTCAAAAACTTACAGATTCTGCCTTGGGAAACCATTTACGAGGGTCCAAGAGGAATTTCAAGCTGCTTTGGATCAGCTCAAAAGCCACACGCCACACTGTGAAAGTTTTCAAGATTTTCCAGATAATAAAGAAAACTAAGATCAAAGGGGCATTTTTGCCGAGAAGTATGATCAATTTCTGAAGAGCTAAAATGCCAAAACATGGAGCTGCCAGCTCCATACTGGAAAAAAAATATCCAGATAGCTAAAGTCCTGGGCTGGGTTTAAATATAAACAGGGTCTTTGTATGATGTGTTCTGAGCGCATCATAAAGGTCACCACACAGCACTATGCCAGCCCCATCTCAAAAGTCCCTCATCATCCTCTTCCTGGAAATTGTCACATAGAAAAGCCCTCACCTACTTGCTAGAATTCATGATGCTCCACCCTCATGTCTATACATTTATCATCTGGAGTTTATCATCTTAGAAAATCAGAATAGAGTTGGAAGGGACCTTGGAGGTCATCTAGTTCAACCCCCTGCTCAGGCAGGAAACCTTATACCATTTCAGGCAAATGGCTGTCCAGTGTCTTCTTAAAAACCTCCAGTGTTGGAGCATTCACCGCCTCTGGAGGCAGGTTGTTCCACTGGTTAGTTGTTCTAACTGTCAGGAAGTTTCTCCTTAGTTCCAGGTTGCTTCTCTCCTTGACTAGTTTCCATCCGTTGCTTCTTGTCCTGCTTTCAGGTGCTTTGGAGAATAGCTTGACTCCCTCTTCTTTGTGGTAGCCCCTGAGATATTGGAACACTGCTATCATGTCACCCCTCACCCTTCTCTTCATTAAACTACACATACTCAATTCCAGCAACCGTTCCCTATTTTTGTCAGTGTTGTTGGGAATAGGAAAGACAAATTAGGTAGGATGTGCATTTTTTATCTCCCAAACACTAATTCTCCTGGCAGCTCTATAATCCATTTTGTTAGATCTTTCTTATCCTCAAGGTGCTTTGGAGAATAGCTTGACTGCCTCTTCTTTGTGGCAACCCCTGAGATATTGGAACACTAGTTATCATGTTACACACACACAGTCCTTTTCATTAAACTTTGTTGTTGTTAATTGCGAAGTCGTGTCCGACCCATCGCGACCCTATGGACAACGTTCCTCCAGGCTTTCCTGTCCTCTACCATCTTCTGGAGTCCATTTAAGCTCATGCCTACTGCTTCAGTGACTCCATCCAGCCACCTCATTCTCTGTCGTCCCATTCTTCTATTGCCCTCAATCTTTCCTGGCATTAGGCTCTTCTCCAGTGAGTCCTTCCTTCTCATTAGGTGGCCAAAGTATTTGAGTTTTAGCTCCAGGATCTGGCCTTCTAAAGAGCAGTCAGGGTTGATCTCCTCTAGGACTGACCGGTTTGATCGCCTTGCAGTCCAAGGGACTCGCAGGAGTCTTCTCCAGCACCATAGTTCAAAGGCTTCAATTCTTTGGCACTCAGCCTTTCTTATGGTCCAGCTTTCACTGCCATACATTGCAACTGGGAAGACCATAGCCTTGACTATACGCACTTTTGTGGACAGGGTGATGTCTCTGCTTTTTAGTGTGCTGTCTAGATTTGCCATGGCTTTCCTCCCAAGGAGCAAGTGTCTTTTAATTTCTTGGCTACAGTCCCCATCTGCAGTGATTTTGGAGCCCAGGAAAATAAAATCTGTCACTACCTCTATTTCTTCCCCATCTATTTGCCAGGAGTTGAGAGGGCCAGATGCCATGATCTTGGTTTTCTGAATGTTTAGTTTCAACCCAAGTTTTGCACTCTCCTTCTTCACTTGCAACAAGAGGCTCTTTAGTTCCTCTTCACTTTCTGCCATTAGATTAATTAAACTACACATACCCAATTCCAGCAACCGTTCTTTGTATGCTTTAGTCTCCAGTCCCCTAATCATCCTTGTTGCTCTTCTCTTTCTAAAGTCTCGACATCTTTTTTACAACGTGGTGACCAAAACTAGATGCAGTATTCCAAGTGTGGCCTTACCAAGGCATTGTAAAGTGGTATTAACACTTCACACGATCTTGATTCTATCCCTCTGTTAATGCAGCCTAGCATTGTGTTGGCTTTTTGGCAGCTGCAGCACACTTCTGGCTCATATTGAAGTGATTGTCCACTAGGACTCCGAGATCTCTCTCACAGTTACTACTATCGAGCAAGGTACCACCTGTGCATTTGGGTTTTTTTGCCTAAATGTAGAACCTTACTTTTTTCCATCATTGAATTTCATTTTGTTAGATAGCACCCAATGTTCAAGTCTGTTAAGATCCTGCTGTATCTTAAGCCTATCTTCTGGAGTGTTGGCTGTTTCTGCCAGCTTCGTGTCGCCTGCAAATTTGATGAGTTCCCCATCTATCCCCTCGTCCAGATCACTGATGAAGATGTTGAAGAGCACTGGGCCCAGAACAGAGCCCTGGGGCACCCCACTACACACTTCCCTCCATGTAGATGCGGTTCTATTGAGGACCACACGCGGACTTTGCCTGCCGGTCAGCCAGCTACAAATCCATCTGGTGCGGCTAGCCCACATTTTCCTATCTTATGAAGTGGTAGGTTGTGGTCTACTTTATCAAATGTCTTACTAAAGTCCAAGTTGCACCCTTTTATGTTTACAGAAAATAGAATAAGAACTTTATTGTACTATAAATAAATCGGCATACATTAAAATGAGATTTTCACTGCATATAGCTCTCAATATACACAAATAACAATTGCAAGAGCCTTGACTGCAAAAGAAAACTAAAAATATTGATGAAAGCGATCACCGCACCATAAGCAATCCCCAAGCAGATTTATACAAAAGCTGAATGATGGGAAAAACCTGAGTGATGATAAACCACGTTTCTTGGTCAAGGAAGAACCAAACCTCGCATAGTTTTTACAAGCTTCTAAAGCCACGCGACGGGGGCGTTCTGGAAGAGAGAGTTCCGCCCACAGCAGCTCTGGCCAATAGGAAGAAAAGGGCGCCCTCCCTCTTTGTGCAGACGCGAGTCTTTCCCCGCGCTCTGCGTTGTAGCGCATGCGTGGTCCATCATTCGCGCTGAGGAAGCCGGGTGGGCGCCATTTTGGTTGCGGCCCGGCGGCACCGGTGGCGGCGGCAATTGGTGAGCGGAGGAAGGTGTGGGCTGGGGATGATGGGGGTGAGTGCCCAAAGCCTAGGGAGACCAGTGGTGAGGCGAAAAAAGTCCAGGGCCGCGTTCACATGTTTCTAGGTCAGCCCGGGTTGGTCCCTCAGCAGTTCTGAGGGGAATCCACGGCTCGGCGCTTTGCCGTGAGGTGCGTTTTTATTTAATTTATTAATTTTTATTTCGCCTTGATGGAATTTTTATCCTGCTTTTTATGTATTTGGGATAACTCAAGGTAGCAAATTTGCCTGATCCTATTTTCCCCACAACAACCCTGCGAGGTGGGCCTGCCTGGCCTGAGAGAAAAACCGAGCCAGCATTCCTCCCACCCCCATAAAGACCATTTATACAGTACACTGCAAAAGAAGGGGATCCAGTTCAAACAAACCAAAATATCTGCAATATTATTTCATTATCAGCAATTGATTAATATTGGTGAGTTACTTCACCACAATAATTCGCTAATATATTCAGGAATATTACTGAATGGTCTCTGTAATCCAGATAATAAGGACAGAGTGATAGTCTTAAATAATATTACTTCGCTACAGTAATTCAGGAATATTAGTGAATTGTTTCGCTGCAGCCCAAATAATATACGTAAAAGGTAGCCATCTAATTAATATTTCACAAGCATAATTTACTAATATAACCCTCGACTTACGACCACAATTGAGCCCAAAATTTACGTTGCTAAGCAAGACAGCTGTTGTGAGCTTTGCCCCATTTTACAACCTACCTTGCCACCGTTGCTAAGCAAATCAAACGGGTTGTTAAATTAGTCGCCCGGTCATTAAGTGAATCTGGCTTCCTCGTTGACTTTGCTTGTCAAAAGGTTACAAAAGGACCCTGCAACTGTCATAAATGTGAGACAGTTGCCAAGCATCTGGATTTTGGGGAGGCTGCAGTGTGAAAAATGATCTTGTCATTTTCCCCCCACTGCCCTTGTAACTTCAAATGATCACTGAATAAATGGTTATAAGTCAAAGATTACCTGTGGTACAAGGCTTTCTCTAATATTCCATTTAAAAGTACATCAGCAACTCGTCCTCTCTTTCAAAGGAAATGAGAGGATGGAGTTGTGTGATTAATTGAATACTGATTGCATCAACTGATTAAAATTGATGGCTTAAATGACAGAACATTTTCTTCTAGATTTGCATAGCACTGATTGTTGAACATGAGATATTAATGAAGAACGCTTAAAGGTAAACCAGCACACACTTGTTTGCCTGCTCTGCTTAATAAAACATTTATTTTTTATGACATTTATATTCGGCCCAGCTCAATCTGCAAAGTGTCTTTGGGTGGCTTAAAATTCACTTGCTGCACATAAGCAACATTACATAGAATAACAGAGTTGGAAGGGATTTTGGAGGTCTTTAGTCCAAACTCCTGCTCAAGCACTTATACCAGAGGTCCCCACCTTTTGGGCACCAGGGACCGGTTCCGTGGAGAGAGGTTTTTCCACGGACCGGAAGGTGCATGGTTTTGTGTGCTGCCTGCATCCCACAGATGGGGCTTTGCTTGTTTGTGCGGACCGGTTGCTGGAATGCCACAGCCTGGTACTGGTCCACGGACTGGGGTCTGGGGACCCCTGACATACCATTTCAGACAAGTGACTGTCCAATCTCTTCTTAAAAGCCTCCAGTGTTGGAACACCCACAACTTCTGGAGGCAAGTTGTTCCACTGATTAACTGTTCTCATTGTTAGGAAGTTTCTCCTTAATTCCAGGTTGCTTTGCTCCTTGAATAGTTTCCATCCATTGTTTCTTGTCTTGCCTTCAGGTCCTTTGGAGAATAGGTTGACCCCCTCTTTTTGTGGCAGCCCCTCAAATCCTGGAATACTGCTCTCATGTCACCCCTGGTCCTTCTTTTCTCTAAATTGGCCATACCCAATTCCTGCAACCATTCTTCATATGTTTTTGTCTCCAGGCCCTTAATCATCTAGTTGCTCTTCTTTGCACTTTTTCCAAAGTCACAACATCTTTTTTGTAAAGTGGTGACCAAAACTGGATACTGTGTGGCCTTACTAAGACTTTATAAAGCAGTACTAATATTTCATCTGATTTTGATTCTATACCTCTGTTTATACAACCCAGGATTGTATTAGCTTTTTTTGGCGGCTGCTGCACATGGCTGGCTCATGTTTAAGTGATCGTCCACTGGGACTCCCAAGGTCCCATTTCTCTTTCTTGTTCTTCTTGAAATCCTCCAGTGATGCGGCACCCACAACTTTTGAAAGCAAGCCAAAAGCATTAGTTATATATGGGTGACTGAAGCTTCCCCTTATGCATTATTAACGAGGGTGTGAATAAGAGCAGGAATAAGGATGCTTTAATGTGACGAAGGCACCTTGGAGTGAGTTGAAACATTGATCTGGCTTGTCTTTGCTAAACAGTGTTTTCGGTAATTATTGTTTCATTGTACAGTTATCTCTTTCCCTTTTTTTCTTTTATTATTATTTATTGGGCTTACATGCCACCCATCTAGCCTAGAGCCGACCCTAAACAGCTTACAATAAAAAAAGCTCAAGATGAAACATTTAAGCGTAATAACCATAAATATTAACACTAGGATTAAGTTGAAATTGCAAGCTGGGAAGAAAGGGAAGAAGATGCACAAAAGGAGGAGGTGGGGTCTTAGCACATTAACCACCTCCAGAGTGAGATGCCCCAGTTGGGGGCCCAGGCCAGCTGGCAGAGCCAGATCTTTAGGCCCTTTCAGGACGTGTGCAAATCTCACCTGCGGGGTGGTGGATGATATTTCAAAGGGCAGAAGCCACAGCAGAAAACGCTCTTCTCCTGGCCCCCACCACCTGGAATGTCTTGAGTGCCATGGTCTGCAGTAGACCTCTTCTGCTAGCACAATAAGGATAACCTGGGCCCATGCCTGAAGGGTTTTTATCACCCTTGAAGATGGAACAAGGGACCGGGGATAAACCTCGTCGTGTTCAGCGGGGTAAATTCCCAGATTTCTAAGACTTTGCATCCGTAATCCTATAGCATAATTGGATCCTGAAATGCCATTTCTGTCCTTGTTCCTTACAGCACTGCAAACCATGGAGAATTACCAGAAGTCCAAGGTAGTGGAGAAGCCTTCTCCTCTCCCTTTCACCAGCTTGCCCTCAGACATCATTGAAATGAAAGTGAAGGATGGAAGCAAGATCCGGAATCTGATGGGCTATGCCATTGGCAAGATGGAGCAAGAGACGACGAGACAGATGCTCTTCAGCAGGGTTGGCAAAGCCATCAACAAGACCATCACCTGCGTGGAGATTATGAAGCGGCGGCTCAAGGATCTTCATCAGATCACAAAAGTGTTCTTTCAGCAAATAGAGGAGGACTTACTATCATTCATTTTGTGCCAATCCAGCTTCTTTTTGGTCTTGGTGGCCACAAAGGCGAGGACCTGAGGCCTTCTCACCACAACCCTGACCCCCAGGGGCCTCCCCAAGGAGGAAACTGGAGCAGAGGGCATGAAGTTCCTGTGGGACCTGAGGAGAATCCAGGACATCCCCAGCAGATGCTGGAGCCTCTTGGCTAGCCAGTGAGACTCTAAGCTCTGAATCATAGCTTCTTCCATGAAGGAGACGGACACAGATGGAAAGTGCATCTCCTCTACCTTGGCAGCCTCGGGAGAAGCTGGCTTGGAGCTTCTGCTACTCTTCTGCTTTTGAAGGACCCTTTTGTGGTGCTTAAGGGACCTGCAGCTCCTCAGTCTGCTGTTGTATGCATGCTGATAATTTGTCTAACCTTGGCTTATACTTTGTAAGTTTGAGAGCAACATGTGCAGCACTCAGGTCATTTGTTAATCTGTTTCTAGTGTCAGATTTGATATAATTCAAAGCTAAAAACAGTGTGCTTGCTCCAGAGGCTTGTTTTGGCTAGGAAGGGGCTTGAGAAATGGCTTTTTCCTGCAAAAACTTAGCCAAAGAGCGAGGTGCGCATGCTCACAGAGAGGGCTCCAAGTGCCGCCTCTGGCAACCGGTTTGCCACCACTGGTATAGGGTTTCCTGCTTGAGTAGGGGATTGGACTAGAAGACCTCCAAAGTCGCTTCCAATTCTGTTGTTCTGTTTTTCAAGAGCATAGAAACAGCCCTTGGAGTAGCTACAATTTTGGATATACAGGCTGGTAATACTTATAAGAAAGATGGTCCTTTGTGAGGTGTGTGCGAATATGCCCTTTGTAATGTTTAATTTGGTGGACATGCAGTTCCAGTAGGGATGGCCTTATCTTATTTTGCTGAGTGTGTAGATCTTTTCTTTGGCAGGTGTCTATGTGCTGATTCTGGAATGCCACCTCTATATGCTCAGGGAAGTTTGTATTATAAGGGATTTTCCCTGTTTGCTATTATTTGCTTGATTGAATCAATTTCAGCCTGGCTGTCAATTATCACCTAAACTAGTTGAAGAGCATGTGCAACCTTATATTGTCTTTGCAATTTAGTTTCTGAGGAGACAGTATTCTCTGAGCTTGGTTGTTTTCTTGCAGATGTTTCACAACCCAGACTAGGACTACTAGGACTGATGATGTTAACTAGTTGGGTCATGAAACATTTGCAAGAAAACAACCCACTTCAGAGAGCACCAAAGACTCCTCCTCCTCCTCCTCCTCCTCCTCCTCCTCCTCCTCCTCCTCCTCCTCCTCCTCCTCCCTTCTAGCACTGATGATGTTACCTAGTTGGGTCCTGAAATGTCTGCAAGAAAACCACCCATTTCAGAGAGTACCAAAGACCCCACATTCCTCCTCCTCCTCTTCCTCCTCCTCCCTTCTAGCACTGATTATGTTACCTAGTTGGGTCCTGAAATGTCTGCAAGAAAACAACCAAGCTTGGAGAGCACCAAGGACCCTACACTTCAACTCTGAGCTACAAATATTCTCCTTTATTAATATTTATTAATATACTGTCTTCTGGCTACAGGCACGTATATGATTAACGAAGTTCACAGGGAGTGCATGAATAAAATTACTTAAATTGTAAAATTATTTCAACAAGCATAAAGAGCTTCAGGGGGGGATGACCAGCATTTTGAACTGGACTGGGATGCTGACCAGCAACCAAATTGGTCCTACTCATGACTTGCAGGATTGTTGTATAGGTAGTCCTTGACTTACAACCACAACTGAGCATCCCAGGGTCAGGTGAGCCCCATTTGCAACCTTCCCAGCTGGTTTTGAACAAGCAAAGTCAAGGGGGAGAAGCCGATTCGTTTAACGATCACATGATTCCCTTAACAACCGCAATGGTTCACTTGACCATTGGGTGCAGCTTCCTTAACCACTAACTTGCTTAGCAACTAAATTCTGGACCCAGTTGTGGTCATAAATCGAGGACTTAGCCAGCAGTAAAAAAATGCTCTTTGAGGAGCACATGAGTGACCAGTCTGTGGTGCTTCATCCCTCAAGGCTTTCAAGAAGAGAGTGGACAGCCAGTTGCCCAGAATGGTATAAGGTCTTCTGCTTGAGCAGGGGATTGGACTACAGCAGTAGTGTCAAGACTGATTCGCCCTTTTACCCTCGCTTATAGCTTTACAGTGGGATGGGATGCAGAACTGGGAGGAGTGGTTTCTAGGCAACCGAGGCTTCTGAGAGCCAAGGTCACTAATGCAGGTGCTCACAGCAGGGAAGTGGACTGTTTCCATAATAAGAACAAATGTTACTATTGGACAATATGAACACCTGGTGGGTGGGGATGAGGGAATTTATTGTTTAGCTAAGCAAGCCTTTGAGCCAGAAAATCAAGAGCTGGTTTTGCTTCTTCTGCGCCAATGTAAAATTTCAGTAAAGTATTAGACTCTTGGTAAAATCATGTCTGGGTAGTTTCTTTTTCTGGAAATGCCAACTGGACAGTTGACAAGCAGTCCCCAACCTTTGCGGCTTGGTGGCACGGCTAGGGGTGGGGGAGACAGGAACCAGGCCATACGAGCAATGGACCGATGCTTGTGCACAGCTCAACTTGACTTCAAGTGTGCGCTAGCCTGCTGTTTGCATGAGTTGAGCGGCATGCGCATGTGCATGCCAGCCCACTGCTCACATGGCTCAGTTCCGAATAAGCCACAGCCTGGTAGTGGGCCGTGGCCTGGGTGTTGGGAGCCTCTGGACTAGAGGAACTTCAAAGCCCCTTCCAACTCTGTTGTTCAGTGGAAAGGCTTGCCTTCAGAAGTTAGTGGGTGCTCCATCCCTGGAGGTTTTTAAGAAAAGATTGGAAAGCCATTTAGTAGGAATAGTTTGAGTTCTTCTGCTTGAGCAGGAGGTTAGACTAGAAGACCTCCAAGGTCCCTTCCAGCTCTGTTTTTCTGTTAATTAATCAGTGGAAAGCTTGCCTCCAGACATTCTGGATGCTCCATCCCTGGAGTCTTTCAAAAAGAAACTACACAGCTATTTGTCCAGAATGATAGGGTCTCCTGCTTGAGCAGAAGGTTAGACTAAGAGGACCTCCAAGGTCCCTCCAAGGTGCCTTCCAACCTTATTCTTTGTTCTTTCAGGCACTGCAGACCCTAAACACAACACTGCCAAAAATAAAGTTTATTGGTGAAAAGGTACTGCAGAATAGAGCCAATTTACTTAACGGTCCCCAATTTTTGTCCCTGCACCCCACCATATTTCCCAGTTCTCCTGGTTTTGGAAAGTTCCTGGCTTTTCTTCCAGAAGCAGAGCTTTCCTTTTAGGGTGTTCCTGCAGAGATGGAGCTTCCCCTGCAGGATGCTGGTGAGGGTGGAGCTCCGCTTGTCCACAGAAGTGGATAATGCTGATCTCCCTCCCTGTCCTCCTGTGCCTTCCCTTTTGTCTCTCTTTGGGCCTCTTCCTTCCTCTTCCTTCTGTCTGGGGCTCTGCCTCCAAATGAACAGCCCCTGTTGCAAGTTCAATTTCTTCTCCAGGATGTTACCCAACATGGTCATCTTTTCGCTATCCGAAGACTTCTGTTCTTGAGGTCTCTTGTTGGCTCCTTGCCTAGGAACCTCCAAAGTCTGGCTGACTTTCAGGTCAAAGGCCAGCCTTCTGATGACAAGACATTCTTGGTGTGTTTCCTTGGAAGACCAGCTTACCTTCACCTGTTTCTTCTTCCTAGCTTTTGGGGGCCTTCCAGGTGAACAGCTGATAGGCCTCATCCCTCTAGGGAGAGGACGTTGGACTCCACTCACCTGCCCCACAGCTCCTGCTTGCATGAAGTCTACTGGAATCTGCCTTTTCTGCCAGATGACCACATCCTTACCCTCTGAGATTTCACCTGGTTTTAGGACAGTGTTTTTCAACCTTTTTTGGGCAAAGGCACACTTGTTTCATGAAAAAAATCACAAGGCATTCCACCATTAGAAAATGTTAAAAAATTTAACTCTGTGCCTATATTAACTATATATAAAGTAATTCTCTTGAATAGGAATCAAATATACACAAAGAAAGTATTTTATAATTACTTTATTATGAAATAGTAAGTAAACAGAAATATGAAAAATTATAAAATACTTTATTCAGTGCGCAACCTGGGCCTGTTTGGCTGAACACAAAGCTGATATTCTGGCTGGAATCGAAGAAAGACACACACGTAGCTCTTCGTCAACAGCTCTCAGTCTCTCTCTGTATTTAGTTTTTATAGCAATCATGCTTGAAAAGCTCATCTCACACAGATATGTAGTGGAAAATGGGAGCAATGTCAAAATAGCTTTGTTTGCCAGAAGGGGGAACTCCTTGGCAGTATACAACCAAAAACTGTCCAAAGGTAGATCAGCAAATCTTAGCCTGAAACCACGATTTAGTCTCAGTTCAGTTAGTTCCTCCTGCTCCTGCACCATCAAAAACCACACTTTCGATGTCTGCAGACATGTCATTAATACGTCTGGAAATTGTGTTGTCTGAGAGAGGGACTTTGGCTATTTCCTTAGCTGCTTCAGGTCCGAGCATCTCCTCTACAATAGCTTTGCAGGCGGGAAGTATTAATGTCTCTGCCACAGTGTGCGACTTTTTTGACTTGGCTATAAGTTCAGCAACTTGATAGCTAGCTTTAAGAGCTCTTTCATTTACCTTTGTGGTTTTTCTCATGAAAGTTGCCTGTTTCTCCGTGTTTTCACGCAGGCGAACAAAATAGTCCGCATTCTTGTTTTGAAGCGAAGGGTGTTTCGTTTGGAGATGGCGTTTAAGTTTGCTTGGGACTATAGCACTGTTAGCTAGCTTTTCACCACACACCACGCACAGTGGAGTTGGTTTGTTTGCATCTCCGGTGAAAGTAAATCCAAATGAAATATAGCTTTCACTATATTGCCTTGAGCTAACCATCTTTGCTTTCTTTTGATCCCCACTCATACTTGGGCTCTCATCTGGCTCCAAATTTTGTTCAGAGTCCAGTTCTTTCCTTTTCAAAAACTTGTCCATCACTGCAGTATCTCCCTGTCACTTAGTACTTACTGCGCTTGTCTCCTCCAGATAGCCGCTGTCCGTCACACTCAGCACTCTTCTGCGCATGTCTCCATCCAGATCCATCAGTCAGCGCTCTTCTGCTCTTCTGCTCATGTTTCCTCCAAATCCAGATCCATTGGTGCTCTTCTGCTCATCGGCGATCTACTGCGATGTCTGGTGACTCAAGTCGCGATGTCTTCTTCTCTCCGCTGCTGCGCACACTGTGCTCGGGCGGGAAGGAAGTCAGAAGATGATGTCCTACTGTGATAGGTCCAGGCTGGAGTCTGGACCAATCACAGCCCGGACATCAGAAAGGTGGAGGGTGTCCCCCTGAGGAGCGCCAATCGGCGCCCCTGCTGGCCGAGGGCGGAGTCAAAACCCCACCCCCCCATACCCAGGACACAGTCCGGCGCCCGCCTAGTGGGCGAAAATTTGACATTTTTTAAAAAATCTTTCGAATTTTTCAATTTTTCCCATGGCACACCAGGCAACATCTCGCGGCACACTAGTGTGCCGCGGAACAGTGGTTGAAAAACACTGCAATAACACACTTAACATTATAGCTCCATTATTTTTTGGTAAAGTCTCATAGGTCAACAATTAACACAAGGTACATACAACATTATAGCTCTTGTTTTGTCACATAATCTGCTAAATAAGCAGGAGGTTTGCGTGCCCTTGTGGAACGCCTGAGGATCCATTCACTTTCTGGTCTACCAGCTTACCCGCCGGGCCGGGTAGACCAGTGTCCTTTAATGCAATTGAGTCAGAATGATTCGGTGCTCTCTGGCTGGCCTCTTCAGATTGGCCCACCTCAGAGTCACTTTGTTCAGCAGAGTTACACAGTGGCTGTGAAAATCAGGTTGGCTTGCTCCGTCAGGGGACCCATGTTGCACTTCCGGACTCCCCTCCTCTACAGCCAACTCCTCATTGCTTGTGCTGTGAGAGTCTTCAGAGTCTATGCATGGACCGGCTTGGTTGCCAGTTTGGGGACCTTGGGAGGGACTTATGATGCAGTCCTCGCTTAGTGGCCATTCTGCAAACCACTTTCTGAGTTGATCAATGTGGCGTCTGACAACTCACCCTCCCTCCAGCCCCACTTCGTAAGAGAGGGGGCCAGATGATTTAGTAATTTTTCCAGGAACCCACAGATTCCCATGCCCATAGTTTCTGGCCCACACCCCATCGCCCACTTGCAGCCCCCTCAGAGGTTTTGGTTGAGAGGCTTCTGCTGCCACTCTATCTGGATGCAACCTTTCCAGTTTCATGATCAGCCGCCTTCCCCAACGTAGTTCTGCCGGGCTTTTCCCAGTAGCAGTGCAGGGTGTGGAATGCTGGCAAAGTAAAAAATCTGCCAATCTGTGATGCCAGTCCCCAGTCACTATGCGCTTCAGTGACTCCTTTGTGGTCCTTACCATGAGTTCAGCTTGATCATTAGAAGACAAATGAAACAGGGCCGACGTTGCGTGCCTGATGAGATTTGCTCTCAGGAAAGCCTGAAATTCAGCTGCAGTAAATTGGGCCCCATTGTCTGATACTATGGCATCAGGCAACCCATGCATGGCAAAGAGTTTTCTAAGCACCTGGATGGTCCTAGTAGTAGTCATATTTGCAACTGGAATTACTTCAAGCCATTTGGAGTGGCTGTCTACCAGTATAAGGAACAGCTGTCCCTGAAAGGGCCCAGCAAAATCTATGTGAATTCTAAACCAGGGAGTGTGCGTTTCCTCACACCTGTGAACTGGAGCGTGTGGCATTTCAGGCCTTGATTGCTGGCATGTATAACATCCATGCATTTCTGCCTCAATGGCCTTGTCTAATCCAGGCCACCATAAGTAACTTCTAGCTAAAGCTTTCATACGGACAATACCCAGATGGCCTTCATGTAGTGACTGTAAAACTCTATCTCTCAGTGAAGTGGGAATTATGACCCTGTTCCCCCATAGGATACAACCCTTGTGAGCTGATAGCTCATGTCTTCTTGCAAAATAATTCTGGAATTCAGAGCCTGGGCTTTTATCTAACCATCCTGTATGCACCCATGAAAGCACTCTACTTAGTGTCTTATCAGCTACTGTTTCTGCAGCTATGTCCCCTGCGTGGAGGGGGAATTCTGAATGGACAGTCCTGAATGGACAGGATTCTGGCTGCAGGGGCCGGAATTGGTTCAATTAGTGGCAATGGGAGTCTGCTCAGGCCATCTGCATGGCCCATTTCTTTGCCAAGTTTGTGGACCAGCTTAAACATGTAAGCTGATAGGAAAATAGACCACCTCAACATTCTTGGGGAAAGTATGTGGGGTGTTTGTTTGTCTGTGGTAAAGAGTCCCAGTAGTGGTTTGTGGTCTATGAAGACCGTGAAGTCCCTGCCATATAAGTAGTCATGGAATTTTTAAACTCCCACTACAATGGCTAAGGCCTCTTTGTCTATTTGAGTGTAATTACACTCAGCAGAGGACAGTGTCCTTGAATAAAATGCAATAGGAACTTGTGTTCCATTTTTCTCTAAATGACTTAAGACTGCCCCCACCCCGTATGGAGACGCATCACATGCTAAACAGACTGAAATGAGTGACAGTAGAGCTGCCTGATAAAAGTGCCTTCAGGTCTTGAAAACGTTTCTCATGAACGTTGGTCCACTTCCATGAAGCTTTTTTATCTAAGAGCATGTGAAGGGGCTCTGCTATTGTGGCCTTGTTAGGCAGGAACGCGTGGTAGAAGTTGAGGAGGCCCGAGAATGCTTGCAGCTTTCCTTTTGATTTAGGGCTAGGTGCCATTTGAATGGCCTTCACTTTGGCCTCAGCTGGGTGGATGCCGTTAGCATCAATGCGAAACCCCAAAAATTTGGTTGAAGAAACCCTAATACTGCATTTGCTCTTTTCAGTTTGAGGCCTGTTTCATGCAGCCTCTGTAAGACGGCTCTGAGCCTGCTAGCTAACACCTCTGTGGATTCTCTGGCAATAAGCACATCATCAAAATAAGGGCAAATACCCGGAATGCCTTTAAGTGTGCGTTCCATGATTCCCTGAAAGATTCCTGGGGCCACACTAACCCCAAATTGCAATCGCTTCACTTTGAAAGCCCCCCTGTGGGTCATGATTGTCTGAGCTGTGGCCTTGGCCTTGTCAACCGTAGTTGTTGATAGGCCTGTGCCAAATCTTAACTTCATGAAAATGGTGCCCCCTTGCAGAGATGCCAAGATGTGGCTCACCACTGGGACAGGGTATGCGTGTTGCTTAAGGGCCTTGTTAATTGTGCATTTGTAGTCTGCGCATATTCTAATTTCCCCATTGCCCTTAAGTGGTGTTACAATAGGAGTTTCCCCACTCCCCACCATCTACTGTTGCAAAACGCCCAGTTCAACAAGTTTGTCTATTTCTGTGTCAATTTTGTGTTTAAGGGCAAAGGGAACCCTGGGAGGCTTAATCCTAATGGGGACCACGTTGGGGTCTAGCTTGAACGTTATAGGCGGGCCTGTGTAAGTTCCTAGAGTTGAAACAAATATGTCTGCAAAGTCCTCGCAAATTGACGCTAGATTAGCGACTTGTGTCCGGTTGATACAGGTTACTTGGATACCTAACGCATCAAACCAATCGAGCCCAATTAGGCTCATTCTCTGGCCCCCTACTACTACGACATCCAGGTGCCCAAAAAATCCTTTAAATTTAATGGCCAAGGTAGCTTCACCCTTGACTGTGACTTTAGCGTTTTGAAAATCTGTTAAAATTATGTCAGAGGGCCTCAGCTTGGCCATTTTCTGCTGCAACTGCACAGGAAATTAAATGTGTCCAGAGAAATAATTGAAACAGCTGAGCCTGTATCCAGCTCCATTTTACGGGGGACACGTTGCAGCTCCACCTGAAGTTTACATTTGGGTCTGAGAGGGCGTCAGGCCCCAGTACGGCAGACACTTCTGCAGCTTGCATAAAACCCCACGTAATCACCGACATCTTCGGTTGGAAGTGTTCTCCTAGCTTCTTCTTCAGATCGGAGTAGGAGACAGATTCCAACGGCGTGGGCGCACAGATTTTCGGCCAGATCGAATGTTGCTGGGCCGCACACACAGAGCAGCGTGGCGGCCTTCAGTCCATCTTCCGCAATCTGGTTCGCCCGGAGGTAATTTTTGACCTGGGACAGGTACGATGGCCATCCTTCTGGTTGCTTGATATCGAATTCTCGCAGCCTTCTGACCTTGGGCATTCTTTCAGTCTTTGCGGCTGGCTTCTGCGTCTTCGAATCCTGCTTCTCCGTTGCTCAGGGACTGGTCCTCTGAATGTTTGGTGGCTAGCGTGGCTTGCTAGCCGACTGAAGGGGGGGAAATTGCTTTTCCCACCAAGGCGTGCACTGCTTCTCTCCCTAGTGACTTTCAGCTCAGACAGAGAAGCAGGATCCCACCTTCGTCGCCAGTGTTGTGTACTGGGTTCATTGCGCAGGAATGAAGACGATGCGAGTGAGTTCAGCAAAGAGCATGGTTTATTTCTTGCAGGATCTGAACCAGAGAACTGGGCTGCAACTGCAGCAATTTATAGCCTGGCCCCTAGGCGGCAGCCAATAGATTTAAAGCAACCTATTGCCACCTAGGGGCAGCCAATAGCAGCACTGGAGACGGGGTGTCTGAGGTGCTGGGAGCCATTAGGTAGCTCCAGCTTACCACGTGGTGTTACAATTAAGCCCAATACATTACAGTACATGCTCCAGTATACTGGACTTTCAATGATTTACAGGTACTGAATGAATTCTACCCCTATGCAGAGTTTATCTCAGAACATTGTAGAACTGCATAGGATTTCAGAGGCAGACTGCCTTAACATTATCAAAGGACTTAATTTTGATTACAGTAGCAGCATTTGAATAATTCTTTAGATTTCATATAAACTTTTGATTTCATTTTATTTTGCTTTGTTTTGTTTGATCATTTTGTTCCAAGCTTTTGCTTTTCAATAAATGTTTTTAATTTCCTACTTCTTCAATAAGAGTTTATAGATCCAATGGTATTATTCTGTGAATGAGCAGTTGTGGCAATTCTTTTGTGGCTTGACTTTCATATACATTTGAATCCTATATACGTCAGGGTGGAAGAGACAGTGGAGGCTTTCTACCAACCCCTTTCTTAAAGCAGGAATTCTCAGATTATCACACACAAGGACTGTCAACCTTTGTTTGAAAACCATCAATTATGGAGGATCCATGACTTTAGGTAGCTTTAATAGCTGTCACAGTAGGATGCTTTAATAGCTGTCACAGTAGGAAATTCCAACACTGAATTTGAATTTCACACTGTAAAACTTCAACCAACTAGTCTTTGTACTACTATCAGGCACTGTGAAATGAGTTTTAATGTGGAGAAAAGCAAAGTTTTACATTTGGGCAAGAAAAATCAAAGTTTTAAGTATAGATTAGGTGAGACCTGGCTCAAAAACAGCAACTGTAAGAGGGACCCTTGAGTCCTAGTGAATGATCACTTGACTATGAGCCAGAAGTGTGCAGCAGCAGCCAAAAAAGCTAATACAATCCTGGGTTGTATAAACAGAGGCATAGAATCAAGATCACACAAAGTATTAGTATTGCTTTATAAAACCCTAGTGAGACCACACCTGGAATACTGGAATCAGTTTTGGCCCCCATACTACAAAAATGTTGACACCTTGAAAAAAGTTCAGAGAACTACTAAAATGATCAAAGGCCTGGAGACTAAAACATATGAAGAATGGTTGCAGGACTTGGGTTTGGCTAGTCTAAAGAAAAGAAGAAACAGGGGCGGCATGATAGCAGTATTCCAGTATTTGAGGGGCTACCACAAAGAGGGCATCAAACTATTTTCCAAAGCACCAGAGGGCAAGACAAGAAACAATGGTTGGAAACTGACCGAAGAGAGAAGCAACCTGGAATTAAGGAGAAACTTTCTGGCAGTGAGGACAATTATCCAGTGGAACAGCTTGCCTTCAGAAATTGTGGGAGTTCCATCACTAAAGATTTTTAAGAGGCTATACACTCACTTGTCTGAGATGGTATAGGTCAGAAATGTCAAACTCGCGACGTCACGTGACATCACGTGACGTATCAGGACTGTTTTGCCTTTGCTGGCAGTGGGGTGGGTGCGGCTTCCTTGTGATGCGTCCGGCTCACAGGCTGGCAGTTTGACATCCCTGGTATAGATCCTCCTGCTCGAGCAGGGGGCTGGACTAGAAGACCTCCAAGGTCACTTTCAGCTCTATTCTATTCATTGTCTAAGTCATTTATAAAAATATTGGAAAGCACTGGGCTCCAGGGCAGAATTCTGAGATACCTAGCCTCTTTCCATGTAGACAGTGATCATTAAGAAATAAGCATTGGGTACAATGTTGACCACCCATCGCACATTGCTTTATTTTATCAAAAAGGAAAATATAGTCAATTTTATCAAATGGTTTACAGTCTAGAAGATGCATTAAATTCACGGCTTTTCTTTGGTCTACTAATTTGGCAAAATAAAGCAATGATTCATCTGTTATGACCTATTTTTAACAAACTCTGGTTTGTTTTCTAGTTTCTAGTCATCACCTTGTTCTTTTCAAACTGCTTGCAAGTCCACTGTTTGATTATTTTTAGGATTTTCACAAGTACTGATGTCAAATTAATTGATCTGTAATTTTCTGGACCCGTTTTTCCTTTTTAAAAGACTACAACATTATATCTTCTCCAGTCTTCTGGCCTGGGCCTAGAAAAATACAAAATACTGTACGTATTATCAACTGCTCCTGTGGGATATAACATTGGTGTTAAATGGCACACGATGTGCCTGAGAATGGATGATGGAGTCCAAACTGTTTGGAAATAATTTTGTAATTTTCCTGCCTGGTGAACACCAATAACTGGGGGGTGGGGGGTGGTTTGTACTCATCGAGAGTGGACAGATATTCTCTTAATAATTCTTTGCTTATTTTGGCTAGTATACCTGTTTTTTGCTCCACCTTCTCCGCATGCTTTCCATTGGAGCTGAGCCACCAGCAGGATTTAGGCTTGGCAGTCCCTTCCCTGGCACTCCTCCCACAGCAATGGTTCGCTGGCACTCTTGCCCCCGCCCTCCCAGGCAGTTCACTGACTCTTGTCCCCAGACAATTCACTGAATGGGACACTTAAACACCTCCTGATTAAACTTTGCTCTTAATTGCTTTTAGTTATATTTTTATATTGTTTTATTGTTTGTAAACTTCCCAGAATCACCTAGGTGGGATGGGCAGTGTAGAAATTTAGTATGTAAATTAAAATAAATAAGATCTAAAAATGTAATCTATTTTCCTAACAAGTCCTTCAATTAGATAAAAAGAACCTAATTAAGCACGAGTCAAAACATTATGCTTCTTTTATTTACTGAGTAAATGATTTACATATTGGTAAATGTGTGATAGCAATAACTTCAGTTAACTGTTTCTAATAACTGTTGATTGGTCCCAGGATTTTGATTTGGCCATTCCAAAACATTAACTTTCTTCTTCTTCAACCGTTCTTTGGTTAAGATTAGCGGGTTTTGGTTCTTGTCTCGCTCCATAGCCCATTTTCTTCTGAAATTCAGCTCATGGAAAGATATCCTGACATTTCCCTATAGAATTTAACACGATTCAGAATTCACAGTTCCATCAATGATGGCAAATAGTCCCACTCCAGAGGCAACAAAGGCCCAAAATCATGATACTGCTACCATTATGTTTCACAGATGGAATGATGTTTTTATGCTGGAATGTCTTTTCCAAAAAAACACTTTTCATTCAAGCCAGTGTTCTTTTTTAATCTCCTCCATTATCTCTTATACATCCCATCACATGCTTGCATACCTTCCCCAAATCTCCCTCACACCTTGCATCACACCTCTCATGCACCCGTCAAACCCCTGCACTCTTGATCCCATGCAGCACCTCTCACATTCCCTTGCACTTTTGTGCACCATCCATGGTGGCTTTCTCCTTGCAATCCTATCATCATTGTTATTCAGTACTTTCCTGATGATGGTCTCATGACCTTCAGTTCCTTAGCTGTTACCCTGGAGTTGTGTAAGATCTTCCAGAATATATAGCTCTTGATATGATCTTAGCTGGTCAGCTGCTCCTGGGGGATATAACACTGGTTTTAAGTGGCACACGATCTGCCTGAGAATGGATGGTGGAGTCCAAACTGTTTGGAAATAATGTTGTAATTTTCCTGCCTGGTGAACACCAATAACTGGTTTTTTGGGAGGAGTCCTAAGAGAACTTCTTTGTTTATAGCATAATACTCTTTTATATTCCTGTGTCGTGAAAAATGGATTTTGAATAAATGAAGTGAATAATCACAGTTCTGCATGTCACTGATGAAGTGATGCTTGGCAGCTGTTTAATTGGGTTCTCTTTGGTTGTGTGGAGTTGTGTGAAGATACCACATTTTAGATCATATTTATGAAAAATACTAAAAATTCAGAATGTTCACAAGCTTTTAAGCACTATTGTATACATCTCACATATAAAGGTAAATTGCAGACTGAAACCATCAACAATTGAGAATTATTTGCAAATTCTATGCTGGGGACACAGACATTTAGGAAAGTGTCACTGCTGTTATTAATATTATGTTCTGGCATATTACATTAAGGAACCTGAATAAAGTGGTTGTTGAGAAATGTTAAAGATAAGGCATGCAAAGGATTCAATGCTGTATTTGATTAACACAATTTTTCTTGGAAAAAACCAGACAAATATTAATGAACTAAAATTCCTATGTGGGTAATAAATTAAAATTTAATATTAACTTTTAAGTAAATAAATAGCAAAGAGAAAATGTTACTAATATTTCATTAATGACAGTAAGGAAAAGTAATCAGCTATATAGATATGGATGTAGATATACCATAGTTTCATATGGACCAATGTAATTGCCACATATTGTATGAGGTAAACATCTTAGATATTTTCTGTAGCCCAAAACAAAATACTTTAAACTGGTACCTCTTATTCATAGAACATAGAATTATAGTGCTGGAAGGGATCAGTCTTTTTGTCCAACCCTTTGCTTAACCATCTCAGTGAAATGATTGTCCAGTCTGTTTTTGAAAGCCTCCTGTAATGGAGCTCCCACATTCCATTAATTGTTTTCACTATCAGACAACACCAAGCTGGTAGGAACAGCCAACACTCTAGAAGATAGGCTTAAAATACAGGAGGATCTGGACCGACTCGAACACTAGGCGCTATCTAACAAAATCAAATTCAATGGTGAAAAAAGTAAAGTTCTACATTTAGGCAGGAAAAATCAAATGCACAGGTTTAGTATAGGTGGTACCTTGCTCAATAGTAGTAACTGTGAGAGGGATCAGAGAATGTCGATTGGTGGCCCCCAGGGGGAGGTCCTTCTCTGTGGGCGCCCTGGAGCTATGGAATCGGCTGCCAGTTGAGCTCCGGATGGCGCCCGACCTTCGCTCCTTCCATCGTGATCTGAAGACACTCTTATTTGAACAAGCCGGCCTGGCCTGATGGGGGATGGGTTGGGTTTTATGGTCATTCTTAATATTTGTACTTACTGTTTTTAGTCGGGCATATGTTTAATTTTCTTTTAACTTTTGTATTTTTGTATTTTTTATATATTTGCCCTGTTCACCGCCCTGAGTCCTTCGGGAGAAGGGCGGTATATAAATAAAATTATTATTATTATTATTATTATTATTATTATTATTATTATTATTATTATTATTATTATTATTATTATTATTATTATTATCTCGGAGTCCTAGTAGATTATCACTTCAATATGAGCCAGCAGTGTGCTGCCAAAAAAGCCAACACAGTGCTAGGCTGCATTAAGAGGGATAGAATCAAGATCAAGTGAAGTACTAATACCACTTTACAATGCCTTGATGAGGCCACACCTGGAACACTGCATCCAGTTTTGGTCACCACGATGTAAAAAAGATGTCGAGACTCTAGAAAGGGTACAGAGAAGAGCAGCAAAGATGATTGGGGGACTGGAGGCTAAAACATATAGGGAACAGTTACTGAAATTGGGTATGTGTAGTTTAACGAAGAGAAGGGTGAGGGGTGACATGATAACAGTGTTCCAATATCTCAGGGGCTGCCACAAAGAAGAGGGAGTCAAGCTATTCTCCAAAACACCTGAAACTAGTCAAGGAGAGAAGCAACATAGAACTAAGGAGAAACTTCCTGACAGTTAGAACAATTAACCAGTGGAACAACCTGCCTCCAGAAGTGGTGAATGCTCCAACACTGGAAGTTTTTAAGAAGAGACTGGACAGCCATTTGCCTGAAATGGTATAGGGTTTCCTGCCTTAGCAGGGGGTTGGACTAGATGACCTCCAAGATCCCTTCCAACTTATTATCATTATTATAATCCAAAGTTCTTTAGGCAGCATCATTCCTTGAGCCAGCAGTTTACTTCTAGAATTCTCTGTTCCCTTATTAGATATTAATCTTTCATTGGAAGAATTGATGAAAACACCATCTGTGCTCCCAGATGTTTTGCTTTCCTGCCTAGTCCCTTTTCATTCTGCTCATTAGCACAGACTCCATTCTCTGAAGGAAGCTTGATTTGTACCATGTGCAGCTCAGCAAAAAATCTGAAATGTTTTCCACTCAGATTGATTGAAGAATTTTAATAATTCCTCACCTGAGACAAACTCAATAGGAGATATGTATTATCTTCAGTTAAATAAGAGCTAATTTGTGGACACCTTTTGAGCAAGTGATAGTTGTTTAAATAAAGGAAATTATATTTTTTGTGAGGTAAGCTGCTAATAATTCCATTGTTATGAAGATGGTATATCTTGTAATATGAAGTGGGAGTGAGGGGGAAAGGCAAAGAAAAATGTGAGTGGGGAGTTTGGAGAAGAATTTGTAGGTTTATTTTATAAAATGAGGACCCAGATTGTTGTCAGCAATATGTTGACTCTGTAAACCACTTAGAGAGGGCTGTAAAGCACTGTAAAGCAGTACATAATTCTTTCTAAGTGCTACTGCTATTATTTTTCTATCAAACATATTGTCAGTTTTAAGTTCAGACCAATTTTATTTTGAGGATATGTTTTGAAGACTATAAGTAGTAATAGTAAACTATTCAAATATTAGAAATAATTCAAGTAGGAAAACCGCATCAGCCTAGACTTACTTAAAATTGAGTAATTTCACTGTTCTCTTTCATAATTTGTCAGAAGCAGTATTAAAATAGAAGCACATTTTTTCCCTTTTTGTTCTTTATGATGGTGTGGGTACCTAATTTAACATAGGTATGCAAAACATTTTTGATCTCCAGGGCAATGTATACATATTTGTTCATGCTGTATTTCCCATAGTATAATACAGTTTTATGCAGTACAGTTGTAATTATAGGTTCTTACTTAAAGTTTTTAAAGTGACATTAAGAAATTCTTCAGGTTTCCTCTTTTGCTTTTATCTTCTTCAAAGTTAAGCATTTTTTTTAATTGATTGGAAAGGATTTTGGCTTTATTCTGTATCCTAGAGAAATGATGTATGGATAAACCAGCTCCGGTAGTTCTGAAAGGAAACACAGATTAAGTATTACATATGCTACATAATACTTATAACATCCATAATGTTGCACATAAGTTACCCAAATAAATACATTTTAAAATAGCTAAATATACAGTACATGCTTTTTCATTAATATTATTGAACTTACTCTAGAACACAAGTGTCAAAATTGGTCACGTCATGTGACATATTGTGACGTATAATGTTTTTTTGCCTTTGCAGAGCTTGGGTGGGCATGGCCTGCATGTGACACATCCAGCCCATGGGCCACAAGTTGACAGGCCTGCTCTAGAAAGACTGAATTATCATTCATAAATTGTAGACTTATAAAGATGGAGAGGACCCTTGAGATTATTAGTCTGACCACCCAGCCTGTGTTTAAAATTTTTTCTCAAAGAAAGTATATTTTTCCATTCTTGTGTCTGCAGTAGCCAGCCAGCGGTCTCTGTAAGGAAGGGAAGAATCACTGGGATATATTCAGGTCTTCTGCATTCTAGGCATCTATTAGATAATCACTTAGATCTGCTCAGTTAGCTTCTGACTGTGCAAGGTGACCAAGTCATTTTCTTGTCCTGTTATTGGGGGTTAGTTGTTTGACCTGAGAAAGTAGACAGAATCCCTGGTGCTTCTATTGCATAAGCTCCCAGGTTCAGCTTACGATCACTCACACATTCACAAGTTGTAGAAGCATGTGGATCTTTTCAGGCCTACTTGCTTTCTATTTGGGTAAGTGTGGCAAACAAGACATACAGCTTTGTGCTACAGCTAGAATTAATTACGAATACATTCTTTTGAACTGAACATGGGTACAAAGGTTCTTTGGAATACAAAGTGAATTTAAATTTAACAGTAGAACTTCACTAGTATATGCATCTTCCTCACACGCACATACACATATATTTATTTATTACATCTTTCTCAATTAGCTTGTCAAGCACTACTAGCCAGAAGAATAGATGCTGTCTAATCCCCAAAAGTGCTTGATTTTCTAATTGACAAGACTGCAGGTACTCTTGCCTTATTGATTTTGAAATTTGGTAGCTGTTGATGGGACTTCGGGGAAGGTATTGCATGGGGTCAAGCCTAACTTCTTTTGTCTGGTGGCTTTTCCCTCGTTTCCTTAACAACTTGGTTCCTTTTATTTATTTATTTTAGAAAATTTTATTGATTTTCTAGTTTTACATTTAAATATTTGAAAAGCAACATGGTGGCTGAGTTGGTCAATAATTCAGTAACACATAAATATCTTAGTACAGATCTCAAACTATTACATTAAATATTTCCTCTCTTTTCCCCTTGGTATTTACTGTCTTATATTTAAATTAACACAATTCTTATTATATTGATTAAATAAAAAATAACTGTCAATGTTAGGAAGAATTGCTATGGTGAAAATGAATATGTTACTAAAAATATTTTTCTTATTCCAAACAATATCTATAAAACTAGATAAAACTTTTTTGAAGACCTAAATTCCTTAATTTTAAAATTTATCTGGCAAGGAAAGAAAGCTAGAATTAAATTGAAAATGTTACAAGAAGCTAAGGAAAATGGAGGTTTTGATTTGCCAGATTGGATTTTATATTATCAAGCATCAGTATTAACATAGGTAAAAAAGAATGGATAACGCTTAGAAATAAAAGGTTGTTGTATCTGCAGGGATATGACTTACAACTTGGTTGACATGCCTTTTTATGATATGGGAAAAATAAAATTCATAAATATTTCCAAAACCACTATATTAGAAATGAATTATTACTAACATGGAAAAAATAAAATGTAAAATATATTTGAAAGTTCCATAAAATTATGTCAGATAAATGTTGGAAATTTAATCATAAACCACTTACTTATTATCATGTACGGTGGACAAGTATTCAAAGAGATATTGGACAAAAATACATATTTGGCTAGAAAAGATGCTGAGGAAACGTGTAGATTTTAAACCTGAACTTTTTAAATTAGGTATAATGCCAGAAAAGCTTGACAAACGAAGTATATATTTGATTTTGCATGTGATAACAGCAGCAAGACTTATATTTGCACAACATTGGAAAAATGAAGAAATACCATCAGAGGAAGAAACAATTTAAAAAACACTAGGCTGTGCGGAAATAGACAGACTTACTCTGAGATTGAAAGAAAAAAAAGAAACAGAATATTTTCAAACTTGGGACTTATTTTATCAATGGCTGGAGAAATGAACTGGGATTAGGAATTTAATTTGTATTGGTGAATGATAAACTCAGACAATACGTTTGTTGAATAAGCACTGTTGAATTGTATTAAAAAAATCAATAAAAACATATGTATAAATGTATATGTATATATATAAAGATCACTCCATGTCTACAAAAACCATCATGAAAATCCTGGATCTATGCCTCAATACATACTTCAATGGGAAAATATACAAGCAAGTACAAGGCACTCTGATGGAATCACCCATATCAGGCCTAATAGCAGAAGCGGTCAAGCAATGACTCAAATCCATAGTTCTACCCACCATCCAACCCAAATTCTGGACACACTACGTCAATGACACCTTTGTCATCAAACGCTCCCAAATTGAAGAAACATACCACCTACTTAACATATTCCCTGGGATCAAATTTACACATGAAGAGGAAAAAGGCAACAAACTCTCATTCCTCGACATTGACATACGGAGACTGAAAAATGGACAACTCGAAATCCACATCTACCGCAAACCTATATGCACACGGAAAAGATCCTCAGCTTTGCAAGCAACCATCCCAGTGCACACAAAAGAAGCTCTGTCCAGACTCCCTTCAGAAGGGCCAGGACACACTGCACCACAACACTAAGAAAAGCAGAAGAGAAACAGCTGCTTGACATCTTTCTCCATAACGGCTATCCCAAAAACCGTTTTATTCCAACACATAGCACCCAAACCATAACACACTACACAACTAAACACCATGCAAAAATTAACCCTACCATACACAAAAGGGTGTCAGAAATGACAGCCAGAATTCTCCAATCCCTAGGAATAACAATAGCCCACAAACCCACAACCACATTCTGCCAGGAATTATCGAGAATCAAAGACAAAATACAGAAGGATGAAAGAAACAATGAAAGCTACAAAATCAACTGTAAGAATGGCAACTAATTCTACTAGTATAAACATCATGCCAATTAAAAACCAGGATCCACGAACACCGGCTGGCAGTCAAATGCCACAATCCCAAATCCTTAATCTCTACTCACATCAACACCAAACAACACCAGTTTGATTAGAGCAACACTAAAATCATTGGCCACACTATCACTCACCACACTCATGAGTTCATTGAAACCTGGCACTTCACAAGCAATTCCGTCAACAGACACATAGACCTACAACCACCCTTAGAATTCAAATCAACTGCACAGCCAACCAGAGACAGTCAATCAATCCACGCAAGTCCCTCCCTCCCCCACCAGCAATTCACATTCCAATGACCCTGACCTGATGTAACCTCCCCAAGACCCATCACAAGCCTCTCACTGATGACTCATATCTTACCCATCACAAGACTGTCACTTGACATACCGTATCTGAAGCCCTTATAAACAGAATACTGACAGTGACATCGCCTAAACTCCACTGAAGATGTTACCAACCCTGGTAATGAAACGTTTGGAAAGCACCCACAAGCTCAGAGAATGAACATTCTCACACACACCCATACACAACCACAAAGTCACCGTGGCTTCGTTTTTCAGGAACATTGATTACAACTTCTGTTCATGAATGAATCCCAGTTGTGTAACACTACTAAGCTTTAAAAGAAAAATAGAAAAGCAACAGGGTGTGTAATTAAAGACTAGCAGTGAGGACTAGGTTTTAATCTACTCTCAGCCACAGAATTTCACTGTGTGACTTTGGGTCTCTCAGTGCAACATCATCATCATCATAATAATAATAATAATAATAATTTTATTTATATACTGCACAGGATGATTGTTGTGAGGCAAAATAGGACTATTTGTAAAAGACACAGAGTGTAAATCTGATAAATAAATAATACCTGAGGCCTGATGATGACTTCCCTCTTTCGGATCTTATGGATAAGTTCTTATGGATAAGAGGTGTACTTCCGTTTGACAATAACTTCAAATTTGGTGATTTTAAGCTGTATCCTTCTCTACTTGTTCCATAATGCCTTATTGTTTTTTTGCACGAATTGCAGGTAATTAGCTAGAGAGAGACAAGGAAAGTCCACATGCTACTAAGCTCATTTCTACTTAGGCATTAATATCCACTAGAACTACTACAGTGAACTATTTTAGGAAAATAATTGAGAATCCATAGGTAATGTTTTGCAAATCTACAGTTTTGCCAAAAAATGTATAATCACTATTTATTCATTTAAGTAAAGAAAATAATATTTCAAACTTTATATATGCCAAACACATCACAGGCTCCTGTGAAGTTGCACAACTGTATTTCAAGAAAATGGGAACATCAGAAGATACCAAGAATTTGGCTCCTTTGCTTTCCAACCTTTTTTGCTGTCAGTAGATTCCTGCAGTGAGGACATTACACTAGATGGATCTCAAATATGATATCCAATACCCAGTGGTCATAGTTGCTCCAGTTATTGTATCAGAAATATGGGTTGATGTTTAGAAAATAGAGAAACAATTCCTAAAGCTGTATGAATTACATTATGCTGTTAGCATTTAATAATTCAACCATATAATGGCACAATGTAAAAGACATTTTGTTGTTTCTAAAAAGATTTCTATTGCTATGAGGCAAATTGCTTCAAGTTTAATCTTACCAGGGCATTCTTTGATTCCTTGTACTTCCTCAAGAGCTTTGTTTGCTTTAAACTAAGTCTGTAGTTTTTTTTTTCCAGATGAAGTATTTTTTCTATCCTTGGTGTTATTTTCATTTTGGGTAACAGACGCATTGTATAGTTATTAGGGAAAAAAAACTGGAAACAGTAGTAGCACACCTGATTTACAGAATGTTCATTTTTCCCTGTAAATAATAATAATAGTGAAGTTATTTGAATTTTAATTATATATTGTAATACAATCAAATTAAAATTTCACTGTTTTTAAGTTGGGGTTTAGGAAGAGGAAAGCCATAAATGCACCTATACTAGCCCAGTCCACTATCAACTACTATGTCCTGCAAACTTTTCTGGCCAACTGAACTGCCTGGCAGAGTAATCTGCTGCTCAACTGCCCGCTGGTTGAAAAGGTCTTTCTTAAACTGCATGAAAGCAACTGAAAGTAATTCCCATGTTTATGGAAGCAAAACCTGGCATTTTAAAAGCTAATTCCATAAACAAAAAGAAATATCACAGAATTATTCCTCTCCCCAAAGTTCATGCTAAAAATATATAAAAGGAGAAGTTGACTATAAAATATTTGAGGGGGAAAATCTCCAGAGACAGAGGGATGACATGGGTATTTAATGTACAAAGGTTTTCAGACTTAATTATTTTCAGAAAGCACATATTAACTAAATAATGATAAATTTTTATTTTAGAACTATTTTTATGGAAATAGCCCATCTTTAAAAGAAAATTAGAATGTAGAAATATAGAAAACTGATGACAGAAAAAGACCTAGTGGTCCATAAAGTCTGCCCTTCAAGGTTTTTTTTGTCAATTGATGGACATGTGTTTATAACAAGCATGTTTAAATTCAGTTATTATCCACTATCTCCCCTGGAACCTGGTTCCAAGCTTCCACTACTCCTGTGAAGCAACACTTTTAACTTCCCTCCTGTCAGTTTGAGGTTATGCCTCCATGTTCTTGACTTTTGCTTAATATTGAAAACTCTGCCTTCTTGAACTTTATTCACACCCTTAATATATTTAAATTCAAATGCTTCAGCTAGTGCAAAGTGCAGTAGCAAGAACAGTTTTTGGGGCCCTAGAGTAGCCCATATTACACCTCTGCTTTGTAAACTTCACTGGCTAACAGTCTGCTTCTAAATGAAGTCAGGTGTTATGACCTTTAAAGCCCATAATGGCAAAGATGCAGACTACCTGATGAACTGCCTCGTTCTTCTAGGACAAGCCCATCCTACTCATGCCAGGAGTGGGGAGCTACTTTGGACCCTTTTGGTCAAAGAACTCTGACTAGCAGGGTCCAGAAGAAAAGCTTTCTCTGCTGCAGCACTCACCCTTTGGAACATCTTATCTACTAAGCTAAGATCTGCCCCCACCCTTCTATACTTCTGGAAGAGCCAGAAGACTTGGCTCTGGCAGTTGGCCCGAAGACTAAATGGGGGACTTCCACACTGGAGGTTGCTGCTGGACTGATGGCAGACTCCACCTTCTCTCTCTGCTCTCTTCTCTCCACTCATTCAACTTCTAGATAATCATATTGATGAATTCTTGTTGTGTTTCTTTTTCATTATATTACTATTCTTTTATTTTACTTCTGTTCTGTTTATACTCTTTTCATTTTCTTCCTTTTTATTATTTTAAGCCACCTAGAGAAGCCACAAAGCAAGATAGTGGGAAATAAATTTAACAAATAAAATAGTAAGTTTCAATATTGTCCCCTTTTTCCTGTCTGTCCTCCAGACTGTACATATTCAGTTTTTCCGGTATCTCCTGGAGTGTTTTGTTTCTCAGACCATGCACCATTTTTGTTGCCCATCTCTGCACTCACTCAATCTTATCAATATCTTTTTTAAGTGAATTCTCCAGAAGTAAGCACAGTATTCCAAATGGGGTCTGCCTAGCTGAACTAGGACCTACTTTTTCCTCTAGTGATCCCTCTAGTGATACATCCCAGAATTTTGTGTGCCTTCATACCTGCCTGGTTACACTTGCAACTCATTTTGCAGTAGTCAGCTATAACCACACTTAAATCTTTTTCTTCCAGTGTTGTTTTAACACTGTACCCCCAATTCTGTGCCCTGCCAAACTTTCTATCCACTGAACCATTTGAGTGGTTAAGTCCTAACTTAAACAACTTTTTTATGAGATTATGTGGAACTATATCAAACAGTTTGCTAAAATTTAGATAGGCTATGTCCACAGCTCCACTTTCATTCAAAATTTTTGTGACATAGTTTAAAAAGGACCCAGATTGTTGGGGGCAATTAAACTGACTTTGTAATAATGCCGCTTGGGGTGTGTGTGAAAGCCCTAATAAGCAGGCATATACATAGAATGAAGGCTACTGCTAAGCTTGTAAGCCGCCCTGAGTCTTCGGAGAAGGGCGGGATATAAATGGAATTTTTTAAAAAAACTAATATATGACTAATTAAAATTAAATTATTCATAAGCTTAAGCTTCCAGGCTTACTAGTCATTAAATAATTCATATTGCATCCTTTTTAAAAAAATAAATTCATCTAATAAAATGGCTATGATAAATGAGTTTTTAAAGACTCTATAGAACAGTTATTTTTGTGGTAACAGAATAAGCCAGTTATCTCTAAGGAGATAGAGATTTCAAGGAGTGGCTTTGTGATTTTTTTCAGAATATGTGTAGCATATGGTAAATTAACTTTATTCAATTTAACTATTCAGAATGGTGAAAAAATAAACTTCTATGACACAAAATTTAACTCAGCACCTCCCCAATCACATTGCCGGGTTAAATGAAATCAAGCCCTGAATTCAGATTTCATGCAAATTAAGCAGTGCACTAATATTAGATAAAGACAAAGAGATGGAGAAGACACAAAAAAACTGGAGAATAATTAACTGTTACTCTTAATACAATATCTAGGTATACCAGTTCATAACTTCCCATTCCACTTTTAACTACAAGCAAACACGTTTAGAATGGAAATGAAAAGGGCATTTAAAATGAACATGTTCTGCAATTCATTTCTTTTAAATAATAAAATTACTGACCGCACAGAAATTACATTTTCATATTTAAGAAAAGCAATTTATATATTCCATTTTTGAAAGATTAAAAGTGCTGAAGGCACAGAAAAGAATCTCAAAAGCTTTTAATCTGACTTCCATGGTGTACAACTCCTGTGCAATTACCTTCTATGTTGCTGAGTGTCCATCTGTAGAGAAGACGACAAAAAAAAAGAAATGAGCTGTATACGTTTATATTGTGTTTTTACTATATTACATTGTGATTTATAACAAATCAATAATACAAATCAATAATACAAATCAAATCAAATAAAAATGGAAATATAGTAATCATTTTAAAATACTGTCCAAAACAGAAAATTGGGTTCTAGTACATAAAAAACGCACCATGTAAGTAGTGATGGATGGCAGGGTGTTGTTTTTTTTGTTAATTTATTTTCCTCTTCTAGACATACCTTGCTCTTATCTTTTTTAAATGTTTATCTTACTATTAGACGTTGCGTGTCGCTCTGAGTTTTTAGACGGCTTTCTAAATCTGACCAAAGGTTACCAATGAGGAACGAATAAACGAGAGGATTATAAACCAAGAAAATTGGGCAAACCCGAAAATGAGGCAGGCGCGATAGGAACAGATATGAGTGTTATAAAGGCATTTGGAAACAGGTAGAAACGAGAAAGCCAGGTGCACAAAAAGTCTTACAATAAAAATCTGGCTTCGGCTGGGCACGTTCCCGCCAACTGTCGAGCTGCATTTTCAAAAAACCGGCATTTTCCCATCTCAGCGAAAGCAAATCAACAAAGCCCAAGCAGCGTAATAGCTAGAACGACATAAGCTTGATAAGCGACGGAACGGGAAATAATTCCAGGCCTTTTTCCGGTTACCGGGTGGGAACAATTCCCGCATGAACGTTCCGCGTTACTATACTAACAAATATGGTTCTTACCGCTTTCCAGGAAAAGACCAGCAACTGTTTATACCTTTTTATTTCTGAGTGATCTTTGCCCATTTTGTTCTTCACAGCTATGAGGAGTACAGTGGCCGCTAGCAGCAACACATTATTTTAGTTATTTTTTGGGAGTTGGACCTAAAAGACCTCTTAAGACCTCAAAGGTCCCTTCCAGCCGTATGATTCTATGAAACAAGAAGATAAAAGCTAATGCAAATTAACGTAAAGCAAGGAAAGAAAAAAGAAAGCAAAGAAATTTTTTGTTGAACAGATGTTGAAAAAGGCTCAGCTTTATGAACTCAAGTCTTCGCCTCTTTCTGTTAGCCCTTGTTCCAGCCAGGAAGAGGAAGCAGACCAACTGTATCGGCAGCCTATTGCAGTCGAACTTCCGTTTTCACCCACCCATTCTTGTGCAGCAAGCAACTTGGGGGCACGCAACTTTGGGGCCACCTCACTCTCAGCCCATATTCAGCTAAATGCACTAGCTGACTCAGCAAAAAGCAAGCAAACAAGCAACAACAAAAACGGGATCCAATCCCTTGGCATTTGGAAGGAGAGTCTCGCTGGCCCGGCTCCGTAGAGTTCAAGCTTGCTCCTACTCGTTTTCAGATTCAAGTTCATTTCCCTCATCAGAATGATCCTGATTATAGTTACTCAAATTCAATTGTTGGTGGATTACTATTCTCCAGGCAAGACTGAACGGTTTAGTTTTGTGTTTATCCATAATTTGATCGACTGTACCAGGGGTGTCAAACTCACTGAGGGCCACATCAGGGTTGTGGTTGACCGAGGGGGGGCGTGGCTAGCTTGATGTCGCTTGTGTTGGGGGGCACCTGTGTGGTGCAGGCGGGGCTGGGGGGATCCCAATGAAAAAAGGCGAGACCAGGGCAAGCACCAACTCTTTTTTATATATAAAGATTTTATTAGTTTTTTTTCTTACATATTACATATATTTTCTTACATATATATGTTAGTTTTTCAACCAGCGTGCAGTCTGGATTCAAAAGTGCTAATACATAGTCAAATCCTAATCCTTCGTTCTTGGTAGTATTCTGTTTCTTCTTTATCTTTCAATCTCATAGTTAATCTGTCCATCTCTGTGCATTCCAATATTTTTTAATTATTTCTTCCTCTGGTGATACGCCTTCATTTTTCCAGTATTTCCATTGTAAACATCTTTCAGCGGTTCACTTAGTATCTCTTGGAGATTCTTATATAGCCCCACCTGCAGCCCATCTGGACCTGGTGTTTCCCCATTTTTTTGTCTTTTTATGGCCTCTGATATTTCCATCATTGTAACCCTTTCATCCAACATAGTTTTAAATGTCTCTGACACCTTCGGAAGATTATTTTCTTCTAGATATTTTACAGTTCTCTCTCTTGAAGTTTCCTCCTTATCGTACAATTCCTTATAGTATTCTTTAATTATCTTATTTATTTCTTCATTTTTATGTTGTAAATGATCTTTCCCATCTAGTAACTTATGTATCGTTTTCTTCTCTTTCTGTTTTTTAAGTTTATAAGCTAACCATCTTCCCGGTTTATTGGCGTTTTTCAAAAATTTCTGTTTCGCTCTTTATCTGTTCTGCCACTTTTTCTGAGTCCCAACAGATTTAGTTTATGTTTTATTATGTCCATTTCTCTTTTCAAAGTCATTTTTTGTGGATTTGTTTGGAGTTCTGATTCTAACTTTCTAAATTTTCCTTTTAATAATACATATTGCTGTTTTCTTTGTTTATTTTTCCTTGCCATATATGTTATAGCTATGCCTCTAAAATATGTTTTAGCTGTATCCCATACATTTTGTACTGTTGTATCTTCTTTTTTATTTTATTTGAAGAAAAAATCCATTTCTTTTTTCGCTAACTCTATGAATTCTTTTTCTTTTAATATGGATTGATTTAAGGTCCATCTTGGTCTTTTTTGTATTCCTTTCCAGGTCACTTTCAGAGGGTTATGATCTGCCCATGTGCCTATTTCTATCTCAATATCCTGTATGTTCGTTCTCACGTCAGCAGTCATCCAAATCATATCAATCCTTGACCAAGATTTTTGGCTATTTGAATAAAAGGTGTATTGCAGCTTTTGTGGATTATCCCCCCTCCAGATGTCTTGGATTCCAATTTCCTCTGCCATATCAAAAAATGTCTTAAGTAACCTTCTTCTTACAGTTTTTCCTGTTTTGTTACTTTTATAGTCAATTCTTCCATCTATTATTGTGTTGAAGTCTCCTAGTAAGCAGATATTTTGGTACTCCATGTCTATTATTTTTCTATGTAGGTTTTTATAAAATTCTTCTTGATTGCTGTTTGGTGCATAAATTGCCACTAGCAGTGTTTGCTTTTGGCGCAGATATATTTCTACCATTAAGATTCTTCCTTCTTTATCTGAATATACCAATTTAGAATCTATTGTCTCTTTAATATATACAGCGACCCATCTTTTTTTCTGATGCACTGATGTGTAGTAAAGTTTCCCGATTTTTGGATATTCCAATAATTTTTGATGCTGTTCTTTTATATGTGTTTCTTGTAGACAAATTATATCTATATTCAATTTCTGTAACTTCCTAGAAACCTTATTTCTTTTGGCTGGGGAATTTAGTCCATTAATATTTAATGAAAAGATTCCATTTTCTTTCTCCATTTCCATTATTTATATTTAGGTCTAGTTGATCTAGTAGTCCTCTGATATCTGGCAGGTCCTTCACCTTCGCTCTCTTGATCATTTTCTCTTTCTGTTGTCCTGTTTGTGCAGTTGCTTCTTGAGTCATCTCTTCTGTTTTGCTTCTGCTCCTTTCTCTCCCCTTGTCTTTGTTTCACTCCTTCATCTAGAATTGCTCTATTCCTTACTTCAAAATCTTCTGCTTTCCAGACTGAATCCAATCGATATCTTGTATTGTTCCAGTTTATTAAAATGCCTTCCGGCATCAGGCATCTGAAGTTTATGCCTTTGGCAATCAGTTTTGTAGTCAGGAAAAGTGGAACACTATTTAAGATAGTCGAGCTCAGGGTAGGGGCGGGGGTGTGTGGCAGTTGTTATTAAGGAGGCCCTTTCTCTGTGGGAGGCCACTGCCCCTCAGATAAGTGGATGTGAGTCCCTCCTCCTGAGATGGGGTCCTGGGGGTCAGTTGGGCCTGTTGCTCACGTACCTTTCTCCCAGCTGCGTGGCAACGGCCCTGCCCGGACTACTTGACGCTCTCTCGGGGCTGGCGATTGAGTTTCCCAGACTCATGGTTCTGGGGGATTTTAACCTGCCTTCCCTGGGTGGTGTGTCGGGGGTGGCCTGAGCGTTCATGGCTTCCATGATGGCCATGGACCTGACCCAGATTATTCAGGGTCTGACTCATGAGGGGGGAAACACGCCCAACCTTATTTTTATCTCTGGGCAGTGGTTTAATGGTCTGGGTGGAGTTACTCCAACCTCTCAACCCCTTTCATGGACAGACCATTATTTCCTGCAGCTGGGTCTCCGTCATGCCACCCACCCACCCCGCTGCTGGGAGATGGAACCGACCAGGTGATTCCGCCCCAGGCGCCTGATGGACCCGGATAGGTTCCAGATGGTGCTTGGACTGATTCCTGCCTCCCTTTCCCACAGCCCGGTCGAGACCTTAGTTGACGCCTGGCAATGGGCTGCTTCGGAGGCTCTCGACCGCATTCTGCCTTTGCAGCCTCTAACCTGGCACAGATCCCAGTTGGCCCCTTGGTTTTCCATGGACCTGCAGGAGATGAGGCACCGGAGGAGGGGCCTAGAGAGCATTTGGAGATCCAGTCGGTCCGAGTCTGACTGAACACAGTTAAGATCCTTTTTTAGATCTTACCTTGTAGCAATGGAGGTGGCAAAACGTGCTCACTTCGCCACACTCATTGCGTCCACAGATTACCGCCCAGCCGCCCTGTTTAGCGTGACCCGTTCCCTTTTAAATCAGGGGACGGGAGAGGACCCCTTGCAGGGACGGGCCAAGGAGTTTAGTCAGTATCTGGTGGATAAAATCGCTCAGATTCGGGCTGGTCTGGACTCCGACTGGGCAGTATCTGATGAGGGGGAAGCGATGGGTTTGGCCGATAACATTTGGGAGTTTATGCGGCTCAGGAGGTTACACGAGGCTGGCTCCTGGCAGTTATTAATGCTTCCTTGAGTGAGGGGTGGTTCCCTGCCGCCTTGAAGGAGGCGGTGGTGAGGCCCCTCAAGAAACCTGCCTTGGATCCAGCTATTTTAAATAAATTTCGTCCTGTCTCCAACCTTCGCTTCCTTGCGAAGGTTGTTGAGAGCGTGGTGGCACGGCAGCTCCCTTTGGTCCTGGAGGAAACTGAGTATCTGGACCCGTACCAATCGGGTTTCAGGCCTGGGTACAGCATGGAGATGGCATTGGTCGCGCTGGTGGATGATCTCTGGCAGACCCGAAATAGGGGTTATTCCTCTGTCCTGGTCCTATTAGATCTCTCAGCGGCTTTTGATACCATCGACCATGGTATCTTGCTGCGACGTCTTGGGTTGGGAGTGGGAGGCACCGTAGTGATACATATTAATAAATATGGATAAATTCATCATACATTTGTCAGTGCAAGTGGAAAGTGATCAGCAAAGAAACCGCCACCAAAGAAATTAAAACGTACCTTTTTTTCCTTTTTTTACAGTTTGTAACATTTTATTAGATTATAGAATAAAATACAAAAATACAAAATACAAAAATACAAAAGCAATAGTAGGACACAGTGGGGAGGGAAAAGGGAGAGAAGGGAAAAAGAAAAGGCATTGACTTCCGACTTCCTTTATTGCAGTAGAATGAAGCATTAACATCGAACCTCAACTTTTTATTTTTCTATAATAGTATAAACTAGCCATTTCTATAACAACAAATGAATCTAATTAGTAAAACCCAAAAAAACCCCACACTTTTTTTTAGTCATCAAGTTTTTGACACCTTAATAAGCACTGGTGGTATTTGAATATTGTCATGTCCTAAAAGTGGTACAGTCTGTGAAAAGGTTGAAAAGCCCTGGACTAGCGTACAAGCTAGGTTCCAGAACTCTTGAATGTAGGGAGTGACAGATCATCTGCCCTGCCTTATAGTTTTGATTCTCGTCCTGGCTTTTTGATTGGTGAGTGGTTTTTCAAAGCATTTCCTCAGGGCTGCTATGAATCTATTGAAGTTGTGCAGCCCCAGCCCCGACTCCCCCCATGGCCCCCATCCTCACCAGCAGCCACCTGGGAGGAGAGTTGCCCCAGGTCACGGGCCACATGGAGCCAAGCACATGGCAATGGGGACAAGACTCCATCCTCGCGCCCCGTTGTGTGTAGATGATGCTGCGGGGTGCGGACGGAGGGGATAGCCGCCATGACGCTGCTGGGCCACCTGGGCGATCTGCTCAGGTGGGCTGTGGAGGCGGTGGGTAATCCTGCAGGCGGGTGGGGGCAGCACAGGGGGACCGAATGGGGGCGGGTGGGGCGGGTTTTGGCACTCGGTCTCTAAAAGGTTTGCCATCACTGCCCTAGGCCATGCAGGGCTTTAATAGGTGATAACCAGTATGTTGAATTGCACCTAGAAAGTAATTGGAAGCCAGTGCACCTTTCACAGCACTGGTGTTACTCAGGTGAATTGCTTGATATCCTAGGACCTAGACTGTATATGCTGCTGTATTCAGGTTCTGGATAGTCTCAGTGGTGGGATTCAAACATGTGAACAATCAGTTCTCTGTGTGGATGCCACTTCCAGAAGTCCATTCTGGGCCTGGGCAACAAAAAAATTAGCTACCAGTTCTGCCAAACTGATGCGAACTGGCTGAATCCCACCACTGGATAATCTTCAAGGGCAGACCCACCTAGAACACATTGCAGTAAATGAGTAAAATGGAAGCAGTAAACCAGTAAAATAGAGGTGACTAAGACTCCATTCTGTGACTGAGCTAGGCCTCCAAGTTCCAGAAATACTTGCAATTGGTACATAAAATTGATTTGTGCAAAGGTTCCTCTGGCCACAGTACCACATCTTCCTGTTGGAGCCATGAATCCAAGCTGCAATCAGATCTGTATAGGACAGTGTGATCCTGTCCAGTGTCAGAGATATTAACTCTCCTGTTCATGGGTGAACAAAAACCAGCAAATGCTCCATCTTTCTTTCCTTACAACTTTCAGGCATTGAACCAGCATCAGATCATATACACACACTTCTACAATGGTCAAAATAGGCATGTGGTTTGCTTTTGGAGTACTTTAATATGCATGAAGACTTGAGCATTGGAGGAATGCAGTTGTTGTCCTTGCTCTTTGGCTTTGAAACAGAGATGAGCACCGGCCCCTAGACTTGCAAACGACTAGCACGTATGTGCAGGGGAACCTTTACCTTTACTTAAAAATAAGTGAATACAAAAACTAAAAGAAATTAGTTCGTTAAGTGTCCCTGGGAGTGTTTGGCAGAACTCTGAAAGAAAAAGAAATAATAATGAACAATATTTGGAAAGCGTGCAATGTGGGTTTATGCCAAGCGAGGGTATATGGCAGGGGTCAGCAACCCGAAACAGCAAAAGAGCCACTCGGAACCGGTTCCGTCATACACACAAAAAAGTGGGAGCCGCAAAATGTGCACGTGCATGTGGGCACACACGCGCATGCGCAAAACAAGCAAAAAATACACCACCCCCTACGCCCGCAATGCATCCTGAGCTGCACGCACCTGTTGCTGCCCAGTGCCGCCAGCTTATGCGGGGGGGAGGAGAGACGGACTCACAGGCGACGGGCACTGGGTTGCGGTGGCGCCTTCAGCCCGGGCACCGCCGGAGCCACCTGAGCGCCCTCCCCCTCTCCCGGGACCTCCAAACCTCTGCGTTTGATGAATGCATCAGCTCTTCAAATGTGGAGGCGGAGGTTTGGGGAGCTGCGCAGCTCTCTAAACCACCGCTGCCCCGTTTGCAGAGCTGCTGCATTCCTCCGCATTTGAAAGAAACATGAACGAACGCAGCAGCTGTGCAAAGAGGACGGTAGCAGTTTGGAGAGTGCGTGCGCACCTCTCCAAACCGCCACTGTCCCATTTGGAGACCTGCCGCATTCGTTCATGTTTGACGAGCGCGGCAGACCTCTGAACGGGACAGTGGCGGTTTGGAGAGGTGCGCGTGCACCTCTCCAAACCGCTGCCGTCCCGTTTGGAGACCTGTCACGCTCGTCAAACATGGATGAACGCGGCAGCTGTGCAAACGGGACGGCGACGGTTTGAAGAGATGCGCGCGCACCTCTCCAAACTGCCGCCTTCCCGTTCGGAGACCTGCCGCGCTCGTCAAACATGGACGAACGCGGCAGCTCTGCAAACGGGACAGTGGCAGTTTGGAGAGTGCGCGCGCACCTCTCCAAACCGCCGCCGTCCCGTTTGCACAGCTGCTGCGCTCGTCAAACATGGACGAACACGGCAGCTCTGCAAACGGGATGGCGGCGGTTTGGAGAGTCCAGACTATCTTTGGGAGCACCTGCTGCCAGCATCAACTTCCCATCGTCCTGTGCGCTCCCATAGGGAGGGCCTCAGGGTGCTGCCGGTCAGGGAGTGCCGGCTGGCAGCCCCCAGGGGGAGAGCGTTCTCGGTGAGGGCGCCTGCCCTTTGGAATCAGCTGCCTGTGGAACTCTGGATGGCCCCCGACCTTCGCTCGTTTGGCCAGGACCTAAAAACTTGGCTATTCGAGCTTGCTGGCCTGGACTGAGGGTTTTGGGTTAAGGTTTTAATTTTTAATTATTTGGGGGCTATTTAATTTTATTTTATTTTAACCTGTATATATTGTAGTTTTAATTTGCCCTGTAAACCGCCCTGAGTCCCTCGGGAAAAGGGCGGTATATAAATCGAAATAAATAAATAAATTTTATTGATTGCTTTAGAGCAGGGGTTTCAAAACCAGTTTCATTGAGGCCACATCAGCATTACGGTAGCCTTCAAAGAGCCAGCAGATGTCTTGCCCGGAGGGACAGCAGCAGTTTTGAAGGAAGCTCGTGCACTTCAGCAGCACGTGGCTTGGGTTTCTTGACTAGCTTTGGGTTGAGCTTTCCCTGTCTCACATTTCCTTGTGTCTTTGGGGAGGAGACCAGCTACGTATGGGAAAGTGCAGCACAGATGAAGGAAGAGGAGGAGGAAAAGGCAGCAAGGGGTGAGAATGAAGAAACATATGATCCAAGCGCCTTCCATCCTTTCTCTTTCTTTCCTTCCCTCCCTTTTTTACTCTTGCCAGCCAGCCACTCTCAGGCAGAGTGCTTTAGCCATGTCCACCCACCCCTGTGGTTACTGCTGCAGCTCCATGAGCTGGAGAGGCTCCCTTTGCCCATTGTCTGCTAGAGCTGCTGCACTGACAAGACACAAAATAATGAGGCAACTACTCAATCACCTACTAATACTAGTCTGCTTGCGGGCCAGATCTAAACGCATCACGAGCTGGATCTGGCCCATGTGCCTTGAGGCTGACATGTCTGCCTTAGAGTGACATTAGAGACATGTTGGTTGAGAATGTGAATTTTGCTTTGTATTCAGACAACGGCTGATAATTTTTTATTATTTATTAAGAACAATAATTATATAATTATTATTACATAATAATAAAATAATAATTACTATTTATTAAATAGCTTTTATTTACTTTTATTATTTTCTTTATATGTCATCTGACTCCCAGCAGTACTGGGTGTTATATTGCAACAAGCAGTGGAGATTTCAAAAATAAATCTATCAAAGACTATGATAGTTGTATTTGACAGGGAAAATGTTAAGTTAAACAGCAAACAGATTAATTTCCTTTGATACAAATGTTTATCAAAGATGGGAAAATACAACTATTTCTTAGTTCATAACCACAATTGGGACTGGGAACTCTGTTGCTGAACATGGTTGTAAAATGGAAAAAAATCATGTGACTTGCTAATTAAGCAAGAATTACCTGTAGATAAAATGTAAAATGTACAAATGTTGGTAAACATGCTGGTAGTCAGTTACTTAATATATGTAGTGGAAAGTAATCCAGAGGCACAGGAGACAGGGACTCTTTCCTAGAGGGCAAAGAGACAACAGAAATGTCTGGTAGACAGGAAGACAGCAAAGGAGCATCCTCCCTAGCAATTCATAAAGTATATCCAATTCTTATGCAGATTTATGCTTTAGTCTGGCAAAATTCTGTTTGTAGAGAAAGAATAATAAAGACTAGTCAGAAGTAATCCTATGCATCATTCTTGGTTCTTTGGGCTTGACATATATATGTAGTAAAACTAGAGCAGTCAATGAATGAATGAATGAGAGTGAGAGTGAATGAATAGAAAACAATTGCTTAGTAATGCATTGAGATGGTGTGGCCATAGAAAGAATGAATAAGGATCACACTAGCAATAAATGTATAAAAAACAGTTAATGGTCAACAAGAAAAAGAAAACTGAGAAAGTTCTGGTTGGATGCAGTTCATGAGTTTCTCAAGAGACAGAGGAGTTTAAAGAACAAATGCAGTATATGAATCTGTGTATAGGTAATTTTCTACTTATGATCATAATGGAGATTGCCCATTAAGGTTGTAAGTCATGATAGTTGTAAAGCAAGTCATCCACATGACCAAGCCAATTTTACAACCTGTTATGTGGGGGTCATTAAGTAAATCACCATGATCATTAAGTGAACCCATTGTTTGCTATGGAGTGTTTTTACTGAAAGTCGGTTTTCAGCAAAAACATCCTAGTTGCTGAATGCCCAAATGTGGCTATGTGAAAGGGATCAGCTGTCAGAACTGAGTCATAAGTAACTTTTGGGAGATCAGCTGTATCTTCAATCAGTTGCTAAACAACTGACGCTGTATATTAAGCACTACTTGTAGATTTGGTGGAAACAAAGATGGTTCATAAGGATAGATAGGAATAGTGAACAGTGTTGTAAACTATTTTTTTCTTTTGTCTCATTTGCTTTTCATTTATTTTAAGTTTAAGTTTAAGTTTATTGAATTTATATACCACCCTTTTCCCGTAGGACTCAGGGCGGTTTACAAAGTATTTAAAAATGTCAATACAATACAAAAGTTAAAAACAGTTAAAAATAATTAAATTTGATCCCTGAAAAAAATATAAAACCCCATTTAAAAACTCTCAGCCTGGGCTGGAAAGCTCAAAGAGCCAGGTCTTCAGGTCCCGGCGGAATGACCGAAGGTTGGGGGCAGTCCTAAGCTCCACGGGCAGCTGGTTCCAAAGGGCAGGCGCACCCACTGAGAAGGCCCTCCCCCTGGGTGTTATCTGCCGGCAGTCTTTTACCGGCGGCACCGTGAGAAGGCCCTCCATGTGGGAGCGCACAAGACGAAGGGAACTTGATGCTGGCAGCAGGTGTTCCCTCAAATATCCTGGACCCAAGCCATTTAGGGCTTTATAGGTCATCACCAGCACCTTGAATCTCACCCAGAGGGCAACCGGAAGCCAATGCAGCTCGCGGAGTAGAGGTGTTACATGGGAGTATTGGGCAATCCCCATCACAACTCGTGCAGCAGCATTCTGCACCAGCTGAAGCCTCCGAGTGGTCTTCAAGGGCAGCCCCATATAGAGAACGTTGCAGTAGTCTATCCGGGAGGTCACGAGCGCATGGGTGACTGTGCGTAGGGCATCTCAGTCCAGATAGGGTTGCAACTGGCGCACCAGGCGAACCTGGGCAAAAGTCCTTCTGGTCACAGATCCTATGTGATCTTCAAAATTGAGCCGTGAATCCAGGACACACAAGTTGCAAGCCCTATCAACGGGGGGTAACACCTCACCCTCCATCATTAAAGATGGAATAGTCTGGTTAACCCGAGATGCCGGTATGCACAGTCACTCAGTCTTGGCAGGATTGAGACGAAGCCTGTTTCTCCCCATCCAGACCTGGACCGCCTCCAGGCAACGGGACATCACGGCGAGGACATCACTGGGTTGGTTCGGGGTGGAGAGAAAAAGTTGGGTATCATCAGCATACTGATGATACCCCACCCCGAAACCACGAATGATCTCGCCCAGTGGCTTCATATAGATGTTGAACCAAAGGGGAGAGAGAACCAACTCCTGAGGAACTCCATAAACAAGAGGCCTCGGGATGGATCTCTGCCCTCCCGTCAACACCAACTGCGAGCGGCCCAGGAGATAGGAGGAGAACCACCGTAAAACGGTGCCTCCCACTCCCAGCCCCCTGAGACACCGCAGTAGGATACCATGGTCGATGGTATCAAAAGCCGCTGAGAGGTCTAATAGGACTAGGACAGAGAAACAACCCCTGTCCCAAGCCCGCCAGAGGTCATTCACCAGCGTGACCAATGCTGTCTCCGTGCTGTGACCGGGCCTGAAACCCAATTGGTATGGATCCAAATAATCAGTTTCCTCCAGGAACAGAGGAAGCTGATGCGCCATCACACTCTCAACAACCTTCGCCAGAAAGCGAAGTTTGGAGATCGGACGATAGTTATTTAAAACAGCCAGGTCCAGGGCAGGCTTCTTGAGGAGGGGTCTCACCACCGCCTCCTTCAAGGCGGTGGGGAAGATACCCTCTTTCAAGGAAGCAGTTATTACTGCCTGGAACCAGCCTCATGTCTCCTTCCAAGCTGCATACACCAGCCAGGAGGGGCATGGGTCCAACAAACAGGTGGTGGAGCTCAGCCTCCCCATGATCCTGTCCACATCATCAGGAGAAACAGGATCAAACTCAGTCCAGATAACATGCTCAAGACCGTCCGATTCCTCCACATCAGATTCCGACCAGAGTCTAAGCCGGCCCGGATCTGAGCGATTTTGTCCATCAGACGATGACTAAACTCCTCGGCCTGTCCTTGTAAGGAGTCCTCCCTCACCTCCTGGTTAAGAAGGGAGCGAGTTACCCTAAACAGGGCGGCCGGGCGATTATCTGCGGACGTAACGAGGGCAGCGAAGTAGTTAGCCTTCGCCGTCCTCATCATGGCGAGATAAGACCTTATAAAGGTTCTTAGCTGCAATCGGTCAGATTTGGATCGGCTGGACCTCCAACTGCTCTCTAGACCCCATCTCCGACGCTTCATCACCCAGAGCTCCACAGAAAACCATGGAGCCCAGCAGGATCTGCGATGAGTCAGGGGTCGCAAGGGTACAACACGGTCGAGTGCTTCGGTGGCTGCCTTTTCCCAGGCATCCACCAAGGCACTGGCCGGGTTGTGAGTGAGGGCAATGGGTATAGACCCAAGCGCCATTTGGAACCCTTCTGGGTCCATTAGGCCCCTGGGGCGGAACCATCTGGTCGGTTCCGCAGCCCAGCAGCGGAGGGTAGCATAACGGAAGACCAGTCGCAGATGATGATCGGACCATGATAGGGGGATAATAGTTGGCAAACCCCCTCCCAGATCATCCAACCACTGTCCAATAAAAACACCAGGTCGAGAGTGTGACCCCCCACGAGTCTGGCCATGAATTACTTGGGACAGGTCCATGGTCATCATGGAAGCCATGAACTCCCGAGCTAACTCTGACGACCCTCCCAGGGCAGGCAGGTTGAAGTCACCCAGAACTATAAGCCTGGGGAACTCCACCGCCAATCTTGAGAGGGCAGGGCTGTTGCCACACAGCTGGGCACCAGGTATGTGAGCAACAAGCCCATCTGAACCCGAGAGCCGCATCTCAAGGAGGGACTCACTCCCGCCTATTTGGACAATGGTGGTCTCCTGTGGACATAAAGTCTCCCGAATAACCACTGCCACCCCACCACCCCTACCCTGAGCCCGTGGCTGGTGTAGCCCACGGAAACCTGGGAGGCATAATTTGGTCAGAGGGACCCCTCCCTCTGAGCCCAACCAGGTTTCCGTAATGCATGCCAGATCCGTGCATTCCTCTTCGATCAAATCATTTTGCTTCATATTTCATTTAAGTATTGTACAATATTGTTTATATGAACAGAAAAGAGTATGATGGTAATATATTTGTATAGCTAGTTCTTTAGCTCTTTCTTATGGATCCTTTAGGCTTATGACACTTGTATATCAGCTGTGTGTACTTATGTATATAACAATATACTCCTGCCAAAAACTGACATTGGAAGAGAAAAAACAGGGTCAGGCAATATGTGTGTCTGCAATCTAAATAGGGTTCACATTTACAAAATTAACTGAACTCTATTTGAACATAATAATGTCTAACATACAAATAGCTGTGCATAAAGAAAAATAGGTATACTGTGAAAAACAAAATACTGCATTTTTTTTGGAATTTTTTTTTTGGCCAAAAAATTGCCAATAAAATTCAGTAGTCTATAACAAATTATACAATGAAGAAAATGTTGTCAAAATTGGTATTTTCATTAATAAATTCTACCCACCTGTATATTGTTTTTAATTGAAATATTGAATATGGATCTTAAAATATTTCTTTCTCTTGAATAATACTTTGTTAAGATTTATTGGTATTATGGTTATAGTTAAATTGCCAGTAGGGGCAACAATACTCATATAATGTTTATTCTTAGAATAACTGAATTGGAAGGGACTTTTGTCCAGTGGTCTCCAACCTTTCTGGCTTTATGGACTGGCAGGGAGAGAGGAGAAGGTTCTGTGTGAGGGGTGAGCACACCCATGCGTCAGCTCTACTTGTTAAAGTGGCACCACTCGCACAAACAGAGCTATGTGTGTGTATGCTCACCCGCTGTGTGTATAGACACTTGGTTCTGAACAGGCTGCGGCCTGGTAGTGGGCTGCAGCCTGGTAATTGGGGACCCCTGTTCTAGTCCAACCCCCTGCTCAAGCAGGAAACCCTATACCATTTCACAGAAATGACTGTTCAGTCTCTTTTTAAAAATCTCCAGCGACAGAGCACCTAGGGACGTTGTGTAATTTAGAAAAGCTTTCTCAGCTCTGAAAATATACCAGACTTCTGACTTCTAAAGGCACAGCCTAGACCAGGGGTAGGCAACCCTGGCTTTTTTATGACTCATGGACTTCAGCTCCCAGAATTCCTGAGCCAGCATGGTTCAGCTTGGAAATGTATCTTTCCCCTCAGCATGGCTGGCTCAGGAATTCTGGGAGTTGAAGTCCATGAGTCATAAAAGAGCCAAGGTTGCCTACCCCTGGCCTAGACTGAACTACAAGTTAAGCAATCACTATGGAACAATCTATACTGTATGTATACCAATGTCATGCAATCTTTTTACCATTTGGGGTTGTACCCTGGGCCATATTTATTTATATTCATTTTCCTTATAGCCAAACTGGGAAATTATACCATTGTTATTTTTCTATTTGATTTTTGTGAGGGAGTGTCCTGGAGAAGAAATGGAGGAATGTGGAAACACTGGCAAATTATCTACCTTTCTATGGACAAACCCATAAAAATTGACTGACTGATGCCTGGCTAAATGTATGTAAAAAGTAACTAAAGAACCATAGCCTATGGCAGGGGTCTTCAAACTTGGCTCTTTTAGACTTGTGGACTTCAACTCTCAGAATTCCTTAGCCAGCATGCCTGGCTGAGGAATTCTGGGAGTTGAAGTCCACAAGTCATAAAAGGGCCAAGTTTGAAGATCTCTGGCTTATGGGGTTGGGAATTACTTTTTTAGTAACCCTGCTTGAGTGCTCCAAGAAAGTCCTGGTTACTTTTTTTCCTCTCCTCACATTATGTTCTACGGTGATTTTCAACTCTCATGTTGATCCCAAGATAACTAACTCCGTTTCTCAAATTCCAGTTCTCAGCAACATTGTGGCTGCACATATCCATATGAACACCAGATGGCAACATAGAAATATGAAATCATTAATTCTCTGTTGCTATCTACTGATCATTAAATAGTTGACAAGTTCACAATTTCCAGGATTAAAAAAAGAGTATTTAATTGGTTGATAATGCCAAAGAAATGATGGGATAACCACAGTATTATGATGGGGTAACCAGAATATTATGCATGTCCAACCGGAGGAGACTTTGTAAGATAGATGAGGAACAGAGCTAGAATTGGGAACACCCCTTAGATTAGAATGTTATGTGTTACAACTACAATGTTAACAGGGCAGGTAGGCCTATTCCAGATATGCTGGTAAATTATTACTTTTAAAAAAGAGAGTTATTTAATAATTTCCCGTGATTTTATTAGAAAAAAGTAGAACATTACATTTCAAAAATATGAGTGATATTGTAATATTGAATGGAAATATGCTTTAAGGGAACATTCAGATGCCAGCTATTTATTACTGAATAAGTTATCTGCCGGCTCTGGTGTGTGGAATTGAGGAATGAAATAATTATTGCTGTAAAGAAACTGTAATACAGTATTAAGAGATTTAGTCATAAACATAATCAGTTAAGAAATATAAAGTACACAAATTCTTGTCAGATCAAAGATATCTGACATATTTTTAACTTAAGTACCAAGTAAAACACAAACAAGTAAAAAACATTTTTCAGATAATTGGGGAGAAAAGGAGTAACAAGTTTTGAAAAACTACAAGACAAAATCAAAAGTTTTAAAATTTAATCCAACATTTAGAGAGCTAACTGAATTTTGGTTTTTCTTAAAAAAAAAGCTCAAGGCCTTTACAGTAAGAAAAATAATTAATAGATCAGCACGCAATTGAACAAAGAATTACTATTTCAGTTGGTCACCTTTTTTCCACTGAGATCAAATTAATTATATACATTTGATGTAAGTAAGGAATTATAAGTTTTAACAGTTCTGATTTTCTTTTTTAAACCCTGTTTTATACATCTTTGTATCAATGATTTTTCTGTTTTATTTTTAATCTGTCCCATTTATGTTTTTATATGACCTTTGGGTAAATATTGAACTTTGCACATACATTTTAAGAATATTTTTAACAGCATTTTGGAGGTTGCTAATATACAAGCAAATTAAGCTGAGCTGTTCTCCAGAGAGCATATTTCCTTGATTATATTTCCACTGCTCATGTGTTCTACAAAATGATTTCTTGTAAACATTAGTGCATAAAGCATCATAAGTAACTCCTTTAGTTAGCTCCATGTTTAAACACCAGGATAGCTGGTTCACAGCTCTTAGAACTTTAGAACAGATTGCTCCAGTGATCGAAACAACTTGCAGCCTTTGCTTGGAACATAATATAGCAAATGCACTTGCTGAGGTAGTCCAGTCAATCCTTGTCTTAGAAACATTTCAGAATATTTCTGGAAGGGTGACATTACGAAGAAGCCATTGCTGTGAACGGCTACCATTACAATCCTTGATACTAGGTACCTGGCTGTCTTCTTCAGTGGCTTTATCCAGGCATTGGTTACTGTTCACATGCAAAAGAATTAATTTCTTTATTGCATGTGTGGAGAAGAATGAAAGAAGAGGAGACAGAGAGAGAAAATGTGTTAACCCAACATTTCTAAATAAGACCAAATAATTAAGATACTGTTAAACACAAAACAGTCTCTTATGGTTAGACATTATGAAGCAATGGAGAATTATTGAAAACATTTTCTATCAAGTTTGTTTTCCCCATAGTCATAGAACAGTCATGGAATGTTGACAAGATGGACAACTACCAGAAATTGATGAAGATAATAACAAATGATAAACTCCCAAGTCCCCTCAAGAGCTCTCAGGGAAAGTATTAACGACTAGGTGACTGCAAAGAAATACAATCCTTCCTCCGCCCCCCTCAATCTGGCCAGAACTATCCTTCCATCCCCCCACCGTTCAGTCTCAAGAGTCAGTACATATCCTTCCCCCGCCATCAAAACTGATGAAGCTTCTTGGGTGACTAGCAAAAAATTTTATTCTTCCTCAAGGAAAAAACAGTCCAGTTGCCTTTTGAAACAATTATTACATGGATGACTGAGAATCTTCACAGACATAACCAATGTGTGATGTTGGATAAGTCAGCAATCAAGCTGAGATAATTCAGCATTGTTTCTAACAGAGAGCTAGAAGAAATAAAAGTTTGAAATCTTACCTTCATCTGAAAAAGAATGGTACAAGAGCTATCATACCATTTGGTATCATCTAGCCAGGGATAAGAAGGGTCTTTCATATGTAACATTTCAATGACTAAGTGAATGAGAGGTACTAATGTTGTGGAAACAAAACTTTTAAAATTTGCTGGTAGTCTTCTGGAATTATCAGCTGGTGTACACTGAGTTTGCTGAACATAAGATTCCTAATTTTATATCATAGGACAAGCCTCTTATATCCCATTAACTCATTAGGTCCACTAATGAAAGAAGATGGCAAGACTTTGGACTCACTTCTTTATTAGTGACTAAATTAGGGAACAAAAAAATGCTGTGAATTTAGTACACTTGGTCTTCTGTAAGGCATTTTACAAAGTAGACCACAGCCTACTTCTTGGTAAGATAGAACAATGTAAAATAGACAGTACCACCACCAGATGGCTTGACAATTGACTGCAACTGCACTCAGCATGTAGATCTCAGCAGAACTACAGCTACATGGAGAGAAGCATGCAGTGGGGAACTTCAAGGTTCTGTCTTTGGCGCAGTGTTCTTCAATATCTTCATAAATGATATAGATGATTAGGAGAGATCATTAAATTTGCAACAACTCCAAGCTGGGGGTAATTGCTATCACTTTGGAAGATAGATTCAAGATTCAGAAGGATCTTGACAGAATTGAGCACTGGGCCCTGTTCAAGATGCAGTTCAGTGGTGAAAAGTAAGGCAGGAAAAAAGAAATGCACATATACAGAATATGTAGTAACTGGATCAATAGTTCCAATTGTGAGAGGGATCTAGTGGACTACCACTTAAGTATGAGACAGCAAGTGCTGTAGCTGCCAGAAATGCCAATGCATTTTTAGGCTACATCAACAGAGGGATAGCATCAAGATCATGAGAAGTGATAGTACATTCTATACTGCACTAGTGAGGTTGCACTTGGAATACATGCATACAGTTTTGGTCACCATGATACAAAAAAGATGCTGAGATCCTAGAAAAAATGCAGAGAAAGCAACAAAGATGATAAGAGATCTGGAGATTAAATCTTATAATGAATAATTAAGGAAACTAGATATATCTAGGCCACTGAAGAGAAGGCTCAGAAGTGACATGAGGGGAAGTCACAGAGACAAGGGGGACTGATTTGTTCTGCAAAGCATCTGAGGACAGGACAAGAAGCAACAGTTGGAAGGTTATTACAGAGATATCATGCCTGGAACTAAGGAGAAATTTCCTGATGATGAGAATAATTAACAAATGGAACAGCTTGCTGTTGTGGATGCTCTATCACTGAAGGTTTTCAAGAAAAGATTGGAGGACCATTTGACTGCGATAATATGAGGTCTCTTGCTTTGAGCATATAGGTTCCTGAGATCCCTTCCCGTCCTATGTTCTATATTCTATACATGAGATCAGAATTTCCATTGTTACAGTAACCTCTGTAGACCCTGTTGCCATTGTTAAGCAAAGATTGTGGACTATCAAGCAAGGACCTTATATGATCACCAGGTTGCTGGCTTCCAACAAGCAAAGTCAATGGGAAACCTGGATGGAAGTTGCAAATCCCAGTCATGACAAGCCCCTCTTTAGATTTCTTGCAAGCAGGCTGGCAAGCAAGTGAGTTTGGGTGAGCATGGTGGTTGAGTCCAGTGGAGAGGCAGAAGTGCAAGTCCTATAGTCTGATATGTGTACGAGTGGATAGATGCTATAGCCCAGAGGGCAGGTGGGTAATGGATGCTAATGGGTTGCTACAAATGTGGGTGGACAGGCAGCCAGCTGCCTGGATCTTATACTCGCCCTACCATCTGGGGGCTCCTCAGGAGGAAAAATGACAAGAGGGAAAGCATCTTACAAGGGTGATTTGTAATCTACTTCTTCCCTGACTGTTTGTGGGAAGCCAGCAAGGAATGCTGTAAATGGCAATCATATGAAACTATGAAATAAATTGACAGAATGTCTTACATTAGTTTTCCTTCTATTTTCTATTTATAACCAGATATTCTCAAGAGTTGAGTTTGAGGCCATAAAGAAACGTACCACTGGATCATATTCCCAAAGTTGATTGCCTTTTAAATGATGGCATTTGAGCATTGTGACTGGACCATTAAGTTTGGAGACATCTAAGCACAGATCATCTGTTCGGATCTCCTTGTTAGCTGTGTATGAGAAAACCTTGAGAGAAAACCACATTTGATTACAGCAATGATAATTCATTACAAAATCTGAGTATAAAACCTCCTCCTATGAAATATTTGGAAAACACCAGTCAAATGAATCTCTTTTTTGTCACTTAAAAAGTTTTGTAAGCAATGGCATTTATGAAATTTCCAGTGGCAATAACGTAATATTTTCAAATTTCCCAAGTTTGTCTAGATTTACTTTTTCTTCTACTATATTAAAACTGTAATTCTATTAGCACAATTGTGCTGTTGTAAAGTATTGTATTGTATTATGTTTACTCACTGTGAACAAAAATAGTACGTTACAAACTGTGTAAAGTGGAATTTTTTTTATCAGTATCTGTAGACATCAGAGATGACAGTTACTACTAGAAAATGATGACTATTAATCGGGATTCATATAGTTGCATTTACTTATTTGATATGGTAAACTGATTTAAATATTAATGATGCAATAGTATGTGATTGCATGGGTTTATTTAAAATATTAACAGTTGTTTCACACGAGATGAAGGCTTACATGGATTATCTTGCTGGAAATGCCACAAAAATATTGGCTAAAATGCTGTGTTTCCATATTCCATAAATCAGTCAGGGCTTCAAGAGAGCACAACAATACTGCCAAATTAACTCTGGAAACAATTTGAATTACTTTGGGATGGACTCTTTAATCTATCCACTACCCTTGTGGAGATTTATATCAGTGACTTGCTTAAAGCTGATCAGATGCTGATTGTCCATGAAAACGGATTCATGATATTTCAACATAAGCTCCATTATTGATTATAATGAGAAAGGCCAATAAGAATAAAGATTTTAAATATATCTGTTAAATTATTTACTGTACATCATTACCTGATTACCACCCATTCCATGGCAATTAAAAATTCCAACTTTTTCATTTTCTTTTCGTGCCATATTATCTAGACATTGATTTGTTTCCGCATTTCGTACCTAAATAAAAGTAAAACAGACAGACAAATAGGTAAGATACACCAACACACACACCCTCACACACCAGTTACATATTAACTAACTTGCACATCAGCCTTAAAAATTGTGAAGAAGGCCAATTTACCCATCTTTTCTTTAACTACTTGATGACAGGGTCATAAGTGATCTTGGTTTTGATCTTAAAGTTCACATAGTCTGAGACACATAATGCCAATATTTTGTTTAAAAATCTGGGTAGAATCTATTAGAGTCTTTTGCTTTTTCCTTGATATAGGGCAGTGAAGGCAAACCTTTTTAGAGCCCGAGTTCCCAAACTGGAACCCAAACCCCACTTATTTATCGTCGGGTGCTGGATGGGCGTGGCCCACTGGGTGAGCGTGGCCTACTGGGTGGGTGAGGCTGGCATGGGTGTGGCCTACTGGGTGGGTGTGGCCAGCTCGACGTCACTCACGTCAGGGGCACTTGTGCGGGCCTGGGCAGGACTGGGGTGGATCTGAGGCTCTCTGGCGGAGGGGTGGGTGGGACTGGGGCGAGCGCCAGGACATGGTCCACTGGAGGAGCCTCACTGAGCCTCAGGCAATGCAGTGAACCCCTGGACAGTGGCACGGATGCCTGGAGCCCTGGGCAGCGGAGGTTAGGCACCCAGCCCAGCCTTTGAGCTCCCATGGCACCAGGATCCCATAGCCTTGCCTACCCTAGCTGCACTTCCCTGAGAGGGTGCCCAGCTGCGCTTACCTCCTCTTCAAGGCTGCTGCTGCTGTGCTCCCTCTCCTTGGCCAGGTTGCTCATGGTAGGTGCAGGAGGGCAAAGTGCATGGGTCAGAGGGAGACCCACTCCCTCTCCATGCGAGGAGACCTGGCTTTGTAACCAAAGCATCCTCAGCAATAGGATGGGAAACCACCAGGGGATGGCAAAAGGGCAACAGGGCTGCTTTTGGCCAACTGCTAAGGCAGGATTTCCCTCAGACCCTCCCTCCCCTTCCTTCCTTCCTTCCTTCCTTCCTTCCTTCCTTCCTTCCTTCCTTCCTTCCTTCCTTCCTTCCCTGCCTCCCTCTTTTTCATTCCCATCTCCTTCTTTCCTTCCCTTTCTTTCTTCTTGTTTCTCTCCCCTCCTTCCTTCCCTCCCTCCCTCCCTCTGTGCCCAGGAAGGAATGAGGGGAGGGGGAGAGGTTGGCAGCACCTCTCAAAGCGTAAGAGATTTGGAAGAGACCTTTGAGGTCTTTTGTCCAAGCCCCTGCTCAAGCAGGGGATGGATACCATTCCAGACAATGGAATATCAGGTCACCACCCCTAGTCCTTTTCACTAAGCTAGACACACCCAATTCCCACAAACATTTGTCATATGTTTTAGCCTCCAGCCCCCTAATCATCTATGTTTACCATCCATTTATACCAGATGGTCCCCCTGGTTTGGATTATAGAACAGTGGCCACAAACAGAGCCTTCTCACAGACAGCACCCCAATTATAGAACTTTCTTCCAAGGAAAATATGAACAGTGCACCCCTCACCCGTTTAGAGGCAACTCCAAACACTGTTCAGCCAGGCATATGTAGAACAATGCCACATTTTATGGTCAAACAGCACTAAGTAAATTACTATTAATATTTTTCTTTCTTAAAATACACACTTTCAATATTGTTTTAAGCAGTGCTGGTGATGCTTTACAATAGCAGTCTTTGAAAGTTTTTTTGTAAACCACTCTGGATTTCTTAGAAACATTTAATTTCGAATTAGATGTTGATTTAATAAATTAGGCAAAAGAAACAAATGTTTAAATACATCTAAATCCCACAGACCTACTGCCTCCTAGGCGCATACTGCAGAGAAAATAAGGCATTGAATTTTAGCCAGCATAGCCACAGGATTATGGGAACTGTGGTCCACAACACCCAAAAGACGTTAGTTTGGGTAAGGCTGGATTAAATTATAAAAGAGCAAATGAGCGAAAGTAGAAGCAAGAAACACTTTCCATGCCTCTGACAAAATAATTGGGGGGGGGAGTTGACTCTTAACTTCCCATTTGATCCAAAGAGTTCTGTGATTTTAGGGAGGGGAAATGGCAAGAATTGACCAGAAAGCCAAATTGCGAATTTGCTCTCTCACCTGCCTGCACACCACCTCCCTGACACAGCACATGGCTCCAAGTCATCTCTCCAGAAGTCCTTTGCCATATATTTCTTTCGGGGCTCTCACTTTTCTGAGAATTGCAATGCGACTAACCCGACCCCGCAAATGGCCTCACCTTCTTGCTGGCCTTCTGCAAACTGCCTGGCATCTAGTCTCGTCATCTTGCTTCTCTTTACTGCCGGTGGCCATGGCTTTCCCCGCACTGGTGGGGAAAGAGAAGCACTCACAGGCTGTGATGCCAGGCAGTAGGCCATGGAGGTGCTGGTGGCGGGGGCGGCGCTGATCTAAACTTCATGTCAGCCATCCAGAATGTGGTCAGTTTTAGATTTTGTTTTAGATGCTCAGAACCGCCCTAGAGGGGGATCGAAAGAAGGGGCCCAGCCCACCCACCGCCTGGACTATGGGATGAAAGGCAGGGAGATGGGAGAGCACGGAGGCACAAGCCACATGGTAGGGCTGGAGAGGGGAACGCAGCATTCACGCCGGATAAAGAGACACAGCCTGGAACTGCTCACACACACACACACACACACACACACACACACACACACACACCCTTCCTGCTTTCTCCTCATCACCCTTTCTCTCCAGCCACCACATGTTGCCGGCCATCAGCAGTTCCAGGCTGTAGCTCTGCATGACTGCTGATTCCCCACTCCAACCCTACAACGTGGCTGAGAGGTCTAATGGAAGCCAGCTGATGCTTGGTTTGTGACACTGCGCACTCCCATCTCCGTGCCTTTCATCCCACAGGCCTAGCGTGCACTGTGGCGCTAGGCTTACAGAACACCAAGGCCCAAACAAGGAAAGGCGCAGTGCAGCAGAACAGGATGAGGAGAGGGAATGGCCAGGTGTGACAGGCGAGGCTTGGAGCTGCTGCAGCTGCTGCTGCAAACCATCAGCCCCCAAGCGCTCGCTGTTTCCTGTGCATGCCCCGGGAGGGCGCCCAGCCGGGTTGGGGTGAGCCAGGGCTGGGGCAGCGGGGGCTGATCCCTTACCATTTCTGGGACAGCCCCAAATTTGGGGGAGGCGAGGGCATCTGGGTGGGGGTGGGGGCAGCAACCTTACCCTGCACGACTTCGGCAAGTGTCTGACAGAAGGAGGGAAGCAATAGGCCCCGCCCCACCCCTGCTCCCGCCGGTCCCCCCACCCTCCCACGGCACCTTTTTTCCAGCTCCAATGCATCACTTCCGCCGCTGCTGTGTGGGACTGAAAATAAAGTTCAATCAAGCAATTCCAACTTTGTGAGATCTTTTTTTTTCCCGTGAGAAGTTGAAATTGATTGATTGAACCTTTTTTTTTTGCACACGGTGGCGAAGGCCTAGGATTGGGGCAACGGCACGTGTGCCCACAGAGAGGGCTCCGCATGCCACCTGTGGCACACGTGCCATAGATTTGCCACCACGGATATAAGGCAATATAGTTTCCACAGAAGCTAGCTTTCTGATAAATTAGCAAAGTCTTTTGATTCTACAAGATATATGGAAGACAGGAAAAACATAATTTTACTCATTATTGCTCAGCCTTTTTTTTACAAAAAATAAAAATATTGTTTTGGTTTACTATTTGTATTTAGTTAGCTTTTGTAATGCTTTGTATCTGTTTTTATTAATGCTATATATGTTGTAATTGTATGTTAAATTATATTTTGTAGATTAATTTTTCAAACCACATTAAATGAAACTAAGTTTGAGAATAAAAACATTTTCTATTTTTGTTTATAATTTGTAATTATTTGTATTTAAAAATGGTTTGCTATGACAAAATATCTATCAATGGCATGATGTAAACTAGGACATCTTTAGTGCTTGGAAATAAATGCTTTGTTCTTTTTCTCTGTTCTTTTATATTTTTATCTTACAATAAAATGAAATATAAAGAAAGTAAATTTTGAAAGCTTAAAGGTAAAGGTTCCCCAGCACATGCGTGCTAGTTGTTTCCAACTCTAGGGGCCGTGCTCATCTCCGTTTCAAAGCCGAAGAGCCAGTGCTTGTCCAAGGAAATCTCCGTGGTCATGTGGCCGGCATGACTAGATGCCAAAGGCGCACGGAGCGCTGTTACCTTCCCACCGTAGTGGTCCCTAATTTTCTACTTGCATTTTTACGTGCTTTTGAACTGCTAGGTTGGCAGAAGCTGGGATGAGTAACAGGCGTTCACTCTGCTACGCGGCACTCAGGATTCGACCCGCCAAACTGCCGACCATCTGATTGACAAGCTCAGCGTCCTAACCCACTGAGCCACCACGTCCCTTTTTGAAAGCTTACTTCAAAGCTAACATAAAAATGGTTATATAGTCCTATATGCTCCTATTACAGATAGATTTTCGCACCAAGGAAAAACTGTGTCTCAATCCCACTGTTCCAAATGTTATAATTTTCCACATGAAAAAGCCTAGGAGTTTGGTTATGACACAATTATTTTATAAACATTATATCAGATATAGGCAATTAATTTTTGCAATGGGCCACATGTGAAAGAGACTGCTGTGCAGGGCCACTGCCCTACCACCCTGTCACTGCCAATGCTCTGTCTGCCATAGTTGCTGTTGAATGCGCTAGGACCGCCTGTGGGACGAATGTAGTCTACAGGCCATAAAATGCCCAGGTCTGCAGTATATGATACTGTACATAAAATTGTTACCTCTCCCAAAGAGAAATAGTGTCGTGGTATTTGGGAATCGGGATAAACATTCTCTAAATACCAGGAAAAAGGTTTGCACTGTAGCTTCTGTCTTAGTCCAAGTCGTGAAGAAATGTCTCCATAATCCACCTTTGTAACTCCTTTAAAGAAGTATATATTACTGTTAAAGTCTTCCAGAGAACAATATTATTTTTTCTTTTGTACAGTTTTAGTAAAATATACAGTGTAAATCATATTAGTTCAAAACACCAATCTTTACAGATAATCTTTAAAAAAGGACTCTGAAAAATTATAATAAATGGGATTTTAAACTGAATATTAGGCATGGATACAAATTTGGCTTAAAAAGTAATTCTATAATCAGCCTGTCAACCCTGCCCCAGCTGGCTCTCTAGGAAAGAAAAACGCCTGACTCCATCTGAAGGTTTCAAGGATCTTTTACTAGAGACAACTGGATGCAGCGAAAGCAAGGCTAAATCTGAAGAAAACCCACACAAATTGCTACATTGTTCCAAACCTTTAGCCCTCCCCTCTTTGACTAGTTCATCAGTGACCAATAGGATGGTAGCTGGATATTTTAAGAACAGGACACTTCAAGAAGTAGTTCCATTCCCAGGTCCTGGGTATCCAAAATTGGCTCAGACCTCTGCTTCCTATTTGCAATAGTCTCTCCCCCCCCCCCCCCCCCGTTTACAACAGGCCCTCTTACACACATCCCACCCTCTTCCCTTTCCAGATTGTGACAGGCTGCAACACAAGTGATGGGGAAGGCAGCATAACGTGCTGTCCCTTTTCCCAGGAACATTAGTCCTGAAAAGAGAAAGAGAGTGTTTATGCAGATATTGGTTATGGAATCTCTTGAGTAGTCTGGAAGCAGGCACATGCCATGCATCTACCCACTCTATTTCAAAAGGCAAAAATGTTTCCAGGCTACTAAGTATCAAACTTTTCCTCTGTGCTTCCGGGCGTCAAGAATATTTTTCAGCTTCAAAATGCTGTTCCTCTTCCATCAGGATGGGGTTGGAGATGCTCCTGGCTCTGGCCACAGGAAAAAGGTTAGTGCCAGTTTCAACAAGCTGCAATGAAATATTAGAAGGATTTGTCCTAGGTCTTTAGCTGTACTGTGACAGGGTTGATGATTTTACAAATGGGAAAAGGGCCAATGCATTTGGGCTCCAGTTTTCTGGACCTGTCTAGATTGGAGGTATTTAGTGGAAAGGCAGATAGACTGTCTCTAATTTTGAAATCCTTTGATTTAGTACACTTTTTGTCAGCAGTACTGTGTGTACAACGTGTGTCATCTAGCACTCTATGGACCATGGGTCAGGTGTTTTGTAGTTGAGTGATCCAATCAGCCAATGAGGTGGTCTGGGATGTATTTTAGGGCAGCTCCAGCATGGCCACAAATTCTTGTCCCATAGGCACTTTAAAAGGGATGAAACCAGTGCTACTATGCAGGGAGGTATTATATGTTACTTCTGCAAATGGGAGGAGATCCGACCAACTGTCCTGCTGGTAATTAATACAATATCTTAAATATAACCCTGTTAGTCTGTTCACAGGCTCCATTGGTCTGTGGATGATGGGAACTGCTGAGTCCCTACTTGATGCCTAATAATTTTAAAAATGCATACCAAAATAGTGAAATGAATTGAACTCCCTGGTCTGAGATTATGTACTCTGGTGCCCCATGTAGCCTGTAGATGTGCTACACAAAGAGCTTAGCTAGAATGAGGGCTGAGAGGATCTTTCAGCAGGTATGACGTGCAGCTGTTTGGAAAACAGGTATGTCATGATTTAAATAATGGAGTTTCCTGAGCTTTCAGGAAGCTCAACAATGAATTCCATAGACATTTTCTTCCAAGGAGCCTGGGGTCTTGATACAGGCTGTAGCAGTCCTGGCACTTTTCCTGGATGTTGTTTTGCTGTTGCTCATACTGGGCAACTAGCCACATGTGCCACAATGTCTTTTTTTAGGGATAGCCACCAGAATTGATGTTTTATCAGGTGCAGGGTTTTCATGAACTCAAAATGTCCTACTGTTTTTGAGTCATGATTCTTTTCCAGGACCAGTCTGCTGGCTTTTTTGGGAAATATAGTTTTCCTCCAATCCATGCACATGCTTCATGCAAAGTGAAGTCATTCTTATGGTTGTTAAACCAGTCATCATCTTTTAAGGCTGATTTCAGCACTTAAATTACTTAGTTGGTTGTGGGCTTAGGCTGCTTTTCTTGAGCTCTTGTAACAACTGGAGCTGCTATTTGCCATGAGGAGATAACTGCGCGAACAAGTTCTAGTTTATTGTGGCATTCTAGATAAGCGTCTGCCAAAAAATTACAATCCCCTGGGATATAGCATAAAGGGGAAATTGAAAGAGTTAAGAACTGTGCCCAGTGGACCAGTTTGGGGGACAGTTTCCTATGAGTTTTTATGGTCTCTTAGTTTTTATGGTTTGTCCAGACTCAAAACGCACTTTTGCTTCCCTTTAGGAAGTGTCTCCAGATCAGGAGTGCTCATTGCACCATGTAAGCTTCATGTTCCCATACTGCCCATTGCTGCTCTGTTTCTTTGAGTTTCTTTCCACACACAGGGTTTTAAAGCTCTCTATTCATTTTTTTGTAGTAATAAGCCCTCATGGCTACATTGGTAGCATCTGCTTAGATGATGAAAAGGGCATTTGGATTGGGGTGCTGACGCACCAGTTCGGTGGCAAACAGTTGCTTTAATATCTCAAATGCAGCCTCGCACTCCATAGACCATTTTAAAGGTTGGCTGAGTTTAGGTTTCCCCTCCCTTTTCGTTTTTAGCAAGTTTGTAATGGGTAGAGCTATTTATGCAAAAGAAGATATGAACTGATGATAGAAATTCACAAACCCCAAGACACTTTGAAGATGCTTTTGGGTCCAGTCAAGGACCATGTGAACCTTTTCAGGGTTCATTTCTATGCCACCATGGGATATATATGATAACAGAAATAGTCAATTCTGTCTTTGTAGAATTCACATTTGGAAAACTTAGCATATAGTTGGGCAGCATGGAGTTTTCTTAGCATTGCTCACCCCAATTTCACATGCTCTGTCAGGGTGTCAGCATAAATCAGAATGTTGTCAAAGTACACTAGGTACTCCTTGTATACAAAGTACTCCTTGTATAGATTTTCATCCAGGATTTCATTTATCAGGGAGCGCCCTGGAGCCCAAAGGGGAAGATCCAGAACTGGAAACATCCCAGAGACAGTTAAATGCAGTTTTTCATTCATCCCCTTCTTTAATTCTCACTCTGTAATAGGCTTCCCACAAGTTCGATTTAGTGAAGAAGGTCTCACCATCTGGGTTGGCTAGCCCACAATTGTGGTGGAGCTGCAGCAGCTTGGGCAGCCACCTGTTGGAGTGTGGGTTCTGGTGCTTGGATTTGGGCTCCTGGCAGCCCCACCCCCCACTGCAGGAGCCATCATCACTCCATTCCTTCCTTGATCTTTCGACGCTGGAACAGCCTGCAAGGAAATGCGAACCAGGGCTTCTTGGACCGAAATGTTGTCTACAGTCCCATTCAATTCTTCCATGGCTTGCTCAATCAGCATGCCATCAAGGTCTGAGTCACTGGGCCCCTTCATCTTCAAGCTCCATGCCCAATTCTCTTCAGTGGATTCCTTTACCTCCCCGGGTAAGGGTCACTCCGGAGAATTTCTTGTCCCATTCTTCTTTCCAGCTGATGCCCATTGACCACCTGGGTTTCAGTTGCTCGTCACTAGCCTCCACCTCTCCTGCCCATTCCAAGGGTCTGCCTGGCCATGGGGCCTGGCATTTCCTTCTCCTCAGGCATCCTCCTCCTCTTAGTCACTCACATGAGACGACATTTATGGCATAGTCCCCACGGTAGCTTGGTGGCTCCAGATTGACCATTTTTGCAGATCTGGCCTAATGTCAGCCTTGCCGCAGCTGACTTCTAGGAAATACAAATAAAAAACCTTCCATCTGAAGATTTCAGGGATCTTTTACTAGAGACAACTAACTGTATGCAGTGAAAGCAAGGCCAAATCTGAAGAAAACCCACACAAATTTCTAGGATGGTAGCTGGATATTTTGAGAACAGGACACTTCAGAAAGCAGTTAACATTCCATTCCCAGGTCTGGATGAAACTGGTTCACACCTGTTTCCTGTTCTCACTGGTCTCCCCCCTTCTCCCCTTTTACAACAGGCCCTTTTACCACTAATATCCCCCTCCCTCTTTGGCTTGTGGCAGGCTGCAGCGCAAGTGATGGGGAGAGCAGTCTGACACAGCCATTTTGATTTAAAAATAGCTAGGACGTTCCCTGATTTGACTTAGAACTTCAATCCAAATATTTTGGAATTCAACTCCTTGTATATTAAGTAGCTACTAAAATTAGATGAAAGTGCAGAAAGTGACATTCTTTAAAAAGATTAAGTATACAGAATGTCAGACACATAACAAAGGGAATATAAGGGATCTTTAAATTGTATTATTTAGTTAGGAAGATAATTAAATTTATAGACAATGTTTCTTACTTTTTTATATTGTTAGGTTGGAACTTTTTTGTGCAAGAAAAGTTTCTCTAACTTGGACATTTGCATAAGGTGATTACAGATAGTCCTCAACTTATGACCACATTGGAGACTCACATTATATTTGCAAGTGGTGATGGTTATTAAATGAGATTGTCTTGTTAAATAACCCTCTGTCCCTGCTCTCACTGATGCAGTTGTTAAACAACTGTGCAGGTTTTTAGAAGGAGCATAGGGTGTCCTGGGAGGCCTAGCACAGGCCCAGGCCCACGCCCACCTGTCGTGGGCTTCCCAAGGACTCCCACATCCTAAGACACCCATGCTCTGCTTATCAACCCTCGGGGTCCCTATAGCTCTTGGACCTGCTTTTCCCCAAATGGATCCCTGCTGGCCTTTTCCCTTCACTGGTCCCACAAGCCTCAAACATGCTTCCCATTCCCCTGTGCCCCACACCTTCCTCCTCAATTACCTTTCAAAAATCTTTGGGGCTCAGGAAGTTGGGATAGAGAAGGAGGACAGAGCACTCTATTGTTGGGCTGCATGTCCAATCCTACAAGCAACTCTAGTTTTCTAAGCAACTGTTTTCAGAATTGCGCTGTACAGCCCAGCAACAGAGCAGCATGCTTTACTTTGCATTTCTCAGATAAACAAAGCAAAGTAGTACAATCCAAGAAGCGACCACTCAGAAAAATGGCAGCTAATTCTAGGATCATGTCATGTTGCTCAGCAAGAGAGCGGTCTGTCCTCCTACCTTACCCTGGCCTCCTGAGCTTCAGAGATCTTTGCAAAGTGAGGAGGAGTGTGTGGGGCTTGATGGGATGGAAAGCAGGCTCAAGGCCTGAGGGGAATCAGGGGAGAGATGGAGGCAGGCGGGGGCGGGGGAACTGTAATGTCCCTGCAGTCAAGTAAGGGCAAACAATTGGGGGAGCATAGCAGCAGCTGTAATTTTCAGACCAAGTCATAAGTAGTTTTTTTTTGGGGGGGGGGCTCACTGTAACTTTGAACAGTTGCTAAGTGATCTATTGTAAGTCAAGGACTACCTACTGTATGTCTCCACATGTTATTATGTAGCTACATGCAGACTAGAAGTACAGAGACCAGAGGTATAGAAGTACAAACAAAAAAATGAGAACAGAAGTACAGATATGTGTGCAGAGAAAATCTATTTAGGCTCCTATCCCCTTGTGAAGAGAGAAGTGGGACAAAGACAGACTTTTTTTTTGGTTGTGGCCCCAGTTTTATGAAATGTGCCTTATTCTCTCCCATCTGATATTTTGGAACATAGCAAAGATTCTTCTTTTTCAGTAGAGCCCAGGTAGCATTAAAATTGTTGGGATTGCACTTATGTTTCAGAATTCTTTGATAATTATGTTTGTGTTTTTAAGTTGTTAAGGAACTGGATTCTATATGAATGGGCAATATTAACATTATTTTGACTAAGTAATATCTCACACACACATAGACACGTGTGGGTGTATGTGTGGGTGTATAAACTATTGTGTGTTTGTGCATGCATAATATACATGCAACAGTATATATGTACCGTTAATATTAAAACATAGTTGTATAATAAAGTAATAGTATTTTTTATTGAAAAGTTTTAACATACATTTTATCTTTAACAGTCCCCCCTACCCCTCCCCTCTCCCTCCCTCCCTACCCCTCTCCCCCTCCCCCCCAGACTTCCCAGAGCTAAGTACAAGGTATAAAAACAAAAAAAAAAACCAATCATAAACATCCATATGCTAACAACCATAAACTCTAAAATCTATCACTCTCTGGCTCATATAGGATAATTACAAACACTATTAATATTAAATATATATAGAAAAAAAAGGAAAAAAGAAAAAGGAAAGGAAGACTTATTCAAATGCTACATGAAACTTTTTAGTCCTATATTTGTTCTGGATATACTCAATCCATTTTCTCCACTCCATAATATAACGTTCTTGCGAGTGATCTTTCAAATAAGCCGAAATCTTTGCCATCTCTGCCAGGTCAGAGACCTTTAAAGTCCATTCTTCTATAGTCGGCAGTTCCTCCTTCTTCCAATACTGACCTATTAAGAGTCTTGCTGCCGTAATTAAATTCAGCATCAACTTAGTGTCCACAACTGTAGCATCTGTAATTATTCCCAACAAAAAAAGTTGCGGACAAAACTTTATCCTTTGCTTGAAAATCTTCTGCATATTCCACCAGATTTTTATCCAAAAGGCCTTAACCTTTTTGCAAGTCCACCATATGTGAAAATATGTTGCATCTTCATCGCCACACCTCCAGCATTTTGGCTGATAATTCGGGTACATACTTGCAAGCTTTTTAGGATCTAGATGCCATCTATAAAACATTTTATAAAAATTCTCTCTTAAATTTTGAGCTTGTGTAAATTTTACGTTCCTCACCCAAATCTTTTCCCACATGTCCATTGTAATAACTTCTTGGATGTTTTGGGCCCATTTTATCATACAATCCTTAACAAGTTCTGTTTCTGAGTCAATCTCTATCAATGCAAGATATATCCGTTTAATATGTGCTGGACCCTGATTTCTAATTTGCTTTATCAGATTTTCATCAATCATTGTAAAACCAATTTTCTGGTCTTCTTTCCACCTGGCCCGTAGCTGAATATATTGAAACCATGTTTGAACAATCTTCTCATCTCGCAAGAGGCTGTATGGTTTCAGACACCAGACATTTCTTTCCAAACTTAAAATCTCCTTATACGTAGTCACATCATGTTTAAAACCAACATTTATATTTTCTATTGCGTGTTTTGGAATTGCCCACAAAGGTATCTTACAGTCTAACTTATGTCTATACTTCTTCCAAACTCTCAGCAATGCCTGTCTTAAAATATGCACTCTAAACACATTATCTACCTTCTTATCATACAACAAATATGCATGCCAGCCAAACAACAAGTCGTGGCCCTCAAGATTTAATAATCTCTCTTGTGTCAAATTAATCCAATCACTTATTCCTGCTAACGCAGCAGCTTCATAATATAATTTAAGATTAGGCATTTTAAGACCACCTCTTTCACGAGTATCCTGCATAATCTTAAGTTTAAGTCGTGGCCTTTTCCCTGCCCAAACAAATTTATTGATACCTCGCTGCCATTCCTCCAGATTAGAATCTTTCTTAAGAACCGGTATCATTTGAAATAAGAATAAAAATTTAGGCAGGACATTCATTTTCACTGCTGCGATTCGCCCCAACAAAGACAATTGCAATTTTTCCCAACTCTCCATTTCTTTTTGAATTTTTCCCCATAATTTTTCATAGTTATTTTTATATAACTTTGTATTAGAGGGCAACAAAAGCACCCCCAAATATTTGACCCTTTTAACAATCTCAAATCCAGTTAACCCTTCTAAAAGGGCCTTTTGCGATACTGTCATATTTTTAGCCAGAATTTTAGTTTTTTGTGCATTAACTTTAAATCCAGAAACCTTCCCATATTGCATTATTATCTCCATCAGGTCCACAACAGAGTTCTCCGGCTGGGTCACTGTAACAACCAGATCGTCTGCGAACGCTCTCAATCTATAATCCTGATCTCTAATTTGTATACCCTTAATTCTTTCCGAGTTCCGTATTTTTACCAATAATATCTCCAATGTTAACACAAATAACAAAGGCGATAACGGGCACCCTTGCCTTGTACCCTTCTCAATATTACATGCTTCTGTCAAGCTATTATTAACTATTATTCGGGCTGTTTGTTTTTGATATAATGCCCTAATTGGTTGCAAAAATTTATCCCCAAAATTCATTTTATCTAAAACTTTCATCAAAAATTGCCAATTCAATTGATCAAAGGCTTTTTCAGCATCTAAAAAAATTAGCGCCGCAGGGATCTGGTTGTTCCTTTCCAAAAATTCTAACACATCAACTATATGCCTCACGTTATTTTTCATTTGCCTACCACTAATAAACCCAGTTTGGTCCCCATGAATCACCTGTTGCAGAACCCTCATCAATCTATTAGCCAACACTGTAGCAAATATCTTGTAATCTGTATTTAAAAGTGATATCGGTCTATAGTTTTTTACTTGAGTAACATCTTGGTCTTCCTTCGGAATCAAAGAAATAAAAGCAGTTCTCCAAGACGGAGGCACCTTTCCCCCTCTCTGAATTATCTGGAACAATTCCTTTAGCGGTTTTATCAACTCTAATTGTAAATTTTTGTAGTAAGCCGCAGTCAAACCATCCGTACCTGGCGCTTTGTCCACCTTCAACTCCTTAATTGCTGTAAGAATTTCTTCTTCTGTAATCAATTGATTAATCTCCTCTTTTTGTGCTTGTGTAAGAACCGGGATGCTAGCATTCTCCAAATATACATCAATGTCTTTTTCATTAATCTTCTCCTTAGCATATAATTTAGAATAAAAATCCACAAAGGCTTCCTTAATAAGATCCTGTTGAAACACAACCTTTCCCTTATGCTCAATTTTGTCTATATTAGAAGCCCTTTGCTTTTTCCTTAGTCTGTAAGCTAGCCATCTACCTGGCCTGTTAGCATTGCTAAAAGTATTATGCCTGGCATACCGCAAATTGGTTGCCACCTGGTCAGCCATTAGTTTATCAAATTGTCCTCTTAATAGCTTAATAACCTCCTTAGTCTTCACATCCAATGGGTTCAAAATCAAGGCCTTCTCTTTTTCCTTAATTTCATTCTCCAATTCTTTCCTTCTAGCTTCCAAAGTACGTCTGTGTTTATTATTCATATATATCAACACCCCTCTCATATAGGCCTTGCTAGCATCCCAAACCATGTCCATAGAAGTATCCTTATTCATATTAATTTCAAAAAAATCCTTCATCCGCTGTTTACATTCTTCCACATTTTTCTGATTTCTAAACAAGTTCTCATTTACGCGCCACGAGCGCCTATCTCTATTGTCCTTATTGATCTCTAACCATACTGGACTATGGTCAGAAATAGCTCTTGCACAGATCTTTACCTTCTTAATCCTAGAAAAAAAGTCATTAGTCAACAAAATGAAGTCAATCCTGGAAAAAGATTGATGTTTATCAGAAAAAAAAGTATAATCCTTTTCATGCAGGTGTGTGTCACGCCAAATATCTCGCAGTTCCAAATCATCCTTCATTTCAAAAAAAGATTTAGGCAATCTGGCATGACACGGAACACGCTTAAAAAAACCAGCCTTATCCATCTGTACATCCAAAACACCATTCCAGTCCCCCATAAAAATAAACGATTTGTAATCCAACTGAGTAAGCTTTGTATGAAGTAAACTAAAAAAGTCAGCTTGTTGTTGATTAGGAGCATACAATCCAACTAAAAGCGTTTTTTTGCCTTCTAGCAACAAATCTATCATAACGTATCTTCCATGCTTATCTGCTTCAATTAAGTCCGCTGTTAAAGCACTTTTAACATAAACAACCACTCCGTTTTTCTTATTCATTGCAGAGGCAACAAATTGTGTGCCCAACCTTGAGTTCGATAAATACTTTTGGTCCATAACCCTAATATGCGTTTCTTGCAAGCATATAACATCAATCTTGAATTGTTTTAAATATTGAAAAACTTTCTTTCTCTTCTGTGATGAATTTAGTCCATTAACGTTCCAGGTTAGAAATTTAGTCGCCATGCGTGTCATCCCGAAGCTGTTGGAGCACATCTTTAATAGCCCTCCTATCTCCTTTGGGCCGCGCTCCTCCCACTGCTTCACTATAAGTACGCTTTAAAGGTTCCATAAACTTCTGCTGGTCTTGTTCTTTTATTAGTTTTGCTCGTTTTAAAGCGGCACGTGTCACCCTCTGCTCTCCAGCAACAACCGACGAGGCTGTAATTTGATCCTCTCCAGCACCATTCTCCTCTGTCTGTCCATCTTCAGTCTCTTGAGATTTCCCTTCTCCAAATCCCTTTGCAGCTTCCAGAAGTGATAGTGGGGTTGCTTTTAAAACATTATTGTAGAAATCACGCGCCTGTGTCACAGTAACCAGACGGTATCTTTTCCCTTCATGCATCACCACCAATCCGACTGGAATCTCCCATCTAAACTTTATATCACGTTGCTTAAGTTCCTGCACAAGAAATGCAAAATCCTTCCTTCTCCTTAAAATCTTTGGAGGAATTTCTTTTAAAACCAAAACTTCATGGTCAGCAACCACAACTTTAGTATCATAGGCGGCTTGAATAACTTCATCTCTAGTTTCTCTCTTTGTAAAGTAAACCACCACATCTCTAGGTAGCTTTCTCTGTCTAACAATCCATGAGTTTACACGAAAAACTTTATCCATGCATCCCTTTATTTCAGATGCTGGCTGACCCAATACTTCTTCCAGAGCCTCAGAAATCAGCTGCTTTAGGTCTTCTTTAATATTCTCTTTTAAGCCTCTAATTCTAACAGCATACTGCATCTGATGATACTGAATAAGACTCAATTCTCTGTCCATTTTGTCCCTTAAATCTTCATTCTCCAGTACCTTTACTTCTAATGTGGCATTCTTTTGACTCAGGTCCTCCACTTTTTCATCCAAACCTTGCACACATTCAGCCACGCTTTCCACTGTAGACAAAATGTCTACCCTCATCACACTGAACTTCTCTTCTATCCTCTCCTCCAATTTCTCCTCCACCTTTGCCAACTTATCACCCAGTATTTCTAATATTACCTGGGATTGTTTTTCAAGAGCATCTTGTAAATCCTTCGATGTCAATGCAGCAGGAGGAAGCAAAGCTTGCAACGATGTCTGTTGCACCGGGGAAGTTCCTGCACTCCGAAGAGTTTTTGAGGGAGGTTTAGCCGCCATCTTTTTACTTTCACTTGTTGCGCACTTTCACTTTAAGTTTATAAAGTCCATTAAGCTAGAGAGTAAGAATAAAAGTCCTCTTCACTTTGTCCTCCTGTACCGCTCTGCCTGCTCCTTTTATTCCAGGGTCTTTCCTTCTGGCAGGGGTGGTCGCAAACGCCTGGCTCTGCTCCAAAAATCCCGGAGCAGAGACGCTGAACAGCTGGGAGCAACCCAGGCTACGGGGGAGTTCAATCCTTCAGCCGCCCAAGCTTTAAGCTCAGGCGGCCCCGGAGAACTCAACTCCTACCTGGGGCCTCACCCCCTCCTCTTCTCCCGAGGAGGGGGCTTCAAATCCACCCGAACAGCTGATCGGCGCTTTTTCGGGTGAAAACAACTCAGCTGAGCAGTGGGCAGCCCGAAACGGCTGTCTCCGGCACCGCGCTGCCACCGGAAGTCCAATAAAGTAATAGTATTATGAAAGTGATAGGAAATAAATTTCAGTGCAGGAAATAAAAGATATGCCAAACAAATGTTAGACCTTTAAAAGAAATATTACATTTTAAAACAGGTCTATTTCCAACTGTCATAATATACAATACATACATACATACACACATGCACATATACATACATATATACATGTATATGCCAATAACTCATCAAGTCAATAGTACTATAATTTATTAATTTGACAGATGAAGAGGACTTAATGTAGTAGATATCAATTAGTATACTTGTATATTCAGCATAAGCTGCAAAAAGGCAAATTGGGTAATTAACCACCATATCTGAGAGAAACTACTTTGCCAAGTGTTATTGAAGAAAATTTTACATATTACCCAAATAAGAATGAAAAATAACCGGAAACACAAAATAAAATTATATCATATCGGTATCAAGTTACATAGCTCAGTTTCAATTATTGGGATTTCTATGCTAAAGGTGCCTTGCTCACCTGGAGAAATTATGTAAAAAAAATTTTTGAACTCATCCATCCAAACTTCTGCAAGTCGCCTATTATTTTTATTAATAATCTGTCCAGTGCCTCCTGGAAAAGTGTAAGGAGTGGCTTTTCGAAAAACATGTCCCACATGTGAACAAGTTACGATTTCCAAAGTCCCTCCACATTGCCAAATCTGAAAATGCCAAAAAACCATTATTAAAAATCATTTTAAATAATAAATATAGTTCCTATACAATTCAAAATAAAGTATAGTTGTATATTAAAACCTGACCTGTAGAGACTGAATTCTCAGGTGCTCCCTTTGTATCACTCCATTCTGGCATATGAACAAGGCTTATGTATGCCTTTAATAACACTGCAGAAACATTTATGTGAAAGTTCTTCTGTTTCTAGTGAAAAATGTACCCAAACACATGGAATTTAAAAGGATATTTCTTACTCTGAATGAAATCTCAAGGTTTTCTCCTCCCCATATATCCATTCCAGCATCATATGTTCCAATTTCTTGAAAATAATCTCTGTCTATGGAAAAGAGGCCTCCTGCCATTGTAGGTGTCCTAAAACAAGAATAAAATTTTCTGAGCAGAAATGTGATATTTATCAATGTTTAACAATGAACTCAAATGGTGAGTCCAGTCAAAATGGAGATAAATCAGGCCACTAAGAAACAAGGAGACATTGGCCTATTCCAGAGCTTTGGGGATATTCACTACAACATTCTGTTATTGTACAGCACAAACTTTTTTCATTACCCAAACTGGTTATTGAAAAGTCCTTTTTACTGCTTATCAGAGAGTCCTTATTTAAACTCCTGGTTTTCATTGAATAATGGCTTTTTGTGTTGTTACCAAAGAAAAACCACTGTTTCCCAATTTCGGGTAATATACCCAGATTCAGGAAGCCCTACTGTAGAGAGTAATAAAAATAACTTTGATGGAGATTACAAAAGCAACAAAGTGAAACACTGCTTAAATTAAAACAATAGGGGAGGATTATGAAAATGACGCAGACAATTCCCCCTTCCAGCAATTCACATGAATGCAATACAGAGATGAGGGGAGGAATAATCAAACTTGCAAAATCTAAATAACCAATCTAAATATATTTTTGGTCTCTTGTGGTATCTGCTTTCTAAGGATTGCCAATTATCATCCAATTTGTATTACTCCAAAATTAAAGCATATTTATAATGTTATAACCAAAATAGTATAAAATAATTTTTTTTCTTATTTAAGATACAAATAATTCAATAGGATTAACTTTTTTTAACCTCCTGGGTGTATTAAACTTTGTGGGGATGATTTTTATGAAGTTTTTACAAAAAAGGTTAGCAAAACAGCTAGATTCTGAGCTATTTGTAGATTCCAATTCCAGCCTCCCTCTTCTTTTATTAATTGGACTATAATGATTCTGAAAATCAGAAACAGCAATAATGCCTATTTTTAAAAAAGAAAAGAGATTTTCTAGATAATTATTGTTTAATAATTTATTAAGGATAATCAACAAATTTTAAATGTGCTTTGAGATCCTTTGCCACTTATTGCAAGGATGAAGAATTAGAAAAATATGAAAAAACAAGAGTTTTGAATTCTCAAATTGAGAAACCCAAAAATATAAAATATCTTGGAATATTTTTTCAAGCTTCCAGTGGGAAAAATGCTTATACTATGTAATTCAGAAAATCATTTTTAATAAGAGTGCTTTATCTATTTCTGCCACCTTAAAGCTATTTTCTGCTGAAGAGTGCTCCCAGTTAGGTTCTAATGGTTACTATAGGCACTTCTTGACTTATGATTACAATTGGATCAAAATTTCCATTGCTAAGCAAGGTGGTTTTATTTATTTATCTATTAAAATTTATATGCTGCCCATCTCACTATCCAGAGACTCCGAGTGGCTCAAGCAACTCTTGTTAAATAAATAGTGTTCAATTTTACTTTATTTTTTGCCATGTTACTAAGCAATGCATTGCAGTTGTCAAGTTATGGTCATTGTAACGTGCCCATGATAAGAATTTGGGCACTAGGCAGTCTACCTGGTTTAAGACCAGCCACAGAACTATTGCAGCTATCCCCATTACCTATCTGAGCACTCTTAGCAAGCATAAAGCTGTTGCAGCCCTAGAATACCAGGTCTTCTCCTTACTCCATCAGGCCCAGAAGGCCTTAGTCAGTTATAGGGGCCAGCAGCATTAAATTGCTTCACTTTTGTATTTTATTGAACTTCTGACAGGCACATCCAGACAATGTGAGGTGCAGCCTTTCTATATAGAATCCACCTTACACCTGTCTTTAAGCAAGCGCCATTTTCACAATTGTTCAAAGGTTCCTCATGCAATTTGGAGGAGCCTTCCAAACAACTGCAAGAATTGGCACTCGCTTGCAGAACAGTACAAGGCAGCCTCTGTAGGAAGAACATGCTTCACATCCGCTGGGCACACCTGCCAGCAGCTGCAGAAAAACATAAAGGTAGGTAGAATACTTCATGCATACTGCTGGGCCTTTAACCATCTGTGGCCTCCTGGGCATGAAGTGGGAAGCAGACCAGTTTCCTGGATGTGGTGGGATGGGAAGAAGGCCTGGGCTTTCTGGCCCATGGCAGGTTTCCACAGACTCATGGGGTGAGGAAGGCCTTGGCCACATACTGCCAGGCCTCCTCCAGCCCCATAAAGAAGCTCATACTCTGCTTAACAACCTGTGTGATTCCTTAACAACCAGGAGAGCCACGATTGCTGTTGTTAGCAAAAAGGTCATGTTATATCTTGCTTAATGACTGCTTTGCTCAATAACCAAAAATTTCAGATTCAGTTGTGCAGTGCTTTTTTTGGAAAAGAAAAAGGTGCCGGAACTCACATATGTCATACAACCTGCCTTGCCTACCCTACAAGGTTCCATCCAAAAAAGGTGCCGGAACTCCGTTCTGAGTGTTCTATGAAAAAAAAGCCCTGCAGTTGTGGTTGTATGTTGAAAACTACCTGTAAATTCCATCACAAAGGGCTTTAATGTTAAGCCAGGGCAATGTTCTACCAACTGCAGGTATTAAAAGATACCCTATGCTACCCATTTACGCCCTCAGAGCAAAGGCACTGTAAAATTACTGGTCATACTTCCTGAAATTATAATTTACTCTCCCATAGCAAATACTCTGTGTATATGAATTCTTATTACAGTATAAACCTACGGTATCTCTCTACCACTCCAATGTTGCCAAATTCTATCATAGTGTTATTAAAAATAGGCAAGAGATGACATTCTCCAACCGTTGACATTTGTTGACTGAAACAAAAACTTTCAGTGACAGGATGCAAAACCCCTTACTGTTAACATATTAACTACATCTAACAGCTCTATATTTAGAATTTTAAATAAGAGAATATAATTGTTTAGTTTTTGGTTATGGATATAGTTTTAGCTTTAAACCACACAATAATTCCCAGGTTTTAGATTATTTTTAATTCAGGTTTTAGATTGTCTTAGCTTTTTTCGCCCTTTCATTCATACATGTCTAATTCTTGTAGACTGCTTGGACAAGTCCCTACAGTTTTCTTGGCATGATTTTTTCAGAAGAGGCTGCCATTTCTTTCTTCCTAAGAGGAGAGAAAGTGGCTGGTCCAACTGGCTTTGTGCCTAAGAGGAGACTAGAACTCATGATTCTAGTCTAATGCCTTAACCATTACCCCAAACTGGCTTCTCCTTTTTAACTTAGTATTAAATATATTAGGATAGCATATGCCCAGGCACAGAAACTCACCAAAATGGATGGTGCTTTAAGGTGTTACTTTTTACTGATTTTTTATGCTGATCTTTGACTGAAATAAATATGATACTGATATTGAGCCAAGACACATTAAGTTCAATCAGCTACACACAGACTGGTCTGGTTCCTGAAATGATTCCTTTATATTAAGCTATAGAAAAATATATGGGTTACAAAGATGCTATAAATCTGTTCATGTTAGGAACAATGTCTGTATAGATTGATTCTTATTATGCTATCTGTTTTAGGCACTATGCCAGATCTTTATTGCATACTTATTGATTTAAATATTAATAAGTCAACTTTCAGGACAAAATTCTTCTCAATATATCCTTAATAAATAGCGTAAAAGAAATCAATAAAACACTTATAAGTCAAAAAGTTAAAAATCCCCTATTTCATTTTATAGCTGTGGGATCTATGTGTATGTCCAGTGTCTAACAAACAAAAGGAGTAGGTGTGAATGATAACATTCTTCCAATTCTTGAGGGCTCTCACAAAGAAGAATGGGTCAACCTATTCTCCCAAGCAACTGAAGATAGTACAAGAGGTAATAGGTAACAGATTTTTAAAGAAAGATCCAACCTGTAATTAAGGAGAAATTTCCTGACAGCGAGAACAATGGAACAGGTCAATGGAATGGCTTGTCCCCAGAAGCTGTTAGTACTCCTTCACTGGAGGTTTTGAAGAAGAGGCTGGACTATCATTTGTCTGGAAGGGTATAGGGTCTCCTGCTCAAGAAGGGGACTGGACTAAAGACCTCCAAGATCTCTTCCAACCCTGTTATTCTATGTTCTAATTCAGTAAGAGACTTCAGAGAACGTTTGTCTTAGAACTTTCTTAAAAGTTATCAGTGATAGGGCATTAATGAACTTCAATGATATCTAACTTTCATATGTGTCTTTCAGTACATTTCATGTTCTCTTTCTTTCCATCCACTCTGTTGGCACTATATTTCCTAATTCTTATAGAGTTTGTACTTTCTATTCCTGCAGTTATTCTAATTTCAAGGTCTATTTTCTACCCAAATTCTCTTAAAACTATTATAAACTATCACCTACCACTTTATTTCAATCTTTAATCATAAATAAAATAAATTATTGGTTCATTTATTTTCTATGTGTAAATAAAAGTTTGGTCTATCGATTATGGCACCAGACTAGAAATCAGAAGACTGTGATTTCTAGATCTGCTTTAGACATGAAGGCTGGATGGGTGACTCTGTATCAGTCATTCGCTCTTAGCCCAACTGACTCACAGGGTTTCTATTGTGGGGAGAATAAGAGGAGGAAGAAGTATTAGGTATATTTGCCACCTTGGAGTTATTTATAAAAATACGTAAGGTAGAATAAAATAAAAATAGACACGTTTAAACAATTTTAACAAAAATCTGGGTTCTTAGATCTTGGCTCAGACACATTTTCTACACTCCTACCTACATTCCTATCTATTCATGTATGCAATTACAGAGTAACATTTTCCCCATATCACATAGATTCAGATTTTATTTTTAGTTTTTCCCAAACACATTTCTGATTCTTCTGTTATCAGCATACAGTTTTCACCAATTGAGTTTCTACTGCCATATGCCAGGAGAAAAAAATGTAATGATACCAATTCCAACATGTTTTTGCGTTTTCATTCATGATAAGCTGCATATTCATTTTAACATGTTTTCAGTTTCATTCTACATTATTTTACTTTCACTCAGATCTATCACTTCTTTTTCCTTTTTCTTATCTTCACAAATGCTTAATTTGCCTATTTCCTGTTTCTTTCATTTGTTATTTTTTGCCATTTACCCCTCTTACATTTCAACTAGGATTTTTCCATATGTTGTCATTAACAGATGATATCACAGGTACTAATCATATAACATTATGATCAATTAAGAGTTTTATATTACAGTAACACTTTTTGGTAAAATAGAAAAGTTACTGACTAGATTACCAACCTCAGTCATACTTGTATCTTATGCAGCATCCCCTGCAAATATTTTGGAAAAGTAATTACCAATGTGATCACATTTTGGCCAGTATGCCACAAATCTATTGAAACTTCATGTCACCCAAAAATATTCATACTACCTTATACATTGCTAAGCACATTGATTTGTGCTTTAAAAATTGTAAGCTGTCCTGAGTCTTCGGAGAAGGGCGGGATATAAATGGGATTAAAATAAATAAATAAAAAAATACATGCCAAAATATCTAAACTAGAGATTATCTTGCAAGCCAACACTATCCTGTTAACCTCAAGTTACAATTATTTTATAGATAGTCCTCCGGTTACAACCATTTCTACAGTGACAGTTAAAAGGTACTGAATGAATAATAGTTCCCACCAGTCTCTGAAGTTCCAGCCATTGTAGCTTTCCCAGTATCACATGATCAAAATTCAGATGCATGGCAATTGGCCTATATTTTTGACAATCCTTGCCACTCATTACCAACTCCTACTTCTCTTCCATCTCCCTCCATCTTTTCCCTTTTGCTCATTCTGCAATTTAACTTCTACCTCAGCTGCCCCCACCTGACTTTTGCTGCCCTCTTTCTCCTGTTTTTGATAAATTGTGCCCAACAGAGGCAGCTGCTGACCCTTTGTAAGGACTTTCCAAAGTCTTGAAAAGCTGCAGTGAAGTATGTGAGGCCTTGGGGGAAGGCCACATGGAGGAGCCACAGGGATAGGCAGCAGCAATGGAGTGCAGGGTGGCCAAAACAGCAGAAATGGTGGGGTGTGGGGGAGGTGATGGAAGAGGAGTAAAAGTTGTGGGTAAGTATGATAGGAAAGAAGTCCAGGCTTAACAATCACAATTGGGACTATTGGAACTCCCACTACTAAATAATGCAGTCATGTGAAGTTTCACTAATGAACACATTGCTTAGCAATGAAAGTTTAGTCCTAATTAGAGTCACAACCTGAGGACTACCTATTCCAAAAATATTTGAAACTTTTAATTATTTACATATTCATTATAACGTTCATATATTTATAAATGATCTTTTAAAACAAACTCATTAAAGCTCCCTATTCTCATCACTATATAAAAACACAAAGGCATTAATTATTGCAAATGTATTATTTGGTTTTAATACAGGAATTCTTGAGTATCTTGCAAGTCCATATAAATTTTATGAATAAATAACTTCTTAATTTGAAAATAAACCAACATGTTTTTTGCTATACTGTCTTCAAAAATATTCTGAATGGCATGGCGTTTGTCAGCTTTTCTCAACCAGCTAGGTGAGAAATTGGCAGGAATAAATTTCCACAGCCATGATATGGAGATTATAGGGAAGCTGATACGGAAATCATAGAAAAGTTATGAAGCCATTACAAAACAATTCCACTGACTTCCATGTATCAAATGCATAATTATGGTAAACTTATGGTTCAAATTTTATTTACTTATTTGTCATATTCATATTGTCCATCTCATAAAACATGACTTATTGGTTTAAACAGTGTAACAGCTTAAAGGTTATATTATTTCTGAGTGGAGGAATAGTTTTCATCTTCCTCTGGTTTCGGAAATGGACTAGCAGTTTCAGACTGTTTGACTGTGATCTTCTGAGAAATATAATTAATTAATTAATTAATTAATCACAGAGGCTTGTAATTATTTCTAAATCTGAAAGGAATATCCATCAAACTGAATATCTATTAAAGTATTCAGTTTAATTAAGAATCAGTTTTCTTTACCTAACTGGAAGAGTCCGATCACCTTTCCTTCTATCCATTTCTCTCTGAGGAACAGGATACCATCGGAAATTTAACTTCCAGTTGAATCCTCCATAAGTCATATCAGAGCCTGCCATATATTCAAATGTGTCATCACTGATTACATCAATGATAGGACAAACTACAGTTTTCCTAGAGAAATAAATGACATGGATTGTTATAGACAAAAATAACAGTGCTATGTGTTATTCACTGCAGGGAGCAATTATGCAGCTTATTATTAGTTGATTTTCATCCTACTTATTAAACATTGGAGACTAACTATAATGAGGACAAGCCTATTAGAGCTCTATATGTCACTAAATCATCTGGACACTTGTTCAGATTCAGAAGTAGAGGATGAAATATTACAAAGATTATATCCTGTTGGCTTTAACAAACTAATATTCCACACAAAACATGTAAGATTCTTTGAAGCTCTACAGTTTTCAAAGTAAAATAGTAACAAACTACAGCATTAACATTTGATGGATCCATATTAAAGTCTTCTTCGCTTTAAAAAAGCATTTGTGTTTATAAAAAAGACTGGGGAAAAGCAGTGATAGATGAAATTATAGGAATTTCAATCCATTATATACACACAACTCATTTAAATAAGGTTATGTTCTGTTGCTTATTTTTGTCAAAACATGCTCTACTGCACAACAAAACCCTCAAAAGGATCTGCAAACTTTAATCATTGTTTTGAAAGAGTATTGTTATAAACACATTTAACTAAATTAATAAATATTAGTCTTTTAACACATTTTATAAAATAACCACCTGTTAGCTTTAATCCGTGCTAGCAGAGGCTCAAGCCAACCTACAGTGCATTCACAATGAGCATCTAAAAAGGTAATGACTTGGCCTTTGGAGGCAGCAGCTCCTTTCAATCTGGCTCTGATGAGTCCAGAACGCTGCTCCATTCGAATCACATACACTGGTATTCGTAATTTTTTCACAAAGTTCTCCAATGGTCTCTTCAAGAAGTCTGAAAAACAGTGTCAAACAAAAAGTGACTTAAAAGTTTCTTGCATATAAACCCTTAATTGTATTAGTCAAATTCGTAGGCTGACTTTGATCTAAATTACCTCTCAATTTGATCAGTGACAAGACAATTCAGCAGAGTTGTCCTTCCTTTTTTTTTGGCAATTCTTTCTGAAGAAACAGAAAGTTTGACTCACCATGAAATTTTTTCTGGATGCAGAATATGCAAGTGATATAGTTAACAAGAAGGTAGAGCCTTTACAAGAAGCAGGAACTTGATATGCATAAAGTAGACGAATATCTGCAAAAACAATATTTACCTAAACTTTCACAAGCTTAGAGACAACTTATGAATGAACCAGTAACTACTTTTGAAATACCAGAAACTATTAAAAATGAAAACAGGTAAAATTCCAGATCCAGATAGTCTCACAAGCCAATGTTATAAATGCTTTCAGAATCAACTCCTTCAGCCACTAAAGGATATAATGAATGGAGTATTACAGGAAACAAAGATACCTCAAACCTGGAAAGAAGGTAATATTGTGTTATTACCAAAAAAGGGTAAAAAAAACTATAGATCAATTTCATTATTAAATAATGATTATAAACTTTTCAATGCAATTTTGGCAGAAAGATTGAAGAAGGTTTTACAGACATATATTCATTAAGCTAAATCTGGCTTTTTGCCAACAAGAGACAATGTGATGACTGTTTTGAAAATTATTGAATACCTGCAATATCATGAGAAACAGGCAGCTTTAATAGTTTTTGCATACAGTAAAGGCATTTGACCATTTAAATTGGGTTTTTGCATTTAAAGTTTTGGAAGATATGGCTTTTGAGGAGAAATTTATTCAAGGGGTTAAAGCAGATTGTTCGTCAGAGCAAGCAAAGATTATTATTAATGGAGATTTAACTAAACCATGTGAAATTCAAAAAGGTACGAGACAAAGATGCCCCTTATCTATTCTGCTGTTTATATTGGTATTGGAAGCTTTGAATAGGGATATTAGGCAAGATAAGAAAATAACAGGTATAAATATCAAAAAGGAAATTTATAAAGTGAAAGCATTTGCTGATGATTTAATTATATTTTGGAAACGCCCCAAAACTAATATAGAATATTTGATAAAGAAACTAAATGAGTTTGGAGCTTTAGTGGGCATTAAAATAAATAGAAAATAACAATTTTCTATTTATTTTAATGATTTTTAAGAATATGACCTCTTATGATTGTGACATACTGACTAAAAAGTTGGGTTGTAAGGCGGAGAAAAAGGTGAAATAGCTGGGGGCTATATTGACAAATAGAAGGGACGCGGTAGCTCAGTGGGTTAGGACGCTGAGCTTGTCAATCAAAAGGTTGGCAGTTTGGCAGGTCAAATCCCAAGTGCCGCGTAGCAGAGTGAGTGCCTGTTACTCATCCCAGCTTCTGCCAACCTAGCAGTTCAAAAGCACGTAAAAATGCAAGTAGAAAAATAGGGACCACTACAGTGGGAAGGTAACAGCGTTCCGTGTGCCTTTGGCATCTAGTCATGCTGGCCACATGACCACGGACACGTCCTCGGACAAACGCTGGCTCTTTGGCTTTGAAATGGAGATGAGCACCAGCCCCTAGAGTCTAGCACACATGTGTGGGGGAACCTTTACCTTTTTATATTGACAAATATAAATGCTGAACTGTTTCAAAACAATTTTGTGCCTCTTTGGAATATTAAAAAGACTTATTAAGATGTTTTACCAAAGATACTTTTTCTGTTTCATGCTTTATCAATACTTATGATACTCCATTTAAACAATGGCAGATGGGTATCTCTAAGTTTATATGGCAAGAAAAATAAATAAAGAAGATATAAATTATTGCAAGCTGCTAAGATAATTAGAGGTTTCGATTTACCACATTTAAAATTGTAATTTGATGCCTGTTTTTTGTTCTGGCTAAGAGTGGGTGATCCTCCAAAATAAGATGTTACTCAAGCTAGAGGGCTATGAATTAAGATTTGGACAGGATGACTATTTATGATATGATAAGGTTAAAGTAAATGATGATTTTAATATTCACTTCATTAGACATGCCATCTTAAGAGTTGGGAATAAATATAAAGTAAGGTTCTCTTTGGGTGTCTCTTAGAAAGTTTTTTTACGAAAAGAAATGGTGGCAAGAGCAGACTGGGAGACTTACACATGAAGATAACACTAGGTAAACATTGCATTGGTTTAACACACTTAAGCACATATGTCCCCCATGAACAATTTCCATTCTTTTCTCTCTCCAGAATGCATTTTCTTTTCCCACAGATCCACATGGCCCAAGCAGTAGAATGCTTTCCGTTGCATCTTTGTAGTTTCCGACAACATTTTATAACTCGTGTCCTGTCCCCCTCTGCACAACCTGTCAAAACCATGGCTCTGGAGCTACCCAACTGGTCTGAAAGTGCAGCTCCTTTAAAAAAAAACTTGTGGAGCAACCGCAGGTTTTTTTTAAAAAAATAAATATATCGCATGCTGGCTCCCCCACACAGTCCCTGCGATTATCCTGCCCACTGTCAATTGCACACTACCCCCACAGCATCGTTTCTACCTACTACCTGATTAGATGGGGGTTATTTGTCCTGTGCAACAAAATGCCCGGGTCAAACAGCACCTGGGTGAATGGGCAGGGACTAAGGGCAGAGGGCAGAGGGCCAGGGGGCCATTGGCAGTGGACAATGGCCAGGGATGACTAGCAGAGAAGGAAAGCTTTGAATCAGCTGAGGCGGGTGGCTGGGGGTGAATTGAGCATGGTCAAGTGTTGATGCCTAAACGTCCTAGAGTCACAGGAGTACATCATAGTTAGACTGCTTAACAAGAAACACTAGTAATGTTTCATGGAGATTTGGTAATTGTAGGCAATAGCAACCATATAATTAGTTTCAGTCTGAAGAAGAGGTTTGTGGACAGTCCCACAAACCAAAGAAGTTCAGCCAATCAATTCGCAATATTTTTTTGTGAAAAATTTGAATTGATTGGTTGAACTTTTTTTTTCAGACTGCACATGGTGGAGGACTGGGAGCCGCAGGAGATGGCTGAAAGAGCCACGTGCGGCTCCGGAGCCGTGGGTTGCCGACCCGTGGTCTAGATGAAAAACCCAGAATCTTAGGAAAAATGACAATCTCGCAAGATTTTAGCCATTTAGAAAAAAATCATCTTACAATAAAATTTAACTGAAAGAAGAGAAACAGCATGACTGATTTTTTTTTCTTTTAGTGCAGGCAAGCATGGATAATATACTGCACTATGAGCAATTCTGGAAATAATATATATTTGGTCTTCAATCTGCCCTGATACCAAAATCAAGCAAGATTTCAAACATTCTCCTGATACACGTTTATTCTGAAAGAAATTTGTAAATTTTATTCCAAATACCAAGGCACAATTCCTACCACACACAATATTTTCTGGGTAACAAACCTACTTTATATGAATCTAGTCTTAAAACTATACCAAGAGAAGTCTAAATCTAGGAAGTATGTCCAAATGACAACTAATGCAAACAATGATAAATTCTTACCTCTTTCACTAGCATCATCTACCAGGACAATTTCTTCCAGCATATGTCTTGGTGATCTGTTTATTACACTGTGAACAGTTCGCAAGAGAGTACTCCAAGCTTCATTATGAAAAACAATTACAACACTTGTTGTAGGAAGATTATCCGGATATACTTTTGTCTTACAGCTAAAAATATAAAAATAATTAAAACAATAATTACAATAAATATGTTTGTACAGCAATTTAGTATAGAATATAAAATGTGTTCTATACCACATGTGTTCTATACTAATCAATCTTGGCAGGTACAGACTAGAATAATAATTTTGAGGCAGCTAGAAAACAGTTTCTTGATCTTCATTCATCCATCCATTTACAATCATACAGTAAGGGCAAATTATAGTAATGATTAAAAGATTTAAAACAAATAAATTAACCAATAAAGCATACAAAGTCCTAATATTTAATAAAAGCACATCTGAAACAATATTTTTTCTGATACCAAAATTGTAGAATAGTTCACATATCAGATGCAGTTTCAGAAGATGTTTTATTCCGTACAACTATTTGCTAATCAGTCAAAATACCTAGAAAATGGCTTCAGGTAGGTACATGTAGACATTGGGATTTTAAATATATATACTTTAAAGCACACGCTTCTAATAAGCGAACAGGAAAATCTGGCTGTAAGTATGCCTTTTATCAATTCACCCTTATAATTACTGTTTTACATAGGATGTCAAATGTTTTTAACAGGTATACTTCTTTCTTGAAGATATGAAAAAATTATTTGATCCCCTGCTGATTTTTACATTTGCCCACTGACAAAGAAATGATCAGTCTATAATTGTGATGGTAGGTTTAACAGTGAGAGACAGAATAACAAAAATAAAAAATCCAGAAAAATGCATTTCAAAAAAGCTATAGATTCGCATTTTAATGAGTGGAAATAAGTATTTGACCCCTTCACAAAACATGACTTAGTACTTGGTGGCAAAACCCTTGTTGGCAATCAGACAGGTCAGACATTTCTTGTAGTTTGCCACCAGGTTTGCACACATCTCAGGAGGGATTCTATCCCATTCCTCTTTGCAGATCCTCTCCAAGTCATTAGGTTTTCGAGGCTGATGTGTGATAGCATGAACCTTCAGCTCCCTCCATAGATTTTCTATGGTATTAAGGTCTGGAGACTGGCTAGGACATTCCAGGACCTTAATGTACTTCTTGAGCCACTGCCTTGGTCATGTGTATTGGGTCATTGTCATGCTAGAATACCCTTCCACGACCCATTTTCAATGCCCCGGCTGAGGGAATGAGGTTCTCATCCAAGATTTGACAATGCATGGCCCCATCTCTTTGATGCGGTGAAGTTGTCCTGTCTCCTTAGCAGAAAAACACCCCCAAAGCATGTTTCTGCCTCCAGGTTTGATGGTGGGGATATTGGTCTTGGGATCATAGGCAGCATTCCTCCTCCTCCAAACACGGCGAGTTGAGCTGATGCCAAAGATAAGACCTGGTTATTCCAACAAGTGGGCCTGGACTGATCATGGTTTTTAAATTTGGTTTTTTATTGGTTTAAATTGTTCTTATTTCTTATATTGTTTAATCCTCTTTTAATTTTTGTATTTATATCTTTTAACTTTTTATTGTTGTGAGCCGCCCTGAGTCCTCAGGGAGAAGGGTGGCATATAAATTTAATAAACCTGATTTTGGTCTCATCTGACCACAACACTTTCATCCAGTTCTCCTCTGAATCTTTCAGATGTTCACTGGCAAACATCATTGTACATGTGCTTTCTTGAGCAGGGGGACCTTGTGGGTGCTGCAGGATTTCAGTCCTTCATGGCGTAGTGTGTTACTGATTTTCTTGGTGACTATGGTCCCAGCTGATCATTGACAAGATCCGCCCGTGTAGTTCTGGGCTGATTCCTCACCGTTCTCATGATCATTGAAACTCCACGAGGTGAGATCTTGCCTAGAGCCCCAGACCGAGGAAGATTGATAGTTATTTTGTGTTTCTTCCATTTGCGAATAATCACACCATTGTCACCTTCTCACCAAGCTGCTTGGAGATAGTCTTGTAGTCCGTTCCAGCCTTGCGTAGGTCTACAATCTTGTCCCTGACATCCTTGGACATCCTTTGATCTTGGCCATGGTGGAAAGTTTGGAATGTGATTGATTGCTTCTGTGGACAGGTGTCTTTTATACAAGTAACAAGTTGAGATTAGGAGCACTCCCTTTAAGAGAGGGCTGCTAATCTCAGTTCATCACCTGTATAAAGGACACCTGGGAGCCAGAAATCTTGCTGATAGGGCATCAAATACTTATTTCACTCATTAAAATGCAAATCAATTTATAACTTTTTTGAAATGCATTTTTCTGGATTTTTTTGTTGTTATTCTGTCTCTCACTGTTAAAATAAGCCTACCATTACAATTATAGACTGATCATTTCTTGTCAGTGAGCAAATGTACAAAATCAGCAGGGGATCAAATAATTTTTTCTTTCACTGTATGTGTGTACATGGCAAGCTAGATGTTCCAGGAGCTGAGGCACACTTTCTACAAAGATTGCTGGACAAAAGGTGGAGCTTGGCCAGTGAAATCTCTCCAGAGAAAGGACAGATCATGAGATTGTCCACATGTATTCAGGACAGCTGCTCCTCGTAGGTATATTGTTTAAAAAATTATTGACCTGTGGTGCCATTTCACTCAAATGGTTACAATCAAACAGAAGAATTTTAGTAATATGCTAGACTGGGGGTCATGAACCCCTGGTCCATGGCCCAGTACTGGGCTGTGGCCCGCTGGGACCTGCGACATGTAAATGGAGGGGGGGCGTGCACACAAAACCATCCCCTCCTCCTCCACCGCTGCCAGTCCATGGACCCAGAAAAGTTGGGGACTGTTGTACTAGACAACCCATGAGCAATTAGATCATTGTTACAGAGATATTTCCTCATCTTAATAGAAAAACAGAATGACCACAGGTAGGCAAAAAAGCACTGGGAGCAGGAGCAATTTCACACTTCCTATTGGCTTCCCCATTGGCTTTCCTGTAGGAACCTGGTAGGAAGCACTGGAAATGATCAACATATGAACACAATTGATTGGCAGTGAAGTGGCATAGCTGCACTCAAACAGCCACATCTTTGTCAATCCCATGGGAATCATCGGACATTTTCTGTAAGTTAATGGTACTAGAACTTTATGTGATCTTGATTTTATCCCTCGTGTTAATGCATCTCAGGTTTATGTTGGCTTTTCTGGCTGCTGCCGCACATTGTTGGCTCTAGTGGACAATCACTTAAATCATATTATTTAAGTGACTGTCCACTAGGACTCCAAGATCTCTTTCACAACTACTGGCATTAAGCCAAGTTTCGTCTAGTCTATACCTATACAATTGTTTTTTCTTGCCTAAGTGTAAAACCTTATTTTTATCAACGTTGAATTTTATTTTGTTAGATAGGGCCCAGTGTTCAAGTCTATCAAGATCTTTTTGGATCTTGAGCTTGACTTCTAGGCCTGTTGGCTATTCCTGGCTCGGCACTGATCCTGGTGCTTCTGCTGTGCCCTGAAGAAGCAGAAATCAGCTAGAAAGCAGCACTGATCCCGGCATGTCTGCTGAGTCCAGAAGACGCGCCGATCAGCTGGAATGTTGCAGCATCTGCAGGGTCTTGTGATTTACATTCAGATGCTTGGCAACTGGTTCATATTTATGATGGTCACAGTGTCCCAGGGTCATGTGAAGTGACCAAAACCTGCTGCAAGCACCCAGCAATCGGGGGGAATAAAAACCACACACACCCCCACCCCACCCCCACTGTCAATCCTCAACAGAAATGCTCACAACAATGAAAACCTCGGACAGGAGGAAGAGCGCCGCCGGGTAGGCAGGCAGGTTTCTTGCTCGGCTGTGGCTTGGGGGGCACTTTTTTCAATGCCATTGTAACTTCAAACAGTCACTAAGAAAACTGTTGTAAGTCGAGGACTAACTGTACTTCATCACTTTTTTCCTTTTTTTGTCATCACGTTTTTGACACCTTGCTAGGCGACTGGCGGTATTCGGATGTTGCCACATCCTAAAAGTGGTACAAGGGATGAAAAGGTTGAAAAGCCCTGGACTAGAAGACCTGGAAGGTCTTCCAACTATGTTATTATGTATTCTTTCAATATTAATATTTTGCCTGCTACTTTTATGAAACAGTAAAATTATGGAATGGTGCATTCTACAGAGGTTTCAAGCTTCATTCAAAACAAAAATTCAAACATGTCAAAGTAAATTCAGTTAAACTTGAATATTGTAATATTAAAAAAAGACTTACTAGTATTAAATCTCCATAGATTCCAAGAAGTGATAAATTGACTATATGCATTTATATATTATAAAGATTTTCTCATTCTGTGTAACAATTCTCTATTCAATATTAAATATCTAGCCTAACATTGCTAAATATTCACCTATTTAGAGGCTTAAATAAAATCTTCAAATAGTTTTAAACCATTGATCAAATAAAAATAACCCTTCTTGAATGAAAAAAGCAATTTTCATTTCTCAATCAAGCCAAGGATCTAAAACTGATGCAGTTGGCAGCAGCTTTGCTTTTCGTATGCTAATTGTAGTGATCTGTACATTGGTCATAGAGAAAATGCAGTCCCTTTTGAACTATTTTTTATATTTGGAAAGAGATCCAAATTCATTATAAATGTACCATAAAAGTAATTTAAAAAACAAAATTAAATCTTCCCAAAGAGTCCTGGGATTGTCTATTCATTTAATACATTTTCACATAAAGACATTATTTCATTTAATAAGAGATAAAGAAATAATTGGATTACCAAGGAACTATACAATATAGAGTTATGATGTGGAATATCATGAAGAAAATAGTTGCTTGTACAGTAAGAACTTTTCTGCCAGTTTTATCAACTTTCTTACTATATAGCCCTGGTGGCAATCAAATGTCAATGATTTCTCCTGCTCTGATTTGGGACAACAAACAAGCCAGTTATGATATATAGGCAGCTTCACAAAACCTGAACTTTACTTATGAAATATGTTTGTTATTAGTGCCTGGGAAGACCACCGTCTTGTAGTGGAGAAATGATGGTCTCTAGGATGCTGCTGTTGGACACTGAGTTATGCTAAGGAGATAGAAATGTCTTTTTATTCATTTATTCTAACTAGGGATGAGAGGAGTATCTTTAGGTTGCTTCATTTCCCAGGGAAAAAAGAAAACTGTGCCCTTCAGTGTACTCCAATGTTCCATCTGATGCACATTCATTCCAAATAAAAATTCAAAATTTTTATTTTGAAAACATCCATCTCACACACAGAGGGACTCTGTGAACAATAAATACACTTACCCTTCCAGCCTAACATCAGGTAAAGATCTGTTGAGTGCAATAATTTCGCTGGCCATTAAATTAAACTGATTGATTTTAAACATTTCCTTCATTTTCTCTTGGTCTTCTTTAGCAATGGCAACAGGCTTCCCCATTTCTCCTGGACCTTCATGAGGTTTTTGCACCAATTCTGGAACTAATAAAAACATTATCATAACTAAACAATTAAAAAGGACCACAATATCTGTACTTAATATACTGCAGTGCTATAACCTTAATACATATTGGAGAATTATGCAGCACTGAGGTTAAGAAAACTATGTGAAATAAATCTTGAAACTGGATAAAAGTATTTTGGAGGAAAATGCAAACATTAATTCACAGGAGCCATACATAGTGGCTACATATCTATAAATGTGGTTCTCTCATACCTGTTCATTACATATATACATTGGATCATAAAACTGACCAGAATGCCATTTCAGAATATTCTAAGCTGAATATATTTGATGGAAAATATGCTCTAGGGCTAGATTGTATTTTTTGTTCTAATCACTCACAATTTTTTCAGAGTTGCCCCAAAGGTATGACTTGCTATAGTTAATGCTGCAGAATGAACTGACTTGTACAGAAGATTACCCAAAACTGGCTGAGGCTGGTAACCTCGAAGTCTAAAGCAGTTGCAATGCAGAAAGCAATCACTTCAAAGATGTCATGTTTGCACTGAAGTTGTTCTTCATTATATCAAAAATTGTGACAGAACTTCCCAGATACCCATTTCTCTATCATGGCTTATAAAAATGTTGGCAAGCAGTTAGATCTCTTTTTGAGGATAGAGGATAGACAATAACAAAATTAAAATTAAATCACAATAGCCTCCAGTAAACATTTTAGCTTCTCAATGCTTATACAGGTACGTAGTCCACAACTTATGACTTTTCATTCAACAGCCCTCCAGAATTATGAGTGACTTGGAAATACTGCAGTTCTGATCTTTTTCATTAAACATTGCACTAGCTGCCAAGAGGACTCTCTCTCATTTCTGGGGGTTGGCTAAACTAGTTGCTTGAAGACGGAAGGGTTTTCAGTTTTTCAAACTCTGAAAAATTAAACTTTGTTTCCACACCCTACTGAAATAATTCTTTTCCATGCATAGAGTTATGCTTTTCTTTCAGTCAGTACCCATAGACAACAGGGAGCCAAAATCCAAGCAGAGAGTGGAGAGTCAGCATGGTAAAGTAAAAAGTGTGGAGTGCCTTAAGCCATGATTAGGTTTTTGTGTCACTGCACATCAGGGAAAGTATGCATCTGTTATTGGAGACGGTTGCAAACTGCTGCATTTATACTTCTGCAAATGTTAATGGGTTACTAGGGGTACTCAAAGCCTCCTAACAGAAAGTAGGATCAACCAATCAGTATGCAGAATGAGTACCTCCACACAATGAGTAGTCAAGATTTGAAGGTGTGCACATCAGTCTGTCTGCAACTGTCTGCAACCTATGCTTACCCATCAACCTCTACACAGCATAGGTACACACTGAAGCCTACTCTGCTGCAGACGAGTCTAAATCAAGCTTCAGAAGGGCTGAAGAGGCCTTGGAAGTTGCAGAGTAGGCTGCAAATGAGTATCTGGATTTTAAAAAGGAGGATTTTCAGCTCTTGAGCAGAACCTTCCAGGGTCTCCTCTACTTCACCCTCTTACCTGAGACTCTGTCACTTAACAGCCTGAATAATCACTTAACAACCACAAGTAGGAGTTCAGTTGTTTGGTAAAACAATCATGTGGCTCACTCAAAAATTGCTTCATTCAACTACCATGATTTCAGTTCCAATTGTTGTCATAAGTTGAGGATTACATGTAATTATCCACCATTACTGAGGACAGGAGGGAAAGAAGAAATTGCTTTATTCCCATTTGACTTCCCACTTCACTATCCACAAGTAAAAACTTCATGGCAAGAAGCCAGTATCACACAAATCTCAATAGTGAACACTGTTTAAATTTCCATCTTTGCTTCAGTTGAAAGCTCAAATTCAAAATCAACTTGCCTCTGCAAAGCTTATTTTGCCTTTTTCCCTTCTTCTTCCTCAAGTACCTCCAAGGCGTAACATATCCATTGCAACAAAACAGTCTCTGACAGCTTTGCAACCAATTATATATCCAAGACTATTTTTCATTTTCTTTTCATTTCTTCAGAAAGTCAGTTTGGTCTACAGGTGAAACTTGAAAAATTAGAATATCGTGCAAAAGTTCATTTATTTCAGTAATGCAACTTAAAAGGGGTAACTAATATATGAGATAGACTCATTACATCCAAAGCAAGATAGTTCAAGCCGTGATTTGTCATAATTGTGATGACTATGGCTTACAGCTCATGAAAACCCCAAATCCACAATCTCAGAAAATTAGAATATTGTGAAAAGGTGCAATATTCTAGCCTCAAAGTGTCCCACTCTAATCAGCTAATTAAGCCATAACACCTGCAAAGGGTTCCTGAGCCTTTAAATGGTCTCTCAGTCTGGTTCAGTAGGAATCAAAATCATGGGGAAGACTGCTGACCTGACAGTTGTGCAGAAAACCATCATGGACACCCTCCATAAGGAGGGAAAGCCTCAGAAGGTAATTGCAAAAGAAGTTGGATGTTCCCAAAGTGCTGTATCAAAGCACATTAATAGAAAGTTATGTGGAAGGGAAAAGTGTGGAAGAAAAAGGTGCACAAGCAGCAGGGATGACCGCAGCCTGGAGAGGATTGTCAGGAAAAGGCCATTCAAAAGTGTTGGGGACTTTCACAAGGAGTGGACTGAGGCTGGAGTCAGTGCATCAAGAGCCACCACACACAGATGGATCCTGGACATGGGCTTCCGCTCCTGAACAACAAACAATGTCAGAAGCGTCTTACCTGGGCTAAAGAAAAACAGACCTGGTCTGTTGCTCAGTGGTCCAAAGTCCTCTTTTCTGATGAGAGCAACTTTTGCATCTCATTTGGAAACCAAGGACCCAGAGTCTGGAGGAAGAATGGAGAGGCAAAACACTGCAAGACGCTTGAAGTCCAGTGTGAAGTTTCCACAGTCTGTGTTGATTTGGGGAGCCATGTCATCTGCTGGTGTTGGTCCACTGTGCTTCATTAAGTCCAGGGTCAACACAGCCATCTACCAGGAGATTTTGGAGCACTTCATGCTTCCTTCCGCAGACAAGCTTTATGGGGATGCTGACTTCATTTTCCAGCAGGACTTGGCACCTGCCCACACTGCCAAAAGCACCAAAACCTGGTTCAATGACTGTGGGATTACTGTGCTTGATTGGCCAGCAAACTCGTCTGACCTGAACCCCATAGAGAATGTATGGGGCATTGCCAAGAGAAAGATGAGACATGAGACCGAACAATGCAGAAGAGCTGAAGGCCGCTATTGAAGCATCCTGGTCTTCCATAACACCTCAGCAGTGCCACAGGCTGATAGCTTCCATGCCACGCAGCATTGAGGCAGTAATTGCTGCAAAAGGGGCCCAAACCAAGTACTGAGTACATATGCATGCTTATACTTTTCAGAGGTCCAATATTGTTCTATGTACACTCCTTGTTTTATTGATTGCATGTAATATTCTAATTTTCTGAGATTGTGGATTTGGGGTTTTCATGAGCTGTAGGCCATAATCATCACAATTATGACAAATCACGGCTTGAACTATCTTGCTTTGCATGTAATGAGTCTATCTCATACATTAGTTTCCCCTTTTAAGTTGCATTACTGAAATAAATGAACTTTTGCACGATATTCTAATTTTTCAAGTTTCACCTGTAGTAGTTAAGGCACCAAGCTAAAAGCAGAAGACTTTGATCTAGTCCACGGGTCGGCAGCTCTGGAGCCACATGCGGCTCTTTCAGTCTTCTCCTGTGGCTCCCAGTTTGCAGAGAGAGAGACACGAGAGGCACTTGCGCTTTCTCTCTCTGTGTGTGTCTGTGTGTGTGTTTGTGTGTGTGTAAAACTCACACTGTCCTCCGAAAAGCTGACAAGCTTATTAGGCGGTGCTCCTTATTGCTGTGTCTCCACAGGAAGCAGCAAAAAGCAGCAGCTCTCAAGGGCAGGAGAGCCAGCCCAATGTGTGTCACCTTGTCCAGAACAGTGAGGGAGAGAGAGAAAGAAGGGAAGCGCAAGTGTCTGTCTGTCTGTCTCTCACACACATACACACAACACACCAACACACTGAGTGGGAGAAGAGGACTGGCAGACCAAGGGCAGAAAGAGAGAGGGAGAGGGAGGGAGGGAGAGGGAGGGAGGGAGGGAGGGAGGGAGAGAGAGAGAGAGAGAGAGAGAGAGAGAGAGAGAGAGAGAGAGAGAGAGAGAGAGAGAGAGAAATGAATATATGTGGTTGTCCTTACTGGACTTTTAGTAAAAAACCTTTAATGAAATATTTTGATACTTTTTTTAATTAAGAGGTGAGGTATGGGGACAATTATGCTGTATTTAAAGATGGTAGATAAGCTACTAAAATTGTTTTTACCTGTTGGGATGAAGGAGAAAGGTTTTTTTCCCTCTTTCTCTGTCCTTTTCTTCCCCCCCCCCACAATTTTTTTCTGTTTGTAGTTTTATAGTTTGCACTGGCTTTTTATTTCATAAATACGAGGACTCAAACAGACATTTGAGTATTTTATTTGAAAGTAACCTTCGACCCAGCATCTTTTTTTTTGTAGTTCAAAATTGCATGCAGAAATAAAAATTTGTTTTCTTTGTAGCAGTTCATTGATTTTATAAATGCAGCACACTATAGTTTTTTTATACATAGCATAAAGGTAAAAAACAATATATGCAGTGTTATCTTCATTTTAGATGTCAAAAGGGTTTTGCGGCTCCCAGTGTTTTCTTTTCGGTGGCAAACGGGTCCTGGTGCCTACCCCTGATGAATCAGTCATTCTTTCTCAGTCCAATTCACTTCACAGGTTATTGTTGTGGGGAAAATAGGAGTAGTATTTAGGTATGTTTGCCAACTTGCGCTACTTTCAAAGTAATAAAGGCAGGATACAAACAAACAAAGCTGCAGCCATTCATGCTGAATTACTTTTGAAAAAGAATGGAATTCAGTTTATGATACAATATGGTTGGAGGAGATCTACCTCACAATTACTCTGGTCTAGATCACTTTTAAAGAAAGCAAACATGCTTTTCTCTTAGTAGTTCAATCATCTTACAGTAATATTTTATAATAATTCTGAATCAGTGTCATTTTTCCCCCAACTCTGGACCCTGAAAACTCTAACTAAGATAATACTTACCATCTCCTGGTGGAAGTCCCCGCTCTTTTTTTTCATCACATTTATTGCATTCACTGAAGTAAAGTAACATAAACATATCCACAAGGACCCAAACCAATGAAGTGGCAAGGACCACCTTGCAATATGCAAATTTCCTCATGACACTTTTAACTTTAATATATACTTATTTTTATATTTGTTTTCATAGCACTTCTTGGCTCACACATCAGCCATCATATTCTACATCTATGGAAAAAGGAGGAAAATATTAAATGATTGGAATAATAAAGCATTCTGCTCAAAACATAAGACAAATGAAAAGATATCCAATTTTTACATATTACAAAACTCCTCTGAAAATGGAAAGTGCTTGAAGTATAGGCACTCCAGTTTTACTATGAATGTGAAACTTAAATCAGTATAAGGCCATTCTCATAGTTTTACTACTCATAGTAAAACAACTGTAATTTCATTGTGAAAGTCAGTAATTAAAATGTGATTTTGGACTTCCAGGTAAGAAATTATGGACTAAAGATGGCTCTGTGAAAACCAGAGCTGAAGACTTCAGTGGACCAGTTCTTCATTAATTTCTCTCTGGATAAGGAGACAGCTTCAGAGCATTCACATGTGCTCCAGACAGCTTCTCCTGGAGATTACAAGATAGTAGTCTCCAGTGGATAGAGTTCTGGGAGAGAAGAGAATAGCCATTTTGCTCAAATCATGGTCGGCACCTTTGAAAGGACACTAAGATTGCAAAATGTCATTTTCTAATTATTTTTGGAAATTGCTTGTAACTGCATGGGCAGGTTTAAAGCAATGGATGAGTTTCCATTAATTCTTAGCAAAATAAGGTTTAACTACAATTTTAAGAACTAAAAAAAGGTTTTTAAACAAACAGCAAAAATCAATAGAGGTAAACCTTGATTTACAACTACAATTTAGCCCCAAATTTGTTGCTAAGCAAGATAGTTGTTAAGTTAGTTTTACCCCATTTTATGATGCTTCTTGCCACAGTTGTTAAGGAAATTACTCCAGTTAAATTAGTAAGGTCTCAAAAACATGATCCCAGGACACTGCAACTGTCATAAATACAAGCCAGTTGCCAAGCATCTGAATTTTGATCACATGACCATGGGGAAGCTGCCATGGTTGTAAGTATGAAAAATGGTCATGTCACTACATGTATTTTGATTTTAGAAAATTACAAACACACTGAGGATCCAAGTAAATTTGAAATAATACTGAATTAATTTTAAAAAATCCTTCCCATAGGAAAATAATTTTGTTTTTAATTTTCTTTAAAAACTTGAACACTAGAAAGAACTAAAGATCATAATTAAAGCAGAACACTCTAATTTAACTTACAATTACAGAACGAAGCAGAAAATATTTTAATGTTGGACATACAGAAGGATATTTCTGAACAATGGACCTAAAAGTTCATTTTAAGAATGTGTTTAAAGATGTCATGGAAGAGGAACAAGTTCTACTTGACATTAAAAAAAAACATTAAAAAACAGAAAACAATGGCTACCATTATGGTTGACTTTTTGCACCTGGTATATGCTATCCTAACATACTTAATATTGAGCTAAAAAGGAGAACTAGTTTGCGGTAGTGATTAAGGCATAAGGCTAGAAACCAATGGCTTTGCAGGGACTAAATTAGTAAACTGATAACTTTTAAAGGTCCATGTGGTGAGTCCAACTGAGAAAAGGGAGGGGGGGAGGTCCTACTGCAAAAGCAATGTTGTAATGCAAGTCCTATTCTTTTTCTATGTATATTAGAATGCCAAATATCCATTTAAAAGGGAAAAGTTTGCAATACAGTGCCACAACGCTGCTATTGTCATTCTACAGATTACCCTGGGCACATAATAGAGTTTTCAGCTGACCTCTGTTCACCTACCTCTGTTTAACCCAGGGGTCTTCAAACTTGGCCCTTTTATGACTTGTGGACTTCAACTTCCAGAATTCCTCAGCAGTGTGCCTGGCTGAGGAATTCTGGGAATTGAAGTCCACAAGTCATAAAAGAGCCAAGTTTGAAGACCCCTGTTTTAATCTATGTAAAATATTGATATATCTACAGTTGTGTGCTTGCATCTTCATAGTTGGATGTTGTGATGACAATGGATCGGTTAGGTCAGAAATAGCATAAATTCTTCTGAATGTGAGGGATAAATAATATCTTGCTATCACACCAAAATTATGTTTCTTTTTTATAATATAGTATCATAGCTTATTTTCTTAAGAGAACCAGCTAATTATAAACAATTAAAACTTTATTTATATTGTTAGTCACACTTCTGGATAATCTCTGGCAAGAGCAGCATGGGGCAAATCCTTGCTCTCCTTGACCTCTCACCAACCTTTAATACAACTGACCATGTTATTCTTTTGTGCCGGCTATAGGGGCTGGGGCTGAGCAACAAGCAAAAGAGCAACAGAGCAAAAAGAGGTAGGGAGTGATGAGGAAAAAAGAAAAAAATCAAACAATCAGGAGATCCAGGAAACATATCCATGGACAGACATAAAAATCTTAAATGCTTATATACTAATGCTAAAAGCTTGGGGAACAAACAGGGTAAACTAGAAGCAATAGTACACAAGGGAGGGTATGATACAGTTGGTATTATACGGAAACCTGGTGGGACAAAACCCATGACTGGAATGGACTGATGGATACAAATTGTTCAAAAGAAACAAAACTACAAAAAGATGAGGGGGAGTTGCACTATATGAAAGAGTTGCAAGGAAAAGTATGTAAACCCTTTGGGATTATGTGGTTTTTTGCATGAATTGGCCATAAAATGCGCTCTAAACGTCATGTAAGTCACAACAATAGAAAAACACAGTCTGCTTAAAATAATACTACACAAACATTAGCTGTTGTCATGTTTTAATTGAAGATAAGATGGAAACATTCACAGTGCAGGGTGGAAAAAGTATGTGAACCTTTGGACTTAATAAGTGGTTGACCCTCCTTTGGCAGCAATAACCTCAACCAAACGTTTCCTGTAGTTGCAGATCAGACCTGCACAACGATCTGGAGTAATTTTGGACCACCCCTCTTCACAAAACTGTTTCAGTGTAGCAATATTCTTGGGGTGTCTGGTGTGAATCGCTCTCTTAAGGTCATGCCACAGCATTTCAATTGGGTTGAGGTCAGGACTCTGACTGGGCCACTACAGAAGGCGTATTCTGTTCGGTTGAAGCCATTGTTTTGTTGAATTACTTGTATGCTTTGGGTCATTGTCCTGTTGCATCACCCATCCTCTGTGGAGCTTCAGTTGGCGGACAGATGGTCGTATGTTTTCCTGAAAAATGTCCTGATAAACTCTGGAATTCATTTTCCCATCAATGACAACAATCCGTCCAGGCCCTTAGGCAGCAAAGCAGCCCCAAACCATGATGCTCCCTCCGCCATGTTTTATAGTGGGGATGAGGTTTTGATGTTGGCGTGCTGTGTCTTTTTTTCTCCACACATACTGTTGTGTGTTTTTCCCAAACAACTCAATTTTGGTTTCATCTGTCCACAGTATATTTTGCCAGTAGTGCTGTGGAACATCTAGGTGCTCTTTTGCAAACTTCAAACGTGGACAGATGAAACCAAAATTAAGTTGTTTGGGAAAAACACACAACACTATGTGTGGAGAAAAAATGGCACAGCACACCAACATCAAAACCTCATCCCCACTGTAAAACATGGCGGAGGGAGCATCATGGTTTGGGGCTGCTTTGCTGCCTCAGGGCCTGGACGAATTGTTGTCATTGATGGGAAAATGAATTCCAGAGTTTATCAGGACATTTTGCAAGAAAACGTACAACCATCTGTCTGCCAACTGAAGCTCTGCAGAGGATGGGTGATGCAACAGGACAATGACCCAAAGCATACAATTCAACAAAACAATGGCTTCAACAGAACAGAATACGCCTTCTGGAGTGGCCCAGTCAGAGTCCTGACCTCAACCCGATTGAAATGCTGTGGCATGACCTTAAGAGAGCGATTCACACCAGACATCCCAAGAATATTGCTACACTGAAACAGTTTTGTGAAGAGGAGTAGTCCAAAATTACTCCAGATCGTTGTGCAGGTTTGATCTGCAACTACAGGAAACGTTTAGTTGAGGTTATTGCTGCCAAAGGAGGGTCAACCAGTTATTAAGTACAAAGGTTCACATACTTTTTCCACCCTGCACTGTGAATGTTTCCATCTTATCTTCAATTAAAACATGACAACAGCTAATGTTTGTGTAGTATTATTTTAAGCAGACTGTGTTTTTCTATTGTTGTGACTTACATGACGTTTAGAGTGCATTTTATGACCAATTCATGCAAAAAACCACATAATCCCAAAGGGTTCACATACTTTTTCTTGCAACTGTATCTACTGAAATGCACACGATCAAAGATAAAAGCCTTCCAGAATTTATATGGGTCAATATAAAAGGGAAAAAAGTGACATTGCCATAGGGCTATACTACAGGCCACCCAACCAATCATAAGAAATAGATGGACTCTTTGCCAACCAGTTAACAAATGTATGTAGAAAGCATACCACAATAGTAATGGGAGACTTCAAGTACCCAGATATCAACTGGGAAACAAACACTGCAGTGAGCTGGAAATCAAACAGATTCCAAACCAACCTAGCCGACAACTTTGCCATTCAAAAGGTAGAGGAGGGAAGTAGAAATAAAGCTATACTGGACCTAATTCTTATTAATAGAGAAGAAGTGATAGAGGGAGTTGAAGTTGCCAGAACCTTGAAGGAAAGTGACCACGTCATACTCCCTTCGGGAGAAGGGCGGTATAAAAATTTAATAAATATAAATATAATACAAACACAAGCAATACAAAATAATTCAAACAATGTCTTAAACTTCAAAAGAGCTGATTTTAACAACTCAGAACCTAGGAAAGATTCCATAGATGAAAATCCTAAAGGGGAAAACAACTCAAGAAGCATGGGAAACTCTGAAAAATGCTATCATAAAGGCCCAGTCCAGCACAATACCACTGAAAAAGAAAAAACAAGAAAGTCAAGAAGAAAATAGCATGGCTGCACAAAGATCTCTCAAACAAACTGAAAGACAAAAAGGACAAGTAGAAAAAAATGGAAAGAGGGGCACATAACTATGGCTGACTACCAGAACATGCAATGACGAAGTCAGGAAAGCAAAGGCTCAGAATGAACAAAGGATAAAAATCAAGGATAATTATAAAAAATTCAACATATTAATAACAAGAAAAAAGTCAAGGAAACTGTAGGTCCGCTAAAGAGAGAAGATGGCAAGGAAGGAAGTAACAAGCAATAGGGAGAAAGCAGAGCTGCTTAACTCATTCTTTGCATCAGTCTTTACACAAAAATAAATTATAGCACAACATACCAAAAAAAAATACTGCAAAAGACAAAGTAGAAACGAAAATTAAAATAAGCAAGAAAATGGTAAAAGAACACCTATCTGACCTTGAATATAAATCACCAGGACCCAACAGATTACATCCCAGGATTCTGAAGAAGCTGGCAGATGTTATCTCAAAACCATTGCACCATATCTTTCAAAAATCCTGGAGCATTGGGGAACTACCTGAGGATTGGAAAAGGGCTGATGTGGTTCCCATCTTCAGGAAAAGGAAAAGGACGGATCCAGGAAACTATGGACCAATCAATCTAACATCAATATCTGGCAAGATCCTGGAAAAGATAATCAAGAAACAGATCTGCAAACAACTAGAAGCAAACAAAGTTATTAGTAGCCAGCATGGGTTTGTTAAAAACAGATCATGCCAAACCAATCTTATTTCGTTCTTTGATAAAGTGACTAAACTAGACCAGTGAAATGCTGTGGACGTAGTATACTTGGATTTCAGTAAGGCATTCGACAAAGTAAACCACAATTTATTCCCGGTAAGCTAAAAAAAGGTGGAATAGACAACATCACCATCAGATAGATTTGTAGCTGGCTGACAAACCATACTCAACGAGTAATTCTCAATGGTACTACATCCACATGGAGAGAAGTATGCACTGGGGTACTACAAGACTCCATCTTAGGCCCAGTACTCTTCAATATCTTCATCAATAACTTAGATGAGCAAATAAAAGTATTAGTACTGCTTTATAAAACCCTAGTGAAACCATACCTGGAATACTGCAAAAAAAATTGGTCACCATACAACAAAAAAGATGTTGAGACCTTGGAAAAAGTTCAGAGAAGAGCAATTAAGATGAACAAAGGCCTGGAGACTAAAACATATGAAGAATGGCTGCAGGATTTGGGTTTGGCTAGTCTAAAGAAAAGAAGAAAGAAGGGTGACATGATAGCAGTATTCCAGTATTTGAGAGGCTGCTCCGAAGAAAAGGGGCTCAAATTATTCTCTAAAGCACCAGAGGGCAGGACAAGAAACTGATCAAAGAGAGAACAGTCACTTGTCTGAGATGGAATAGGTTCTTCTGCTTGAGCGGATGGTTGGACTAGAAGACCTCCAAGGTTTCTTCCAGCTATATTCTATTCTAACACAAGTCTTATGCTGGGTCAGCTCATTTCTCCACAACCAGTTGATGGTGACAGGGAGTGAGAGATCCAGCCACATGATTCGGTACTCTCTCCTTTCCTAGACTGAGGTATCACCTGTGTATGGATGATATTCAATTTTATATCTCTAGCCCTGGTAACCCAAGTAATGCTATAGCTGCCTTCTAACCATGGCTGAAGGCTGTGGGAGCCTGGATGGAACAACAGGCTTCAACTGAACTCTACCAAGACCTAATAACTTTGGATGCATGAACTGTCAACATCTGGGAGTCTGACATCCTTTGTTCTGATGGGGTAGCACTATCGCAGCCAGACCTGGTCCACAACTTGGCAATTCTCCTGGGCTCACAACTCCTGCTCAAAGAGCAAATGGCAGTCACTGCTACGAAAGCTTTGTACAATATCTTGCCAGTCTGAGGTGAGATTGGCTCCCACCTTCCTGACTTCCACAAGAGCCAAAAGACCTAGCTTTGCTAGTTGACTTGGGGTCCCACTGAGGGAGTATTATATTGGAGATGGTGCATCTACTAATAGCAGTTCCCACCTCCCCCCATACATTCTGCTCCTTTCCTCCCCATCTTTTAGTTTAAGTTATAATTTATATTTCATTATGACTTTATTGTGACTTTACAGATTTGTATATATATTCATGGTCTTATTTTGATGTTGTAAGTTGTCCAGAATGCCTTCCAACAAGATGGGTGGCAAACAAATTTATTAAATGAGATAAGTAAATGATATACCTTCTCTTTAAAAAAATGAATTAATAAAATCCTGCATACTTAATTACAAAACAATCATAAGGTAAAGGTTCCCCCGCACATGCGTGCTAGTCGTTTCCGACTCTGGGGGCCGGTGCTCATCTCTGTTTCAAAGCCAAAGAGCCAGCGCTTATCCGAGGATGTCTCCGTGGTCATGTGGCCGGCATGACTAGATGCCAAAGGCGCATGGAACGCTGTTACCTTCCCACCGGAGTGGTCCCTATTTTTCTACTTGCATTTTTACGTGCTTTCGAACTGCTAGGTTGGCAGAAGCTGGGACGAATAACAGGCGCTCACTCTGCTACGCGGCACTTGGGATTCGACCCACCAAACTGCCGACCTTCTGATCGACAAGCTCAGCATCCTAACCCACTGAGCCACCGCGTGCCAATCATATACTTTGATAAAAGTTTCTTTTTCTTTTTGCATAAATACTAGATATTTCTATTTTTTTTCTTATTTCTGTCTGTTTAATTGGATTGTGGTCTCCTCTGTTAATGCCTTCTGTATTTCCATGTTTTTTGCTTTCCAGCTGCCTTCAATATAAACAAGTGTTCAACTTCCCTCCGCCCAGTACACTCCCACAGAGAGGGCCTCCTCAGGGTGCCACCGGTCAAAGAATGTCGACTGGTGGCCCCCAGGGGGAGGGCGTTCTCTGTGGGCGCGCCAGATTTATGGAACCATCTTCTGGTCGAGCTCCGGATGGCGCCTGACCTCCGCTCCTTCCGGCGCGATCTCAAAACCTACCTTTTTGAACAAGCTGGCCTGGCCTGATGGGATGGGGTTGGGTTGTATTAATCTGTTTTAATCTATTTTTAATGTGTTTTAACTTATTCATGGGCATTTGTTTAATCGTTTTAAATTTTTGTATCTTGTTTTTTAATATGTATTGCCCTGTTCACCGCCCTGAGTCCTCCGGGAGAAGGGCGGTATACAAATAATATGCCTCCATCTTTTTTTTTCCTGCCAAGGACATAAAACAACTTCAAGCCTGTCTTGAGCTTTTCTAAACTGCTGCCTGCTTGAACAGAAACTTGAATTTGTTTTTTAATGCCATTCTGCTGATGGTGATCAATAAGATGCAAGGCACTGAAACCACCCTCCCACTAGAGTAATAAAAGTATAAGATGTTAGATTGCATGGAAAAAAATGAATTTGCCTCCTTTTGAAATCTATAAAGTAGCACAGAATATGTGATTTGGGGAAGAACTATGCCTTGTAAAAACTGCATCAATTCAGAGTCTGCTTGAATGCATCCCTCCTGAATAAACTGAAAGATTAAGGCAAAGAATTAAATGGAGTTTAATTTGTAAAAGCTATTGTAACATTCATATAGCTCAGAACTTTAACAGTAATTAAAATAATTAATAAATTAATTTTAAATGTTAAACATTCTGAATGCAAAACATTAAGATAAATTCTGTTCCAGCTTAAGAAATGTTATGATGCTGTTCCAATCATTCTAAAAACTTCTGGACTTCGTGCTTGAGGTGGAAAAAATGAAACCTAATTTTGGGTTCTACTGATTAGATTGATTTGTTGTTATAGAAATGGCTAGTTTATACTATTATGGAAAAATAAAAAGTAGAGGCTTGATGTTAATGCATTGTTCTACTGCAACAGAGGAAGTTGGAAGTCAATGTCTTTTTTTTCTTTTTCCCTTCTCCCCCTCACTTTCCTTTCCCCTCCTCACCGTGTCCTATTTGCTTTGTATTTTGTATTTATAATGTAATAAAATGTATAAAAATAAAATTCTAGAAGTCATCCAAGCTTAAAATATTTGTTTTGAGCTGCAAATGAAATTATTTTAGGCTTGAAATATTTTTGAAATTATCAAAAAAATTCCAGTAACTTCAGATTGGCCAATTTTGAACTCATAATGTCTCAAATACTAAATACTTACATGCGTCTATAATTTGAGCGCCAAAGAATTGAGGCCTTTGAACTATGGTGTTGGAGAAGACTCCTGCGAGTCCCTTGGACTGCAAGGCGATCAAACCGGTCAGTCCTAGAGGAGATCAACCCTGACTGCTGTTTAGAAGGCCAGATCCTGAAGCTAAAACTCAAATACTTTGGCCACCTAATGAGAAGGAAGGACTCACTGGAGAAGAGCCTAATGCTGGGAAAGATTGAGGGCAATAGAAGAAGGGGACAACAGAGAATGAGGTGCCTGGATGGAGTCACTGAAGCAGTAGGTGTGAGCTTAAATGGGCTCCAGAAGATGGTAGAGGACAGGAAGGCCTGGAGGAACGTTGTCCATAGGGTCGCGGTGGGTCGGACACAACTTTGCAGCTAACAACAACAATAATTTGAAATGCCTACTCTGAATTGTAATTTTATTGCTAAATTTTGTTTTATTAATCTTGGTTTTAGAACCAGTAATGAAAATTGCAAGCATTATTTTTTAAATAATACAAGGTGACATATTTTTCCTTATTAAAAAACACATATTGATGCCAGGTATTAAAAGAATATCCTGCATTTAAAATGCTAAAACAACCAGAAAAAATAATATATAATTTCTTTAATACATTGTTACACTAACAAAAATCTGTTTTCTTTTTATAACTTTATTAATATTACATTATACTAACTAAACTAATGCAAAATATAAAAAAGTAAAAAGTGCAACGATAAAATAGAAAAAGAAGTTACTTCCCCTCTTGTCCCAGCAAGTTTAAATTGTATTATCAAAATTTCTTAAAATACAACAATGAATCTCTTCACCCTGATATCTCATCTCATTCTTTATAAACAGATCTTTAAAACCTCATCTATCCAATCAATAAAAGTCAATTAAGTGTTACCAGAAATAACTACCCATCCTTTATAAGCTTAATTTAATAGACCCACATGAATTCCTTTTTATGTTTATATTTCATTATTCAATATATCCCCCATACCTCTTCAAATCTATTCAGAAAAATCCAATAAAAGTTACCAGGGATAGCAACACAACTGTTTTAACCTTAATCAGATAGATCTAAAATAGAGCAAATGAACTCTTTCACAGGTCTCATTTATATATAAATAAAATCTATTTAAACTTCATTATCTCTTCCTGGTCAGAATAAAAATACATTAAAAATTCCCAGAAATAGCAACCTTTCCATTTTAACCATGGTCAAACAATTTACATTCCCTCCCCTTGCTCCTAACTTAATCTTTAGTCATCTCAAATAGTGTCCAACTACTTGGTTTCTTTTCATTTTTTCTTTGTTTCTTCTCACGGAACTGACTGACAATATTAGGAAATCCCTTTTGTACATCCAACATAAAATAAAATTATCCAATACAATTTTTGGCCTACTATTTGTATGTCTTTTTGCATTATTAAGAAAAAGTCTTTTTAAATTATCAAAAAATCAACCATTTAAATCAATATCACCCTTGTCCAGTAAAATTTGTCCCTCTTTGGTAACATCTACTCTATCTATAATGGCAATAAATGCAAAGTTCTCTCAATGCATCCATTGTTAAAAGGTTCTGCATAATCAGATCAAGTTCAAGTATAGTTGCATTTTTTAATTATAATCTTTTTTGGCTTCTGGCATTCTCTAGTCTCCAATCTTCAAAGCCCCATCTTATCATTTCTTCTAAATGCAAAAACATAGTTTCCCATGGGAAGGATCCTTATACAGTAGTACCTTGGTACTCAATTGCTTCAAAACTCGTCAAATTTGATACTTGACACATTTTGATGTGAAAATGTTGTCCCAGTACTCAAATGTGCTCAGTACTTGAATACTTTGATTTGGTGCTCAATGTACTACAATAGGAAGAGGGGAACGGATAGGAAGTTGATAGTGCAAGGAAGATCATTGCAAAAGGAAGTGGGGGCCAACCACAAAGGGCAGACAGGAAATTGACCATGTTGGAAAGTAATTGACATAGGAAAAGGGCCAGACAGGAAGCTTTTCCCAGCGGAAACAAAGAGTCACATGATAAGTTTATTTATTTTATTTATTTATGTATTTATTATTGGGACTTATATGCCGCCCTATCTCCCGAAGGAATCAGGGTGGCTAACAACAATAACATACAATAAATACAGAAGTTAAGATAAAATTAAAATTAAAGGCCTCTGTACAATAAATTAAAATTAAAATTAAAATAAATTAAAAATTAGAGTAAAAAAATTAAAAACATAATTAAAATCCCTGTCAGTCCAGGTCAGCCAGGTGGAAAAGGAGTGTTTTAAAGCCGCGGCAAAAGGACTGGAGATCTTGGGCCATCCGAAGCTCAGGGGGGAGCTGGTTCCACAGGGCTGGCGCTCCCACAGAGAAGGCCCTTCCCCTGGGGGTCGCAAGCCGACATTGTCTAGCCGACGGTACCCTGAGGAGGCCTTCTCTGTGTGAGCGTACTGGGCGATGGGAATTCGTTCCCGGCAGCAGATGGTCCTGCAAGTATCCCGGGCCTAAGCCATGTAGGGCTTTAAAGGTAAGTACCAGCACCTTAAATCTCACGTGGAGGGCAACCGGTAACCAATGCAGCTCACGCAGGAGGGGTGTAATATGGAAGTATCGGGGTGCTCCCATCACTACCCGTGCAGCCGCACTCTGCACCAGCTGAAGCCTCCGGGTGGTCTTTAAGGGCAGCCCCATGTAGAGAGCATTGCAGCAATCTATACGGGAGGTAACGAGTGCGTGGGTGACTATGCGTAGGGCATCTCGGTCCAGAAAGGGGCGCAACTGGTGTACCAGGCGAATCTGGGCAAATGCCCCCCTAGCCACGACTCCAATATGATCTTCAAAACTGAGTCGTGAATCCAGGAGGATGCCTAGATTGCATGCTCTATCAATGGGAGGTAACATCTCTCCTCCTATAACCAAAGATGGAACCTCTTGGACTAAACGAGATGCCGGTACGTAAAGCCACTCAGTCTTGGCCAGGTTGAGCCGGAGCCTGTTCTTTCCCATCCAAATCTGTACCGCTTCCAGGCAACGGGACATCACATCGAGGGCATCACTGTGTTAGTTCGGGGTGGAGATGAAAAGCTGGGTATCATCAGCATATTGATGATACCTCACCCCGAAGCCACGGATGATCTCTCCCAGCGGCTTCATATAGATGTTGAACAGGAGGGGCGAGAGTACCGACCCCTGAGGCACCCCACAACTAAGGGGCCTAGGGGTTGACCTCTGCCCCCCTGCCAACAGCATCTGCGAACGGCCGGAGAGGTAGAAGGAGAACCACCACAGAACGGTGCCTCCCACTCCCAACTCAAGTCGACGCAGCAAGATACCGTGGTCGATGGTATCAAAAGCCACTGAGAGATCTAATAGGACCAGGACAGAGGAATAACCCCTATCTCGGGCCCGCCAGAGATCATTCACCAGCGCGACCAATGCCGTCTCCGTGCTATACCCGGGCCGATTGGTACGGATCCAGATACTCAGTTTCCTCCAGAACCAAAGGGAGCTGCCGTGCCACCACGCTCTCAACGACCTTCGCAAGAAAGTGAACGTTGGAGACAGGACGGAAGTTATTTAAAATAGCTGGATCCAATGCAGGTTTCTTAAGGAGGGGCCTTACCACCGCCTCTTTCAAGGCGGCAGGGAAGTACCCTTCACTTAGTGAGGCATTGATAACTGCTAGGATCGTGTAACCTCCCAAGAGGCATAGACCAGCCAGGAGGGACACGGGTCCAACAAACACATGGCAGCACTTAATTTCCCTATGATCCTGTCCACTTCATCTGGAGTCACAGGATCAAACTCTTCCCAAATGTTCTCGGCCAAACTAATCATTTTCCTCTCGTCAGATACTGCCCAGTCAGAGTCCAGACCAGCCCGAATATGAGCAATTTTGTCCACCAGATATTTACTAAATTCCTCGGCCCGTCCTCGTAAGGGGTCCTCTCCCATCCCTTGATTTAAAAGGGAGCGGATCACCCTAAACAGGGCGGCCGGGCAGTTATCTGCGGACGCAATGAGGGTGGTGAAGTAAGCGTGCTTTGCCACCTCCATTGCCACAAGATAAGATCTAGAAAAGGATCTTAACTGTGCTCGGTCAGACTCGGACCGACTGGTTCTCCAAATGCTCTCTAGGCCCCTTCTCCGTTAGGTGGTTTGTTTGCTATTCATCATTTTTAGTACTTGCCATACCTCCTGGAACCAATTAACCATAAATACCAAGGTACAGCTGTATTTAATTTCAAAATGTTATTTTATTAAATCTATTTGGACCCTTCATTCTTTTAAAACATTCTAAAATCAACATTCAAACTACCTCTTTGCTGTTAATTCTGAATTAAAAAAACATTCTTAACATTCTTAAATTTCCTTCAGAAAGGATTAGAAGATACTTTGAAAGACGCTGAAGATTCAGAAAAATCCTGGCATAGAAAAATGAGCCCTATCAAATAAGATGCAGTTCAGTAGTGGAAAAAGTGAGATCTTGTACTTAGGCAGAAAAAAACAAATGCACATGTATAAAAGAAAAAGTACCTGGCTCAACAATAGTAGCTGTGAGAGGGGTCTAGGTGTCCTAGTGTACCACCACTTCAGTATGAGCTTGCAGTGTGCCACAGATGACAAAGAAGCCAATGCAGTTTTCAGCTGCAATAACAGAGGAATATCATCAAAATCATGAGAAGTGATAATACAATTCTATACTGTACTAGTGAGGTCACACTTGGACCATTGAGTCTAGTTCTAGTTGCGTGACATGATAGCAGTTTTCCAGTACTTGAGGAGCAGACACAGAGACAAGAGGGTTGACTTATTCTCCAAAGCACCTGAAAGCAATGCAAGAAACAACAGGTGGAAGCTTTTTAAAGTACCTTTCCTGGAACTAAGGAGAAATTTGTTGACAGTGACAGCAATTAACCAATGGAACAGCTTGCTTCTCAGAATTGTGGGTGCTGTATTGCTGGTAGTTTTCAAGAAAAGATAGTTCTTTGTCCAGGATGATGTGAGTGTTCCTGTGTTGGACAGGAGGTCAGGCTAGGGACCTCCAAGGTCCCTTCCAACCCTATGATTCTATCATTTCAGTTGTAACATCACTGCTTCTTCAGACAATTTGGAATGTCCTCACTGGAAGTCAGCAAAAGTCAATTTTCTCACCCTTAATTTTTATTCTTTACTTTCAGATATTTTTTCTCAAGACAATTTTAATTTACATGAATTTAGTTCATCAATCTCAATGGAATTAGCTGCCAGGAACTTTTTTCTTTCAGTTAACTGACCCACAATTTAGAACAGAGAAGAAAATAATTATAAATTCAAAGTACAATACTGTTACAAACATATAATTCACTCAAATAAAGTGCAAGCAGAAGAAAATATATTTTCAAAATTGAATTCAAATTGGTGAAATCATAATTTATTCTTCTTATATAATTTTAAATTCATACTGTAATTATATATGTGCCTTGAATCTTTGAAACTACATAAAGTTCATATAGATTATTGTAGAAGATCCAAGAATGAACTTCTTTTTTTTACTCATAAATAAGGTACAATTCACAATTTAGTATTGTAGTGTTAAAAAAAATCAAAAAGTTTCTATAACTTAAGGGTTAGAGTATATGAATTCTAGTAGCAAGACTGCAAATTCTTGCAAATACTCTTATTAAAAACTAGATACAATCTACTACTATTGATTAAAAATAAATGAAATATTGGTAAATTAAGAGTATAATAAGGTTTGGTGGATGAATAAGGCAAATACTCCGACTGGGCAGAGTCTGACGATGAGGACACGGGCAGTCTTGTCGATGTTATCTGGGAGGAGTTCGACCCTGTGACTCCTGAAGATCATGGGGAAGCTGAGCTCCACCACGTGTTTGTTGGACCCGTGTCCCTCCTGGCTGATTTATGCGGCCTGGGATGGGACACGAGGCTGGCTCCAGGCAGTGATAACTGCTTCTTTGAGTGAGGGTAGTTTTCCCGCCACCTTGAAGGAGGCGGTGGTGAGACCCCTCCTCAAGAAGCCTGCCTTGGACCCAGCAATATTAAACAACTTTAGTCCGGTCTCCAACCTTCGCTTCCTTGCAAAGGTTGTTGAGAGCGTGGTGGCGCAGCAGCTCCCTTTGTTCTTGGATGAAGCTGATTATCTAGACCCGTACCAATCGGGCTTCAGGCCTGGGTACAGCACGGAGACGGCATTGGTCGCGCTGGTGAATGATCTCTGGCGGGCTCAGGACAGGGGTTGTTCCTCTGTCCTAGTCCTATTAGACCTCTCAGCGGCTTTTGATACCATCGACCATGGTATCTTGCTGCGACGTCTCAGGGGGTTGGGAGTGGGAGGCACAGTTTTTCAGTGGTTCTCCTCCAACCTTCTGGGACGTTCGCAGTCGGTGTTGGCAGGGGGGCAGAGGTCAACCTTGAAGCCTCTCATTTGTGGAGTTCCTCAGGGATCGGTCCTCTAGCCTCTCCTGTTCAACATCTATATGAAGCCGCTGGGTGAGATCATTCGTGGTTTTGGAGTTGGGTATCATCAGTATGCTGATGATACCCAGCTTTTTATTTCGACCCCAAACCACCCCAGTGATGCCCTCGACGTGATGTCCCGTTGCCTGGAGGCGGTCCGGGTCTGGATGGGGAGGAACAGGCTTCGGCTCAACCCTGACAAGACTGAGTGGCTGTTCGTGCCTGCATCCCGGGAAATTCAGATTACTCTATCTCTTGCCATGGGGGTGAGTTATTGCCCCCCGTAGATAGGGCGCGCAACTTGGGGGTCCTCCTAGACTCACAGCTCTCTTTAGAAGATCATATTGGAGCTGTGACTGGGGGGCCTTTGCCCAGGTTCGCCTGGTGCGCCAGTTGCGGCCCTATCTGGACCGGGATGCCTTGCAGACAGTCACTCATGCGCTCGTGACCTCTCGTCTGGACTACTGTAATGCTCTCTACATGGGGCTGCCCTTGAAGACCACTCGGAGGCTCCAACTGGTGCAGAATACAGCTGTGTGAGTTGTGTTGGGAGTCTCCCGATACTCCCATATTACACCTTTGCTCCGCGAGCTGCATTGGCTGCCGGTTGCCCTCCGGGTGAGATTCAAGGTGTTGGTAATGACTTACAAAGCCCTACATGGCATGGGTCTGGATTACCTACGGCAACACCTGCGGCCGGCGTCAACTTCCCTCCATCCAGTGCGCTCCCACAGAGAGGGCCTCCTCAGGGTGCCTCCGATCAAAGAATGTCAACTGGTGGCCCCTAGGGGGAGGGCGTTCTCTGTGGGCGCGCCAGACCTGTGGAACTGCTTGCCGGTCGAGCTCCGGATGGCCCCCGACCTTTGCTCCTTCCGGCGGGATCTAAAAACTTATTTATTTGAGCAATCCGGCCTGGTTTGATGGGTTTGGGGGTTGGGGTTTTAACATGGTTTTTAATTATTGTATATCGGGCATAATATTTAATTGTTTTTTAACTTTTTTACTTTGTTTTTTAATATTTATTGTCCTGTACACCGCCCTGAGTCCTTCGGGAGAAGGGCGGTATAAAAATTTAATAAATATTCCTATGGGATTACTCTCATGAAAAATATACTTCAAAGACAAGTAAAAAATGAGAATCAACAAATTCAGAATTTTACAAAATTGGGACTCTAAATGGATTCTGCCCATCCATACATGAGACAAAACATGTAATTGACTAAAGGTGAAATCTTATTTTTTTAAACATAAAAACTTTCTAATTACTAGTCACCACTAGTGATTACATGGACACAAACCACATTCTTTTTTTGGCAACAATAGGAAGTGGTTTACTGCTGTCTTCTCCCAGGATATTTTTCAATTGCCTAGTCTAATTTACAAGTCCTGGCATTCTCTATTAAATCTTGTCTTCAAGTTCAAATGGAAATCTCAGTGCATACAGTGACTTTAAATATATAATGAATGAATGAACCTTTATTGTCAAAGTACAACCTTGTATACATTGAGATTAGCTGAGCCTCCCTTCGTGCTCCCACCCCCCAACTCATAGTGACAAGAAATTCAATTTTAAGGGATGTAACTTTAAATACCCTCCAAATGCTTCTACATATATTGTCAAAAATAATCATACAATGCTTCTTGGTATATTAGAAGCACTTGAGCTTGCCTTTTTACTGTGATGAAGAAGAAACATATTTAAAAGGAGACTGTTACAGGGGACAATGCAAATAAACTCACCTCCATCAATTTTCATTCTACCCAAGATGATCTGTCGCCAAGAAGCGACTTCGTCACTGCTATTCCGCCAAGTAGTATTTCCAGGCGGCGGGCAAGGGAAATAAGAACGGCTCCAGAATCAGCTTTCTCCAAAATTTGTAAACGCCAGCGCTAACAGAGGCTTCCGCTCACAGGTTGTGTCTCGCTATCTCAAATGCTATGGGGACTTGGAGCTCAACGACTGAGAGATAACTAGGATCGCCTCAGAAAGGGTGATGCACATCTACGCTGACTCCTTAGGTGCCATCCGAACATCACTGTTCCACACCAGGTGCCTGCCCAGGCCTCACCGTTAACTCGATTCCTTTTCTTCAGCACCGCTTCTATTTAGCTGGCAGCCACTTGCTTCTCGACCACAGGGCGGGAAAGCCGTTAACAGCCCCACCTAACGAGCACGTTTGTCAGCTCCGACAGCTCATCGCCTTGAGACCAAACTTACCATTTTCAGAGTCACTGAACCCAACCAGCAACGCCTCCTGCCATTTGAGAGAACATCCTATTCCCGCCCACAATGACCGGATGTATTGGTCACATGATCCAGCTCGAGTGGCTGTCTCTGAAGAGAGTAAAAGTTGGGAGACCTGGCAGCCGGAACGGTAGATTCGTGGGGGCGTATCATAAAGCAGCGTTATCTTAATCCTATCCTACCGTACATTATTCTAATACATACGCATCTTAAAACTACACCAAATAGAACTTCATAATAGAAAAAAAGTATTTCTTTCCCCTCCATTATTAAAAATTACTCTATTTGAATCATTTTGAAAATGTTTTTTTTAAATTACATGGGCACGTATAGGATTCCAAAATTAGATTTAGATGAAATTGGAAACAGCCAACTTTTTATGTTGCTTTGCTCCATTCGGCAAGAACAAGACAAGAACATCCCGAAATGTCTACTCTAGGATAACAGGCGGAAGCCAAGGCGGGTTTACGTGGCAACGCTCGAATCATTCAAGAGGATCAAAGCCGGGGCTTTCCAGCGGTAATCTAATTGGTGTGTAAAAGAAAAGGACTCTACATAAATAGAGTACTATTAAGCCAATTGCCCCTCTTTCCGTGCACACTTGGAGTGCATTTTTTTTTGTCTAGTGCAGAGTTCAATAATCCGCAATACGTTGATTTTAGAGATCGACGATTTGATGCAACAAATGCTAAATTAGAACAGAGTTGGAAGAGGTTTTTATACCTTCCTCTCTGCTCAGTACAAGAATGGAATGCAAATTAAAATGCTGTATATCAAATAGGAAAAGATTGCAAGGTCCCAGTCCCTTACTTAAACTTGAGATACCATATCAATCTAATCAGATAACCCAAGCTGAGACTTCTTGAGTAAGCTGTCATAGTTCTGATAGATGAGTCCCATTAAAGAACTTCAAGGTAAGAATTCTTCCATAAAGAACATTTTATTCAGAAAACAAAGTATCAGCACTACATAGTTGAACCCAAAACTAAATTCCCTTCCCCCAGATAACGAGTTGCAATTCCCACCCCCTGGAAGCAGCTGTAAATCACATTCTCCAATTAGCCTGAATCACGGGGCAGCTTAGCGCTAGTGTCAAAAACGTCCACAAACTCCTCGCATACTGACGCCAAGTTCACCACTTGTGTCCGGTGGATTCCAGTGACTTGGATGCCCAGAGCATCAAGCCAATCAAGCCCAATTAAGCTCGTTCACTGGCCCTCCACCACAATCATATCCAGGGGCCCTGAAAACCCCTTGAATTTAACGGCCAATGTGGCCTCGCCTTTGATGGCAATTCGAGAGTTTTGGAAATCAGTCAGGATTATGTTGGATGACCTAAGCTTGGCTCACCTCTTGCTGCGGTTTCAGATGAAACAAGGTTTCGAGGGAAATGATGGACACGGCTGAACCAGTGTCCAGTTCCATCCTGCAAGGGATGCCTTGCAGCTTGACTTGAAGTCGCAGCTTGGGCTTAAGAGGGCGGCGAGCTCCTGTACGGCAAATGCTCTGACGGCTTGAGCAAAACCCTACACTAAGCTACCCTGGGACCTCTCCTGATCAGAATGTCCAATTGGCGGTCCTTCTGTCGACCTCTACAGACTGAAGCAATGTGGCCGGTCTTCCCGCAGGCTCGACATGTGGCTGTCTGGAACCTGAAGTCTGTACGTTGGTGGTGGCCGCCATAACCCGGACATCGAGGAAAGGAAACTGCCTTGTAATTAGTCCTTGGTTCTTTGTTGTTGTGCCATTGGACTTTGTCAACTTTGTGCTTGCAGTTGACGTCTTCTGCAAGTTTGGTGTTCTTGTGATGGATGGCCTCCTCGTGTTGAGTGCTTTTGGCGGGTCACATGGCTTTCACGGTCCCGCCAGTGGCTTCATCTGCCATGATTTCTTTCAAAGCTTCCTGGAGTGAGAGAGTCTCTTTCACAAAGAGTTTCTGCTGCAGCTCTCTGCTCCGAAGTCCACAGACGAGTCGGTCTCGAAGCCTTTCTTCTAAGTCCAAAAATTGACACAGGCACAAAGCTTGTCTTAACACCGCAATGAATTCCGTTGCCATTTCTTCAGGCTACTGAACTCTTTGTTCAAAGGCATGCCTCCAAGCTATCACCGATAACTTTGGGCTGAAAGTGGTCGCCGAGCCGTTTCTTCAGGTCCACGTACATAACAGACTCCAGCTGCACCAGTGCAACCAAGTTTTCTGTGATATTGAAGGTTGCAGGCCTGCAGACACACAGAAGCGTTGCGGCCTTCAGGCCATCTTCGGTGACCTGGTTGGCACGGAGGTAGTTTTCGACCCTTGAGATGTATGACGCCCATCTCTCCGGGTGAGTAACATCAAACTCCTCAAGCTTTCCGACTTTCGCCATCTTCAGGAAGTCTTTGCGGCTTGGGCCTCTCGTTGCTTCTTCCTGCTTCTTCGTAGGCCCTGGGACTGGTCTGCAGGGCTGGTGGTCGCTAGCGTTGCGTGCTAGGCCGACCGAGGGAGGAGAATGCTTTCCCTGCCAGGCGCCTTGGCTGGCCTCACCCCCTAGTGACTTTCAGCTCTTCCGAAGAAGCAGGATCCCACCTTCATCACCAGTGTTGTGTAGTGGGTTTCTTGGAAGCAGGAGGCGAGACAAGAAGGTTCAAACAGGAACATTGCTTTATTGTAGTAATAGGAACAGAACTAGTAACCAAGGCTTCTACGCAGCTCTTTATGCAGCTGGCCACAAGGCAGCGGCTAATAGGTTTGAAGGAACCTATTCCCGCCCCAGAGCCAATCAATGGTGGTCCTGGAGACTGCATGTCTGGGCAGCCTGCGACCATTACACAGACTCCCTGATTAAGCTATCTCAAACAGCATTCAAAGACACATGGAACAGTTCAAATAAAAGGCCCAATACATTACAAGTTTGTGTCCTTGAATCCCCATGGAGTTGCATTATTATTGTTGCTAGCTGAGCTCAAGCATTCACCCCATCCCCCCTTCTATATCTGATTCCTAAACAACAGAAAAAGCACACTGAAAGCAGAGTAAAAATGGTTGCGATATCCCTTAGTTGTCAGAGCAGGAACATCCATTGTCACAGCATTGACACAAGCAGCACTTTATTTGATCAAATTAAGCAGCTGGGTGGTCAACAATCTGGAACACTGGGAGAGTTATGTCCAGAAGTCCCACGCCTTAGAAAGTTGGTAGCTGCGTGCAGATCAAGTCAGCAAAGACGGGCTGAAGGCCACGACCCTCCTTTGTGTGTGCGGCCCAGCCACCTTCGATATTGCTGAGAATTTGGTCACCCTGGCGCTTCTAGAAACCGTCACGTATGCTGACTTCAAGAAGAAATGGTGCAATCATTTTGAGACTAAGCTATCGGTGATAGTGTGGAGGCATGCCTTCAAACAACGCAAACAACCCGGTGAGTCAGCGACAGAATTCATTGCAGCACTTTGCCAAGCATTGCAACTCTGAAATTTCTCCGACCTAGAGGAGCGACTAAGAGACCCCTTAGTCTGTGGACTCAGGAACAGACAGCTCCAACAAAAACTCTTTGCGAAGGAGACTCTCTCACTTCAAGAGGCCTTAAAGGAGGTCATGGTGGACAAAGTCACTGGAGGGGCTGTGAAGGCATTGCAGCCCTCCAAAAGTGCGCCATCTACAGAAACAGTCCACCACGAGGACGCTGAATGGGTGGAAGACACCGACTCCGACCACAAAGTCGGCAAGATTCAGCAGCACCACGAAAGAGGAATGAGGCCAGCTGACAAGGCAGTTCTGTTCCCAAGATGGCTGCAGAGGCCGCCATCAATGCGCAGATTGCCGTTTCAGAACAGCCACGTGTCGGGCGTGTGGAAAACCAGGCCACATTGCTACTCTGTCGAGGGCGTCAGAGGGACCACCAGCCAGACGAGTGATTCAGGAGAGGTACAGGGGCCCTGGGGCAACACCGAGTATGGTTCTGCTCCCGCTGCCGGAGCATTTTCCGCACTAGTGCCATGGACCTCTGAAACAGAAGATGCTACTGCAGGTCAAACATCAAGGGGTTCCATGTAAAATGGAACTGGACACAGTCTCTGCTGTGTCCATCATCTCCATCAGAACTTTTTGGCTTGTTTGCAGCCATAGCAACAGATGGGTCAAGCTATGACCATCTAATATTCTACTTACTGATTTCCAGAATTCCAGGGTGGCGGTCAAGGGCGAGACCACCCTTGCAGTGAAATTCAAGGGGTTTTCAGGCCCACTAGACGTTGTTGTGGTAGATGGCCAGCATACAAGCCTCATAGGGCTCAATTGGTTCGATGCATTGGGCATCCAAGTGACCGGCATTCACCGGACTCAAACAACAGATTTGTCTTCCATCTGCAAGGAATTCGCAGATGTTTTCGGCCCAGGTTTGGGAAAGTACAAGGGCCCTCTGATAGCTTTTAAACTTGATGCCCAGGTCGTGCCAATTCAGGTTAAGCCCCGCTGTGTGCCGTTTGCATTAAACCATAAAATCGATGCAGAGCTGGACAAGCTTGTTAGGGGGTTTTGCAGCTCGTGGACAGTGGGGAGTGGGAGACCCCCACTGTAATGCCACTCAAGGCCAATGGAGAGGTACAAATATGTGCTGACTACAAGTGTACCATTAACAGGGCACTGCAGCAGCACGCATACCCTGTCCCAGTCAGCCATATTCTGGTGTCATTGCAAGGTGGCTGCATGTTCGCTAAATTAGATTTAGCACAGGCCTACCAACAGTTGCCAGTGGATGAGGCCACAGCAGCCACCTAAAATATTGTTACGCACAAGGGGGACTTCCAAGGTCAAGCACCTTCAATTTGGGGTGAGTGTAGCTCTGGGGATTTTTCAAGGGATCATGGAGCGCACGCTCAATGGTATTCGGGGGTCTGCCCCTACTTCGATGATGTACTCATCGCCGGGGAGTCCACAGAAGTTCTAGCTGAGCGGCTTAGAGCCATCCTTCAGTGGTTCCGTGCTGCAGAATTTAGACTAAAAAAAGACAAATGCAAGATTGGGGTTCCATCCACAGAATTCCTTGGGTTTCGGATCGATGCTGAGGGCATCCATCTTGCAGAGTCAAAGCTGAAAGCGATTCAGCTGGCACCAAGCCCTAGGTCCAAGGGAGAGCTTCAAGCCTTCTTGGACCTCCTAAACTTTTATCATTCCTTCCTTCCTTACAAGGCCACAGTGGCAGAGACGCTACACTGGCTCTTAGACAAAAATATTCACTGGCTCCACAAAAGGAGTTTCCAGGCAGTCAAGGCATTGTTGTCCTTGAACTCGGTGCTCATGCACTTTAACAAAAAGCTGCCAGTTTGCATCGCGTGTGATGCATCCCCATACAGGGTTGGAGCTGTGGTAGTCACGGATGGAAGAGAGTCACCCATCGCCTATTACTCGAGGACCTTGTCCTCAGCAGACTGCAATTATGCGCAAATTGACAAAGAGGCCTTAGCCATCATGGCCGGGGTTAAGAAGTTCCATGACTATATGGGAGGTAGGCTTGTTCACAATGGACAAGCAGACACCTCAAATTCTGTTGCCATGAATGTTGAGGTGGTCTATCTTCCTTTTGGCCTATGACAACAGGCTGGTTCACAAACCCGGCAAAGAAATGGGCCACACAGACGGCCTTAGCAAATTGCCCTTGCTGCACGTGGAGCCCGATCTGGCTCCAGCTGCACACATTTTAGCAATAAAAGACTTGCTAGAGTTTCCCCTACATGCGGGAGACGTCGCTGCAGAAACAGCAGTCGACAAAATCCTAAGTCGTGTGTTGGCTTGCAGTTGAGGTCAGGAAGACTGGCATGGTTGGGACCACTCAGGACTGGTATTTATAGGTGACAAGTTATTTTCACCTCTACCCACTCTCCAGGAACAATGATCAGAGACAGGTAGTAGGGCAGCCTGGGCCTGTACTGGAATAGAAGACAAAACCTGCTCCAGATGATGCAAATACTAAGTAACATTCTTCTACACTGACATTTTTGAACCTTCATGTAACAAAAGCCTCCCATCCATCATTTCAAACAGGACAAGGCAAATTTCCCAGAGTTGAGGCCTGTATTGAAATGGCCTCACCACTAGATGTCACAACCTGTCCAGGCATTGTGTACCATCCACAACATCAGCCAAAACCAAAACACATAACTTCTCCCCCTCTCAACATTCATTTCCTTCGTGTACCTGCCTGCCCCATTTCAGCCTCCCATGTGCGTTCTCTTCTATCAACTTTATGAGTAATTTTTCCCCTTTTACTATTAATCTTTCTTTCCAACTTCCAAAATTATTCATAAGTCTCTTCTCCTTCTTACTAACAAATTCGGTTAACTACAGGGAGGGAAACCCCACCCTCCTCCCAGCTTCCACTAACATTCTCTTCTCTCCATCCAACATCCACCACGTCTCTCGTATCAACTTTGCTATGTCCATCCAAAAACAATCTGGCTGAACCTTTATCTGGAATTCTATCACTTCAAGTTCTAATCAGATTAGTTTAGTGCTGTTAACAGCTGGGCAGGTTTCAAATCAGCTGATTTTCCCCCCCTAGCTCAGTCCTTTTGTTATTCCACAATCAACATTCATGAAGAGATTTAAAAAACTTATTTTTCAGTACAGCTTCACAAAAGAAAAGAAAACCTTAATAAGGTATGCTAAGTTAATGTACTGAATATATATGTGTGTGTCTCTCTCTGTGTGTGTGTATGCAAAGACTGAAATTAGAGCATCAAACCTTTTGAAAATATTTACAAATCTAAGCAAAACAATTCAGAATCATTTTCCTAAGGTTCTTCCTTAAAGGGTTTCTAGGTCTTTTTATCAAGATCGAGGCTACCTAGGCCCCCCTTTTTATCTCAGACAGACCCTGCCTGATAACAGACTGAAACTCAACAAGCACTCTCCCTGTCGCTCCAGAGCAGACCTCTAACAATTTGTCCATCTCATTCTTTCATTCATGCAAACAGCACTTCCCACCTCCCCCTAATTCCAGAATGTTTTTTTCTACTTCTACTTCTTCTGTGTTCTTGTTTCCTCCTACCTTCCCTGGGACGAGATGGAAGTCTCCTTAAACATTCAGGGTTCAGACAAACTCAGGTCTGCTGGGCTGGCTAATTTAAAAGTCACCAGACACAATGGGTCTGAGAGCGCTCTTGACTTTATCTTTTGGTCACACCAGTTTTCCTGGATGTCATGCCTGAAGGTTGTGAGTTACAACGTTATTCATTCATAGAGAGTTTTAATGAAAAACAACCTTGAAGAAAAAAAAACTTTCAAGTCCCTGTTTGGTTCGCCAGAAATATAAGGTCCCAGTCCCTTACTTAAACTTGAGATACCATATCAATCTAATCAGATAACCCAATCAGAGACTTCTTGATCAAGCAGCACCTTACTTGATCAAATTAAGCAGCTGGGTGGCCAACAATCTGAAACACTGGCAAAGTTATGTCCAGAAGTGCCACGACTTAGAAAGTTAGTAGCATTGCTTTATAAACTTTGTTAGCCAATGAAAATTAAACAGCAGAGCCATTACATCATAAAGAAGACATCAATCATTTCTCTACACTCCCTTATTCCCTCCTTCAGTATATCACGTCTATATACGTTTTCCAAGCTTGCATGAAATTTCTCTGGTGCACAAGCTGATTACAAAAAGCAAGAAAGCAACAGTTAGACTAAACAATTTCCCTTTGTTCCAGAACCCTTCAAGATCAAAGAATATGGGACAACCCAGAAGAAGATGGACAGACAACATCAAAGACACATTACAGCATCATTAAATAACATTGATTGAAACCACCAGAAGAGCAAGAACCCGAACTTTGTATCTTTCTTGACATCAGAAGCAGTAAAGTGGAAGTAAAGAAGATGTCAGACAAATGGCTCTTTGATGATGCTACTTATTTTGGATAATGAAACAATCTCACAAAGCACAAAGGACTCCTAATTTAAACCCTGAGCTACAAATATTCTTTATCAGATGGCTCTCTAACTCTGCCTGGGGACCTCTAATGAAAGAAATCCCCTAAATATCTAGCTTTTTTCAGACTTTTCTGCAGTCACATTGCTCTATAAAAGTTCTGCATTCTATTTATTAACCTATACAAATTGTTTTACATTTTATTTTGTTTTCTGGCTGTTATTTTGTTGTTGTTGTTGTTGTTGTTGTTGTTGTTGTTGTTAGCCACTCATCTTCCAGTCATCTCCTTCAGAACTCTGGATGTTGTCCATCAGGTCGCAGTGATTTACATTCATGAAGATCAAATAGGTGTTCTCTAACCATTTTTTTCTTATTTTACTTTTTATTTTTAGTCTCTCTTTTACAGTTTGGTTTTTGGTAGGTTGTGCTATAGTTTCTTTTTGTGTGAAGACTGATACAAAGAATGAGTTAAACAGATCTGCTTTCTCTCTACTGCCTGTTACTTCCTTGCCATCTTCTCTCTTAAGTGGACCTACTGTTTCCTTGACCTTTTTCTTGTTATTTTCTTATTATTTATATGTTGAAAGAAACTTTCTTATTATCTTTGACTTTAGTTGCAAGTCTTTGTTCATTCTAAGCCTTTGCTTTCTTGACTTCATCTTTGTAGATTTGGGCTGATACTCTGCCTTAGTTATATGTCCCTCTTTCCATTTTTTGTACTTGTCCTTTCAGTTGATCAGAGAGATCTTTATACAACCATGCTGACTTCTTCTTGGATTTCTTTTTTCAGTGGTATTGTGCTGGACTGGGCTTTTGTGACCATATTTTTCAGAGTTTCCCATGCTTCTTGAGTTGTTTTCCCCTTTAAGATTTTCAGCTGTGGAATTGTTTTAAGGCTCTGAGTTTGTTAAAATCAGCTCTTTTAAAGTTTAAGACACTGGCTGAATTATGTTCTATTGCTTGTGTTTGCATTTAATCCAATATGACATGGTCACTCTTGCCCAAAGTTCCAGCAACTTCAAGTCCCTCTGTCATTTCTTCTCTGTTAGTAAGAATTAAGTCTAGTATAGCTTTTCCTTTAGTTCCCTCCTCTACCTTTTGGATGGCAAAGTTGTCAGCTAGGTTGGTTAAGAATTTGTTTGATCTCTCATTTGCTGCAGAGTTTATCTCTCAGTTGATATCAGGGTAGTTAAAGTCTCCCATTACTACTATGGTATATTTCCTATATACATTTGTTAGTTGTTTAGCAAAAAGGTCATCTATTTCTTCTGCTTGTTGGGTGGCTTGTAGTATACACCTACAGCAACCTCATTCTTTTTTTCCTTTTATATTGACACATACGGATTCTAGGAGGTTTTCATGCTTGGTTTTGTGCAGGGGTGTCAAACTCAATTTCATTGAGGGCCACATCAGCATTGAAGTTGCCCTCAGGGGGCCGGGTGGGTATGGCCTGGGTGGGCGTGGCCTACTGGGTGGGCGTGGCTAGAGTGCATATGGCCTACTGGGTGGGCGTGGCCAGCTCTACATCGTTCGCATCAAGGGTACTTATGGGGGCCTGGGCAGAAGTGGGGCAGATCTGAGGGTCTCTGGCAGAAGGAGGGTCTCTGGGCCAGGGCCAAGGCAGTGGGGGCCATTCCCTCACTGTTTCCAGGATGGCTTCACGGGCCACATGAAACCACTTCGCGGGCCGGATCTGGCCCCCGGGCCTTGTGTTTGACATGTCTGGTTTTGTGGATTTTGGTAGAGATGTAGTGATCTTTTATATATACAGTAGTGCAACTCCACCTCCCCTTTTCTTAGGCCTGTTTCTTTTGAATAGTTTGTATCTTTCCATCAGTATATTCCAGTTGTGAGTTTCATCCCATCATGTTTCAGTAATGGCAACTACATCATATTTACCTTCATGCCCTAGTATTTTAAGTTCACCTTGTTTGTTCCTAAACTTTGAGCATTCATGTATAGGCATTTGAGTTCTTTATGCATCTTGGGTATGTTACTTATGTCTCTTACTTTGTATCTTGATTTTCCATCCTTTCCATCACTTTCTACTTCACTGTGTTTTTCCCTTTTTTTCTTATTCTTTCTCTTTACTCCCTACTTCCTTCAGTGATTGGTTATCTAGTGGTTTTTGGTTGGAATGAAGTTCTAAAGTTCTTGAAGATTGCCCCCCCCCTCAATTTTAGTTTAAAGCCCTTCTGAAGATGAGCCAGTCGTTTTCTGAATATATTCTTTCCATTGCTTGTGAGGTTCACTCTATCCCTTGCCAGTAGCAAGGCATGGCACCATTTGTGCCATATAGTGCTATTTGTTTTACTGTAGCATTTCCAAATCTATTCTGTTGGTTAGGATTAATTAAAGAACAGTTGATCTCCAGCATTTCCTTAATCACAGCATAACATCATTTCACAAGTGCACACATACCAAACTTCCTGATGTTCAAGCACTTTACTGGCAACTATTCAGATTGTACAATGGAAAACCAAACTTTTACTTTTGTAATTATGCTAATGTGGCTTTGATAACAAGAAAGCACACATATTTTACCAGTGGCAGAGTGGTGAGCTGAGGAGACAACTGGACTTTCTTATTTTTCTTTGAAGACATTTCGCTTCTCATCCAAAGAGCTTTTTCAGCTCTGACTGGATGGTGGGGAACAGAGGGATTTATATTCCTTGCAGACAGCTGTTCTACATGCTCAGTTATTCTTTGTTTCAATTTTATACTTCTTTAGAGGCAAAAGAAAGGGTGCCTGGTTTCCAAATGAAAACAATTCTATGTCTTTGCTGGATTCCTCTACTGTCAACTCCTGCTGGTTTGCCTTTACAGTATGAGTTACTTCTGGCAAGACTTTAATTTCTTTGCTCTGGGCAGACCTTTTCAGATCTTCCAATTCTGCTTTTGTGAATACTTTATTTTGGATTATAATTGATTTGTTAGACTCTGTTCTTTCTGATTCTGGATGTTATTCTTTCCAGATCTGTATGTTTGTTTCAAATATCCTCTTCTTGTTAGACTTGATCTGTAATAACAGATTAGTGTTTCTTTTTCAGTCACTGTAAATTTGTAATGGGTAAAAACCTTTTCTTCCAATAGTTCTGCAGCTGCTGGCCCTGGTTGCTCAGCTGGCAGTCCTGAGGTCTGTAGCCCATTTTTTTTTATTTTAATCCCATTTATATCCCGCCCTTCTCCGAAGACTCAGGGTGGCTTACAATTTAAAGCACAAACCAATGTGCTTAGCAATAGCCTTCATTCTATGTATATGCCTGCTTATTAGGGCTTTCGCCCCCCCCCCCCGCGGCATTATTACAAAGTCAGCTTATTACCCCCAACAATCTGGGTCCTCATTTTACCTACCTCGGCAGGCTTCTTGAGAAGGGGTCTCACCACCGCTTCCTTCAAGGCGGAGGGAAAGACACCCTCGCTCAAAGAAGCAGATATCACTGCCTGGAACCAGCCTCGTGTCTTCTCCCGAGCTGAATAAACCAGCCAGGAAGGGCACGGGTCCAATAAACAGGTGGTAGAGCTCAGCCTCCCCATAATCCTGTCCACCTATTTAGAAGAGACTCAATGGATATTCCCTTCTTTTTTGGGTGACAGCCTCCCAAGTACTTCATTCTTTGTTACTTATCCAGGCAAAGTTAAAAAACAAAAACAAATAATTTTATTTTAAAAGGGAATGAATAGAATAGAATAGAATAGAATAGAATAGAATAGAGCTGGAAGGGACCTTGGAGAGGTCTTCTAGTCCAGCCCCCCTGCTCAAGCAGGAGAATCTATACCATCTCAGACAAGTGACTGTCTAGCCTCTTCTTAAAAATCTCCAATGATAGAGTGCCCATGATTTCTGGAGGCAAGTTGTTCCACTGGTTAATTGTCCTCACTGTCAGGAGGACAATACTACTACTACCAGGACTTTTTTAGGGAATCACATACATCAGGGTCCTTATCAAATATAGACTACCCATTCCAGGGCCTCATGTATAGCCTTTAATAACATTATTGTATACTTTTTTAAAGTAAAATTAGTTCTTGTATACACTGATGTGCTGCCACCACGTGGCTGGGTGGAGAAATCACAATGTGGGCAGTCAGACCCTCCTACCATATGATGTATTTCCTTTCCTCTCCCCTTTCTGGGATGGACTTCCTCCTCCCTCTTCCCTAGTGAGCCTTGCTTCATTAGCAGAAAACATGGGGTCCCAATATGCAGACCCTGGGAGCATTATCATCTTCTAACCTTGGAGACACCTCGGGAATATCTTGGAAATGCTGTACAACGTCATCTGAATTGCAATAAAGGTATTTCTATATAAAAGGTGTTTCTACGAGTTTAAACTATCTGGAGAGACCTGTTAAAGTTAATTATATCTGCTTACACAGACCATAGAAGTCTTACAAGAGATTAATTAAAGCACAACATCGTCGTTCCAGAATAGTTAGAAGATGATTTTAAATTCCTCTTGTCTGCATGTTGCTCAACAAACAAAAAGTTAGAAAATGTTTCTGCAATCAAGTTTAAAGTAATTTGAATTCCTTCTCTCTGCATCCTTGCTCAGTCAAAAGACAAGTATTAATTTTTACTGCCTGCAATCCATTGTGTATGCATGTTATCTGCAAAGCTTAAGTGAAAAAAAAAATCAGCAATTAATCCTTACTGGCTGCATGTGTTTACCTCAATCAAGTTTAAAGTCCAGTTAGAAATGTGTTTTAATTTCTAAAATCTGCAATTTAAAGTCTGTAACGTTTCTACAATCAAGTTTAAACAGTCAGGAAATGCAATCTGAATTCCTTCTTTCTGCATCTCTCATGTGCATGTTGTTTTGAGCAAGGCAGAGGTAACAAAGGATTTGTAGATAACATTCTGTGAACTCTTGTTTGAAAAGGCTAGTAAACATCTCATTGCCTCTCTGCCAGTTCTTGCCTGCAATTAGAATGACTGTTTGCACCTTCAAGTTTGTGAAACCAAAAGAAAGCTTAAAGAAATTTCCTGCCTGCATTTCAAATAGTCTTCCTCTAGAAGTTTCAGAGATTCACCTTTTGAAAAAGAACTCTGCTTCTCTGGCCAGCTATTAAGTGGTCAGAAGGATAGACAATAAAGTAATTTGTTGTCCTGGTAACCAGCTCTTGGTGGTTAACCCCACCTCAGGAATGCGAGCTGTGCAATAGCTTGTAAGCTTGATGTTATACAGAGAGAAAAGCATTCATTGATAGCCATTGTCTTCAGAGTTGAATTTTTCTCAAACAAAATTTTGCCAGCTAGCAATTTTTTTTCTCTTCCTCTCTCTTTTGCAAAATAAAGATTCCTGAGAAACAACAATAAAAGGGCCATTAAGCAATTAGTTGCTAAGTGACAGTCCAGGAGTCCTTGTGGCCAATCCGAAAGGCTTAAACTGTCTGCAAATTTGAAACACATCTAAAAGCTTGTATACAGAGAGAGACTTTGATTCACACTTATAGCAAGCTATGCAAGCATTTTTTATATGATAGGCAAATGATCTAAAATCCTAAAATAGATGTTTTAAATCTCCAAAAAGGAGATCATTCAGCAAGCAAATCAATCCTACCCAGCCCACTAGCTTAAACAAAGGAACGAGGGAGCAATTATCCTCTGTCAGTGACAAGTTACAGCCTACGGTTTAGCTCTCAACACGGAGAGGCAGTTCCTCCAAGGGTTTCAAACCGGCTCACAACTTGTGCTCATAGGGAAGAAGAGTTGCTTCACTTAATGTCCCAACTTAAGCTAGGGAAGGTACCAGGCTTGCATCCAAACAGCAACCCTAGTGGTCAAGAGGTGAAGTTCATTGAAGTTCTCACCTACACAAGCAGCATTCCAGTGGCTGCTCAGCAATTAAAAGGCTTGTCCTCAGGCACGTGTAGAGTGCCCCAGCCCCACTAGCTTAAACAAAGGAACGAGGGAGCAATTAACCGCTGTCAGTGACAAGTTACAGCCTACGGTTTAGCTCTCAATACGGAGAGGCAGTTCCTCCAAGGGTTTCAAACCAGCTCACAGCTTGTGGTCATAGGGCAGAGCACTTGCTTCATTTAATGTCCCAACTTAAGCTAGGGAAGGTACCAGGCTTGCATCCAAACAGTGACCCTAGAGGTCAAGAGGTGAAGTTCATTGGACTACTCACCTACACAAGCAGCATTCCAGTGGCTGCTCAGCAATTAAAAGGCTTGTCCTCAGGCACGTGTAGAGTGCCCCTAGTGGTCAAAGGGTGAACTTTCCTGAAGTCCCTAACCACACAAAAAGTGCCCCTAGTGGCCAACAGGCGAACTTCCCTGAAGTTTCTGACCACACAGACGGCGCCCCCTGGTGGTCAAATAGCAAAGTTCACCAAATTTAATCAGAAAATATCTAGAAAATTTCTGTATCTTTCTTAGCCATGGCGGAATGTCTCATTGATTTTGAAGAACCGGTTCAGCCAAACAACCCTGAATTGCATCAAGAAGTTGGAAGACCCAAGCGTACAATAAAACCATCCCAAAAACTTATAGAAATATATGAGGCATCTAAAGATGAATTTTCCAGTAATCTGTCACAGTTATGGGACAGAACCGCACACGCCATAACAATTTTGCTCAGTGTTGATGGTAATCCTGCTGTATTAAGAGACTCTAAAGATCGCTTATCTGCAGCTTATGAACGTTACCAGCGGCTGTCTACAAAATACATAGGTTTTTTGAATGACTCTAATGTAGATGATTCCTCAACAGAATTACTGTATTTTCTGGCATATAAGACTACTTTTTAACCCATGAAAATCTTCTCAAAAGTCAGGGGTCGTCTTATACGCCGGGTGCTGAAAATTTAGGGACAGGGCTGGCTGGAAAACCTGGAGCGGATCTCCCATTTAGTCTGCGCAGGGAAAGTGGGACCAATTGGAGAAGAAGCTGCAGTCTGTGATTTTTTTACAGGGTTTATAGGGTTTCCTGCCTTAGCAGGGGGTTGGACTAGATGACCTCCAAGGTCCCCTCCAACTTATTATTATTATTATCATTATTATTATTATTATTATTATTATTATTATTATTATTATTATTATTATTTCCACTTGCACTGTTTTATGTTTACATGTTTGATGACAAACAGCCTTATGTTTATAAGTGACAGTTTTCCTACTAAGCACCTGCATGTCATAAGCATTTGAATTAAAATTACCATATTAAAATCAAATCTGATGTTTTTTAATTTTTATTTAGTGTGTGTTGGAAGAGGGGTAGTCTTATACGGCGAGTATAGCCCAAACCCTATAATTTAACAGGAAATGTAGGGGGTCGTCTTATACGCCCAGTCGTCTTATACGCTGGAAAATACGGTAATTAAAATTGAGGATCTGAACCAGCAAAGAGATCTCCTGGTGCAAGGGGCAAAGTATAAGGCAAAAAAATGTATTGCTGACCTGCAAGAGACCAGATCTCATAGGTCCACATCAAGTAGACACACAGTAGACCGTATTGCCGACCTGCAAGAGACCAGATCTCATAGGTCCACATCAAGTAGACACACACTACACCCTGCTAGATCCTCTCATTCCAGGTCTTCAACGATATATCGCAAGATACTAGAGACCCGTGCGCTTGTAGAAGAAAAGGGCGTGCTTCTTTCCTTAGCCAGAAAGGAAGCTGAAATGAAAATCCTCCAAGCAAAGGAGGAAGCCCAGGAAAAAGTCCGTCAAGCACAGGAGAAAGCCCGTCAAGCACAGGAGAAAGCCTGTCAAGCAGAGATGGAAGCACAGGAGAAAGCCCGTCAAGCAGAGATGGAAGCACAGGAAAAAGCCCGTCAAGCAGCGATGGAAGCACAGGAGAAAGCCCGTCAAGCAGAGATGGAAGCACAGGAGAAAGCCTGTCAAGCAAAGGAGAAAGCCCGTCAAGCAGAGATGGCAGCCAAAATAAAGATTCTGCGAATTGAAGGAGAAGAAGCCGTTGCCCTAGCAAAGCTGAAGATCTATGAACAAGCAGCGAAGAAAAACACCGATGCGGAGTGCTCCATCCCAATAGAAGTGAAGGCTCCGATGGAGCACACCAGTCAATATGTGTTAAAGCAAAATGTTTGCAACGATGCAAAGCCATCTTCCACACTGCCTACAAACATCACAGTCACCCCAGAACTGCAAGGGCCTGCACTCCTTCAACACCGCAGCACAAGTGCATCTTCTGCACTTCCCACAAACATCATAGAGATCCCAAAACTGCAAGGGCCTGCACTCCTTCAACACTGCAGCACAAGTGCATTTTCGGCATTTCCCACTCACCAGTCAAAGACCACAGGTGCGTCAGCTGTGCTTCCCACAAACACCGCAGAAGTTCTGCACCTGACAGGGCCTACACTTCTCCTCCAAAACAACACAGGTGCATCAGCTGTGCTCCCACCAAACAGCACAGAAGTCCCGCACCTGCCAGGGCCTACACTTCTCCTCCAAAACAACACAGGTGCGTCAGCTGTGCTCCCACCAAACAGCACAGAAGCCCCGAACCTGCCAGGGCCTACACCACTTCTTCTTCAAAACAACACAGGTGCGTCAGCTATGCTTCCTCCAAACAGCACAGAAGCTCCACGCCTGACAGAGCCAACACCTCTCCTCCAAAACAACACAGGTGTGTCAGCTATGCTCCCTCCAAACAGCACAGAAGCTCCGCACCTGACAGAGCCTACACCTCTCCTCCAAAACAACACAGGTGCGTCAGCTGTTCTTCCCACAACCACCGCAGAAGTCCCGAGCCTGCAAGGGCCTATACCTCTTCAACAAAGCAGCACAGGTGCATCAACCATGCTTCCTACAGACAGCACTGAAGCCCCAAGCCTGCCAAGGCCAGCACCTCTTCAACGCCTAGAAACAGGTGCGCCAACACCTCAAATTGCATTACCTCTTGCCAATGACTACGTAACCACAAGCAATGATCAATGGTTGAATCAACAACCAGCACAAATTTTAGAGATTACACCACAGCTAAATGCTCCTGCAACATCATTCTATCCTGGTGTACCTGATCCTTATTCACCAGAGAACTCTCACACCCAAGAGGTCCCACAAGTTTCTTCAGCATCAAAGAGTGAGAGATCAGACCTCCCTGAGTACGCCAAACACGCGACTCGTCGAGAGCTCACTGCCAATAGCCTCTCAAAGTTTAATGACCATCCAGAAGACTTCAGATCCTGGAAAACAATCTTCAAAGCGGTTGTTGGTGATCTCAACCTTACCGGCAGAAAGGAACTCGACCTACTCTTTTCCTTTCCCCTATTCTCATATTTTTGCAGGTTTATAAGTCATCATGCCTGGACGAACAATGAACCCAGCTTCGACTTCGCTGAATCCAGTGTGCCTGCTCCATTACCATCACCAAGGTATGATAACACAGCAGCTCAACACAGAGACTCACGTGGAGCTGTGTCTACAAGAAAGATGGACATCTCACTTCCTGTATCATCTCCTCCTCTATGGAGTGATTCAGGTGGTAGCATTTCACCTCCTGTACCATCCTCTCCTCTTTGGAGTGATTCAGGTGGTGGCAACTCACATCCTGTACCACCTCCTCCTAAATGGAGCAATTCAGGTGGTGGGGACGAATACGCTACAGGTGCTGTGCTTCATATGGCCATTTTGCCAAACATTGAAAAGCCTTTGACAAGTGCACAGAATGCGATAGCAACAAACACGATACAGCTACGCATCCTGATCCACTTCCAGGCAATCCACAGCAACCACCTGTATCCAACCCTGCTTCAAGTTATGGCGGGGAGCAGCATGGCGGGGAGCATCAATGTCATGCTCCAGTCACCAACGTTTCATCTTCACCCAATCTCCAAGCTAGAGACCTTGTTCTGTTTAAGGACCAACGAGCTCAAGAATGGAAAGGCACTAAAACCTCCATAAGACTATCAAAGAACTTGTCTTGCCTCTAACCCTTGAACACTGAACTCGTTGCTTTCCCTGTTGAATCCTGCCTTCAAGAAGAAAAGTGCCTTCAACCTGATCCAGACTATTGAAGCCTGAAAAGGCAATTGTTATTGTTGCAATATATATGCATGTTCTTTTATATCTTTCAGGTCAACAAGCAAAACCTCAGCCTGAAATGGCAGTTTTATTATTGCAATATGTATGCATGTTTCCTTATATATCTCAGGTTTTATGTCCTATATGGACGCATGTTTACCTCTTATATCTCTCAGGTTTTTATGCCTCATATATCATGTTTATTTTTTTTATATATTCCTCAAGTTTACATTTATATGTATGCATGTTTATTTTATATGTTTTTCTCAGATGTATTACTTATATTTCTTAGGCGTTTTCTGACAACAACAAACCACAAACGTGTATTTGCATTTGCATAACTACCGTTATGGGATTTATATGGTGGTATTATGAAATACCAGACGGGGAGTGTGCTGCCACCACGTGGCTGGGTGGAGAAATCACAATGTGGGCAGTCAGACCCTCCTACCATATGATGTATTTCCTTTCCCCTCCCCTTTCTGGGATGGACTTCCTCCTCCCTCTTCCCTAGTGAGCCATGCTTCATTAGCAGAAAACATGGGGTCCCAATATGCAGACCCTGGGAGCATTATCATCTTCTAACCTTGGAGACACCTCGGGAATATCTTGGAAATGCTGTACAACGTCATCTAAATTGCAATAAAGGTATTTCTATATAAAAGGTGTTTCTACGAGTTTAAACTATCTGGAGAGACCTGTTAAAGTTAATTATATCTGCTTACACAGACCATAGAAGTCTTACAAGAGATTAATTAAAGCACAACATCGTCGTTCCAGAATAACTGATGCAATGGAGTTTCAAATATCAACATATTAATCAGGTAACTTCTTTAATAGTGGGGGGAATTAATTCAAAAACTGTAATCGTTTATAAATAATATTCAAATTTTCCATGATATCCTATGTATCTTGAATGAATGTACTTTGCATTAACATAATATCCTTGCTTGGACATATTTTTTGAAGAAGAGTAGCAGTGCAGACATTTTGAGTGTTTTTAGATCTTTTAATGGGAAAGAAAATAAATCAGTTTGTTGATAAAGTCATATTTTTTCTGAAATTAAGCTATAATTATGTTCTTTAAATTATTTAATAACATCTGATTCCTATATATATTGATCATCTCTAACACTTGCTATTGCACCTTACTGCCCCAACTTAGACATTTAGAAAAGAAAGACCCTTGACTCCATTTGGTTAAAGTGATAGTGTTGTCCCCAATTCAGGTCTGAGCCTTGGAGATGCTATGCCCTAAGTATTTAATCTCCTGCTATGCAATTTGGGCTTTTGCTGTTTTAGACACCTTATAGCAGGCATGTCAAACTTGCAATGTCATGTGACATCACACAACGTATCGCGACTTTTTCCCCCTTGCCGGCAATGGGGTGGGCGCAGTTTTGGCGTGACACATCCAACCCACGGGCCAGCAATTTGATATGCCTGCCTTAAAGCATTTCCTGAAGCCCCAGGAATAGGTATCTCACCAGTAGTCTGAGGAGCAATAGATAGATTCACTTCATCCTGTATCTATTAACCTCTTGTGTTTAGATCCCCCGATTTGGGTTTCCACCAGAGGTTTGGGATTAGGGGGAACAATGGCTCCTTGCCCATGGCCTCTTCATTATTCTTCTGCTCGCATAGTTATAAGCCACCAGGCATTCACTCTTCCAATATCCTTCCTTTCTGCCTCCAGCACACTGGTTGGGTCCCAAAGTGACCTTTCCTCTTCCATGCCCTCTACTACTTAAGATTCCCTGAACTCCTCCTCCTCACCATCTTTCCTGGATTGTAGCCCCTGTCCTCCCCACTATTCCTGCCTGAGGGAAGACAGCATTTCAACGAGCTTTCTGGATTTTTAATTTTCTTCTTGCTCAACTAAGACTTATTTTTGTCTATTAATACAATTATCTTTAGTGCCTCCTCACCTCTCTTCTGAATTGAAATACTTGCCTACTTCTTCCAACTGCCTTATTGCAAAACTGACTTTCCTTAAACTTTAGAGTAGATTCCACTCATTGGGAGATGGGCATCCCAAGTTATTTTCTAACTTGACCAGAACAGACATATACAGATTGAAAGCAAACTGAAAATGCAAAATCAGGTATCAGATGACACATTTACCCCACCTTTCTCAGGCAAGAGCTCAATGTTTTAACTAAGCAGAGGAAAAAATGGTTAAAATGAACAGAAAAATTTCGTTCTTTTTTGCAAGGCAGAAAGCCCTTGAATAAAAGAAAAGTAACAAACAACGAGAGAAGATAGGGAAAAAATGTTTAAAAGACTACACAGAAATCTCACCCCCTTTTTTCTACTCAGCATTTTTTTAACAAAATAGCTCTTTCTCTTTTTCTCCCTCTCTCTTCAGTAAATCACTTGCATTTTTCCATGAATTTTTCTCCCACATCTTCCAAGGGCCTTTCTCATTTCATTTTTCCATTTCCTTGCAAACACTTACTATTGCCCTTCTATTTATTTCACCATAAAAACCTGCAACTTACTGTTTCTTTGTAAGAAAGGGAATCAAAATAACTAGCCCCTTTCAGAGTCTGGGGTTTGGGGGGGGGTCAACATACACAGGCATTTACACATCAGCATACTCACATATTTGTCCTCCATTCAAACTGCTTGCATAAAAAATCCATATACAAATATTTTGTTTCATACTTTCTCCAGGCAAAGCAATCATTATTATTATTTTAGGAAGTTTTCACAAGCCAATAAGCTTTATTTTCCAAATCTTTTTTTAAACAAGGCCTTTTTATTGTTATTAGAGTCTTGCCGCTTTCCCAAGTCTTGGAAATGAAGCAACACACACATATAAACTACCTCCACACTCCTCTAACAGGAATGGACTATTAATGAGTTTCATAATAAACCCAAATATTTTATCTATTTCATTGCTCCCAAATTGCTTTTAGTTGCTCGATAAGCCTTATACTATGAGATCCCTAAGGGGGCAAAAATCACCTCATATTGCCCAAGGAAATTTTTGGCCAGACATACAATAATGAGGAAAGTCTGCCTTTGATCCCCATATCTACCCCCCCCCCCAATATTTCAAAATTAGCCAAAATACAACCCAGTTTTGTCTTTGGGCAGCTTCCCTTTAGCAACTCTATCACCCTTTCACTGGATGCCTTTTTGCTGTTAGTTTCCCATTTGAAAGCTGGATCTCAGGTGGATTCTCCTTATTCCCTGGGATATCTCCTGCCCAGTCTTTGCATTTTATTTAGGGCTGGATCTCAAGCGGATACCCCTTATCGCCTAGGACATCTCCTGTTCAGTCCTTACCTTCTCCCAAAGTTTTGCCTTTCTTTTCCTCCTCCTACTCGGTATCTTTAGGGCTTCAGCCTTTGAGTTTGACTAAGAAGTCACCAAGACCAGACGTTCATTTAGACAGTGGTTTATTGCATTCAATCTGTACATTGAATTTCTGCAAATTCCCTTACAAAGTCTATGAATTTCTGAAAAGTCCCTTACTTTTCAAGGTACCCAGTCATCGTCAAGATTCATAGGCCTTGAGGGCCCATGTAGAATGACACATGCAGAAACACAGTCCTGGTCACCGACCATGAGTTTTATTTCAGAGTAATCACACACCTTTCAGCCACTAGTCCGGGTGCCCTCCTCCAGCGGTAGTTGGTGTCTTCCAATTGAATCCAGGCATGGAATCCCGGACAAGCCCCAAGATTGTTGTCTCCAATTCAAGTTTGTTGCTGAAAGTCAATGAAGAACAAACACCAGACACAAGTTGCAGGTTTGTTTCCTTTTATTGAAGCACTTCAGCCAAAGGGATCCCAGCCAACAAAATGCAAAGACCCCAAACAAAGGATTAAGAAAGCTTTATACAATTTTACAAAAGCAGAAGGCAGGATCAGGAGGGATACATAAGGAATATCATCTAATAAACATTTTACTAGTGATCTAAAAATGTCCTATTGGTCTCTAGCTGTCCCTATTCCTAAGCCTTGGCTAATGAATGCTCCAGGAGTTATCTAATACACATTCTATTTACCCCAGGCCACCCCTATTTCTAACTTCTAGTTGAGGTAAAAGGATATCTCTTTGTTACTGTTATCAGTTCTTTAATCACCCATAATTGTTAGAAGTGTTACATGTGTATATTCTCTGTGAATAGACATTCTTTGTTTTTGCCAGATTCCACAATTACAGGCATCCGTTTTCTTTCAAGCGCATGCCATAACTTGGCTTCCTTTTAGCAAACAGCCATCAATAGATTCTTTTACTAAAGTTAAGTGGTTGTAGCGAAAGTAAAGCTAGATCTGGGTATTCCTGCACAAAGGTTACTTTTTCCCCTTTCCCTGCTCCCCCTCTCCCCCGACCAGTTCAACAATGTCCAATATTATTCAGTTTTGAATTTTTGGGAACTGCTTTGATGCTGGCACATCTTCATGTAGTTTCTCATTCTGTTCCCAAGCCATTTCTTTGGCGGCTGGCTCATTCTGGTTTGACACCTCTGGTTCTTGTCAGCTTGTCTCCCCGCATTTGTCTTCTCCTTTCCATACCCAAGCTTTACTTCCCCAAATTCCTTTCTCCCCCCTTTTCATTTTATGGCAGGATGCCAGCAAAGCAAAAAAGCTGAAGATGGCAAACCTGACATTTATAGTGCTGAAAGGTACATGAATATTTTCTTTGGGTCTCTGATTTTCTCTTCCTTCAATTTATCTATTGCATAGTTTACTAAAATTACTAATAACTTATGTATCAGACAATTCATTTAATGTGAAGATAAAAGGAGTCTTAAGTTGAACTTGGCGAATATATCAACAAATTTTAAGCAAGAAGCTAAACATTAAAATTGATTTCCCCCCCCCAAGAATTATATTGAAAAGTTAATCACGAATGAAAGCAAATATATGTATTCCAGGATAATGTTGCAGGATCCAATCTGAGTTGGTCACTGAGACTGGAGGTTTAGTTTTCCTAGCTTTCAGATTTGTGCTGCAGCCTATCCTCAGGGAACTTCTTTGTACGGGGATATGTGTTCATTTAAAGTTCATCTATTCAGGCAGTAAATACCTTATTATTTCTATTGGATGTATTGTCAAACATATTTAATAATTACCAGACATAAACAGAATCCCATTCTTATTCTTGGTATTTATCTACTTTCCTTTGTAAAGATCAATGAAATCACATATTTTAAACATTAATCTGATTGACTGGATATAGTTTTCATCGAGATGGGTGTGCTTATCGTCTGATGTGATGATCTTTACATTTGAAGTTGGCAGTTTGTAAGGATAATCATGTATCAGGGTGATCAATAGAGGGATTGTATTGAACAGATAGTCCAGTCCTCAACTTATGACTGGTTGCTTAGCAATCGTTCAAAGTTAGTTTTTTTTTAAAAAGAGGGCTTACAACCTGGATTCAAAGTTTCCATGGTTGTACCCTCTGTAGTCACAATTGAACTTTGAGCACTTGGCAACATGGCCATATTTACAGCCATTTGCAACATCTCCCAGTCACGCGACCACATTTTACAACAGTTTTGCCAAAAACTGGCACTTCCAAATTGCACCCATAGAAAAGCATTAGTTCCTTTAATGACTACAGCAATTTTCTTTACAACTGCTGCAAAATGGTCATAACATTCTACAACCGTTTTAACATATGATTTTAATGGACAGGCTCCATTATAGTTGTATGTCAAGGACTACCTGTACTTGAGGGTCTGAGGAATGAAAATGTGACAGCATAGAAATGATTGTAGAAATACCATTTTTAAACAAATCCTATTGAACATAGTAGCACTAATACAAAAACCATAGGTATTTAGTTGCTGTACATTAGCATGGTAACACCCAATACATATTTAATCAAAGGAAGACTGGTATTATTAAATGATAAATGTTACTTATGACAGTTAACTAAAGATACTGATATATATCTCACAAAATTATATGGATATCACAAATCAGCATGAGGATTCTGTGGGTTTAAACAAATGTGGAGAGGACTATATTGATATAATACAACCTAGGAATGGCCTAGCTTTAGGCAGTTTTTCCCAAAAATATCTTTTCTGCCTTCTTAAATTTTCTGATTTCAACAGATAATTCCCAATATCGAAGGTAGATCCACATGAGCTTTCCATTTTGATTTTTATTGGTATTTAATAAATTGCTGCAGGAGGTATCATATCTGAAAATATCTTTCAGGCCAGCTTCCAGTTCCAGTTCCAAACCAATTGGATCAGTTGTTGCTTTGGCTAGCATTTTTTTTTCCACTGCCAACCGATGATACCTTGGCAGTACAAGGCTGCAATACATATCCTGCCTTTCCATTAAAGCTTCTTCAAACTCTTTTAATAAAATAGTGGCTTTTCTTTGCCATTGATCTTCCTTCTCCAAGCAGTTCTTATACAAAGCACCTGCAGCACCAGAGTGCTGCAGAATACGTTTCTCTTGTTCTATCTTTGTGCGCTCTTGTTCCAAAGTTTTTCTTTCTTCTACCAATTTGTAACTCTGAGAGATGAGTGCATTGCGATAACTTAAGGTTCTGTTCCGTTCTTTCTCCAATTCTAATTCCAAGTGGGCAACCATTCTACGGTTTTCTATAATTATGTCATGATATTTAGATTCAAGCTCTTTCTGTACAAAAGACAATTTTCTATAGACATTTCTTTTCTCTTTTTCTATTTCTTTCTTGGATTCTCTGGACCAAATCCAACCTGCAAGACATGAAAATATCATGGTAAATACCAGGACTGGTTTCCAATTTAGTGTGAAGCCTAACTTGATAAAAATTCTGAACTTATTTGAGATAGGACAAACATCAGTTAATTCATCCAGTCTTAGATCCACATTCTTTTGCAGAATTCTGTTTCTGGTCCACACTAAGTATATAATAAAAAGCAAAACAGTAATACACCTAAAAAGGGAAGATTCAAAATACTGTCTTTCATGTTTGCTTATATAGGACTCTGGTGAAATAACATCAGTGGAATGAAGGAATAAAGTAGAATCAGACATCAATTAGCTTGTCCTCAGAGCAGGGTAAACCTTAAAACTAGATAACTGCATGGATGGGGAAGAAAATGAGGCTCTTTTAGAATAGTTCTCTCTATGACATTGTTTTCTCTTTCCCACTTTTTAAAAATTGTGTCATAATCCATACTGTAATAATAACACACTGTAACTTATTTTCAATTTTTATTTTTCAATGCTTATCTTTCCATTTTCAACTGTTAATTATATTGCTAGGTTTTTTTTACTGTAATGTCACTCTATGTATTGGCTTCTATCTTTACATTAGACTTAGTCCACAACTTATAATCATTTATTTATAACTGTTTAAAGCTACGATGTCATTGGAAAAAATGATGTATGACTGTTTTTTTCACTTATGACCATTGCAACATACCTATGATCACATGAGCAAAACTTCGTAACTGCAATTATTTGCTTAACTACTGTGGCAAGAAAGGTTGTACTACAGAGCAAAACTCACAACAACTATCTTGCTTAGCAATGGAAATTTTGGGATCAGTTGTGATTGTAATTTGAGGACTACCTGCAATCTCTTACCCATCTTCAGGCTCTTCACTTAATGTTTGTATGTTTTATGACAACACAGATTATTTCCAAAAAGGAGAGGCCGAAATAAAAGCACTAGGGGAAAGTTACATCTGATTTTTGTCAGGTGGAAGTGTTATGTCTATTGCCCTTAAAATTATTTGGTACTGATACTGGCCATCCTGGGTCCACAAGGTTGTCATCTTACCAGGAAGTAGCTGATAGGAACAGAGCTAATTGTCTCCTCATTTTAGTCCATTGTGGAAGAGGGAGGAGGTTCACAGAAGTTTCAGGCTCCTGTGTTTCTGGTTGTGGTGGAGGAAGATGTTGTGGAAAATGAGATGAAGCATAATTGCAACTCTTCTCTTTGATTGGGAAGATTTATTTATTTATTTATTTTTATTACATTTATATCCCGCCCTTCTCCGAAGACTCAGGGCGGCTTACAAGCTTAGCAGTAGCTAAGATGGAGGGAGGGGGCAGGAGAGGTGGCAGTATAAGCACAAATGTCATCCAGAGCTTATGCCAAAATCCTCCAAACTATCAAACATTTCATGTCCAGCATCAGGCAATGTTTCCGGGGGGAAAATCAGACACTAAGGAAACATGTTCTAGAACCATTATGAAAATTTTTATTTCTCTTCTGATTCTCACTTGGGAGTGGTACAATACGCTAAGGGGAATCGAAGACTATATAAACAATACCTATTATGAGGAGGGACAAACAAGAAATGATGTTTCATTAGCCTTAGTACTGACATTGTTTCAGGGAAATATGATGTCACAATAATCTTTTTCACTAAAGTCAAGAATGTTCATAAGTGTCTGAAGAATAGGAACAGGGTACAGTTTCAAGACTAATTATTCTTAATAGATATACCTCTCTCTAAGATGTTAAATTGGACCCTAATTGGTCAATGCAAATTAGAATGACTAGAGAGATCAAGGAGCAGGAAGGATGTGGGAGGTCTCATTCTTTACATTATCAAAATGGGCTCAATAAACAATCAGAAAATAAAATAAAATATGGAAAAAATATTTTATTGAGTTCTAGACTTAAGAGCCATAAACTGTTTAGACTGAAGACTTTATAAGCTTGTATGGCCATGAATGTAATGTAATGTAATGATATTTCCTCTCCTGAATCCCTGCAACATTTTGCTAGCAAAATTCTAGACAACTGACTATGAGAGGAAAAAAACCTTATTTCCTGTAAATGCTGAGCTTTGAGTATTTTCTTTGATAAAAGAAGAAATAAAAATGCTGTAGTGAATCTTTGTTTTTTAATACTAGAGTAATGATATAGCTCCAGGTTTCAGGAAGCCTAGTCTCTAAAATAAGCACAAAATATTTGTAGGATGATTCATTTTTAACAATGGACAAGTAGAATAACTAAAATTTCAAAATAATCAAAAAATTCAAATTTTATCTGAAATTCACTTACGGAAGGCAGCCAGTCCCAGCATTGGAACCAACAAAGCATAATTCCATTTGCTTCCATGATCTTCATTATTTCTTGCATTAGGCTGAATGTTCCAGTTAGGAGGAGGGTTATTTAAATTATTCATAGGCAAACCTTAAAACCAGAGAAAACATACTTATCACCTACCTTTACGCTGAGCTATTTAAATTCATATACCTCTACTAGAATTCCGTGAAAAATTACTTAAATCTATGACAAAAAATGTAGGGAAAAATATACTGCTGCCAAATCTGATTGGTCATATCTTTGATTATGCTTCCCCAAACAATAAAAACTTACCCACATCATCAGCTAGTTCCTTTAGCACTTTGGGATACAATTAATATGATCTTAGATTTAAAATCATTCATAACAAAAACACGTGTTTCCTGATCATGTTTCTGTTGGTCTCAATCTTTAGTTCTGCCATTTTATCTATTCTTCATATTTTCTGGAGGAACCAGGGCTGATCCAGGGCTAAAATCAAGTAGGCCAGATTAGAGGCATCAAATTTTAGGGATGACCATTCTTATAATCTATTCAGGGAAGAAGGAAGTACACAAATTGATATTGATATTCAAGGAACAGTTTTAAGAGCAAAATACATTTAGTTGAAGAAAAAAAAAAGGGGGGGGAGAATTATAGCAATTGTCAAATATCAAAAGTGCTATTATTAAGAAAATGGAGCAGAATTTTTCTGCTGCTATGGAGAGCAGAATTATGTCCAATGGATGGGAAGTAAATTTTAGTCAAATATTAGAAAATATTCAGGTAAGGGCTATTAGACTATCTCTGGAAGAATAATCTAGTTTCTTCTCTGAATGTATTTTAGCAGAAATTGAATAATCTTCTTTAAAAGACTATATCATACCTTGTATTAAATAAGGAGGTGGATTAGACTATCCTCAAAGGTTCTTTCTGTGATATACAGTAATTTTATATACAAAAGATTTCCCTAATTCTGATATAGGTATATTTATTTATTTCCTATGAAAATTACCATAATAATAGAAAACTGATTTACTTTTGGGAGGTTACTGGAATTCCTAGAAAATGCATTCATAAATAAAACCTCTCAATTTCATATTTACATTTTATAACCATCCTTATGTGTTTTCTCTAGTCATTGGAGGAATTGTAGCCACATGGTCAAATCAGAACTGAAGAACGCATTCCGTTTGTTGAGCCCATTTTTCCCCATATAAAGTCCCAACTAAAGTCCACCATTTAACTGACTACTCTTTAATAAAAAGTTTTGTGGAGAGAAATTTATAGGAAAAACTCTTCCTCTAAGAGAGAGATGATGAAATATTCCTTCAGAGATTTTTGTGTATGTATATAAACAAACAAACATGCACGCGCACACAAATCTGTATGATCATTTCAGCATCTGCAAATTTACCAAAACATAAAAACAGTTATTGTACAGTTTTACCATCTTCAGTAAAAACAGGATTAATATGGATTACAAAATTTTCAGGGCCCAGCTGGACTACAGTTCTGTTGACTGCGGTATTCACAAGCCTCCTCTTATTAAATTAACACTTTAAATATAAAAACATGCAAACCCATACCAAAAAATCTTCACGGACATTAAACAAAGGTGAAAAGAAAACCACGACCAGAAGGTCTGGCAAAAGAATATTCCAAAACCTCGGTAACAGCGACTACGCCCTTAGCTATCACTGCGAATGCGCAAGATTCGCACCGTGTTCGTTCAGCTTTTCTTTTTCCGGAATAAAGCCACCTCACTGTGAGGGTTAAAACCATAGAAGACACCAATTATAGAAGTTTTTCTTTTTCAAAAACTCCTTGCAAACGGATTGTCGTGGTAGCGTAGTAGCATATTTAAAGCTTCGGAGCTTTGATAACCTTTGATTTTTATATTTTTTTATGGAAACAACGAAGGTCTGAAACGGTAAAACCTAGCCGAACATATTAATTTTGCCTGCTTTTCTCGCACTGGTGGTAGCCAACCAGCACTCTCCGTGGGACGCTTGCTCAGTTAGGTCCCGCTTTCCACACACGCGCAGTAGCGTAATATCCTACCGGGTAGAAATGGCGTTGACTTTGGGAAGGCTGCGTTATTTGCAGCTGTTTTGTAAGGTACGTCCTTGATACGGGCTGGGTCAACTATAATAAATTAATATTTACCATGCGCTTGAGAGTAGGCTCAGTTGGAGAATAGTGGTTCAGGCTGGCGGGATGTGCGACTTTATTGGTTTCGTATATTCAGCCCAGGTCATGAGAAGATATTGAAAGTTTGGTTTCTTTTTTTTTCCTGGTGGCATTCCGCTTTCTAGACGGGAATCGTGTTTCGAACAGTCCCATATTTCTATGCCTTAAATGCCTTAAAAAACAGATACTTATTTTTTCGTCCGTATATTTTCTTGTTGAGAGGCCTGCGTTGAACTTCTTAAAAATAAACGTATTTTGGTCTTGAGATTAAAACATAATTTATTCAGTAACAACTTGCTAATATGGAAATGAGATATCAATTAATAGCCCTGATAAGTAACTTGTCTCTAAAATCTCAAAACAGGGTGAATAGAGATTTGAAGTAATGCAATATATTTGGATAAGGAAAAGGCCTTTTGGAGCAAAATACTATATAAATGCAAGATAGGGAAAGGAACAAAAACTGACACATAAAATAGCAGAACCCACTCCTGCAAACCTAAAAGCATACATGACTACCACACAATCTTGGTAACATAGCATTCCCACATGGGAATATTTTAATGACATACCTATACTTGTGAGTAAAATAGGCAAACATGCAATATGCAAATAGTATGGCTAAAAACATAAGACCTAGTTTTCATTTAGGAAAGTTATGAAATCATATGTTATATGTTCATTCCTAGGTAATATTTGGTAAAATCAGGTAATAGTAGGTAAAATTAGGTATAGCAAGAATATTTTGGCTAGAACAACATGTTAGCAGAGGGGAAACTGCAGGCTATCATTTATTTAGCAATCATACTTGCATAATATTAAAATGTTTTAGGGACAAGAGGGATTTATTCAAGAAATCTATATATGTATGTTTTAAAGAAAATCGCACCTGTGAGCTGATAGAGCTCTCATTAAATACTTGGATTCAGATAATAATCTTTTTTAACAGCAGTAAGTACTTCTACTGCTAAAGAAACCATGTTTCATTTCTTTGGAGAAATTCAATATTGGGGAATAATTTCAAAACTGAGGAAGCAGGCAAGCTTACTTGTGAGGATCCTAGTCAGGATTATCCATTGCTAACATGGTAGTTCAAAAAACCTTTTGTGGAGTCATATGTCTTCCTATATATGTGATAGATAGATATAAAGACAGACAGACAGACAGACAGATATTGTTCAGCAACCCATTTGGCTTTCCATTGGGAATTGATATTAAAGTGGTTGGGCAGATGTTGTGTGGGTGACTGGGGGTTTCCTGGATTTGAGTCTTCTGGCTGATAAATGAGGAAGGTTGGCATGCACTGGTAGGAATGAGTTCAAAATTTTTCTGTATTCTTTCACTAGTGCATCTTGGCTTTGTAAAGCTATATGGCACAGAACAGGAAGCCAGCAAGTCAGAGTGGTTTTAAGACATCTGCTTATAATCCTCAAGGTGTTGTTGACTCTTGTGTCTAACTTACTAGTATAGCAGCTGTTAAACCATACAAGGTCATAGTATTCTGGTGCGGAGTTGACAGCTGATGATCTGAGGGTAGCACTGAAGCTCCCCCTTTAGTTCCACATAATTTCTGGAGTATGTTGTTCCTAGTTTTGATTTTTGCTGCCATATTCTTTACGACAGATATGTCAAACTTGTGACTTGCACAACATATTGGGACAGTTTTGCCATTGCTGGCAATGGGGTGGGCACGGCTTCTGGATGATGCATCTGCCGCACGGGCCGGCAGTTTGACACCCTTACTCTAGGTGTTTTTTGCAGGAGAGAGTTCATCCAATGTTACTATAAGGTACTTTGTTTAAGCAGACTTTCAGGGCTTCATGTTCTAGTTGTTGAGATGGAAGCACTGTTTTGCTGCTGCTTGGAGTGAGCCTCAAGTCAGTGAAGAATTTTCCGAAGATTTTTGAATAGTAGTGTCAGCCACCTCTATATGTTTTTCTTGTACTGCCATTTTAATTGTTCTTTTTATTAATAAATGAAAATTAAAATCATATTTTTTGATTTCATGTTTTTTGTAAACTATTACACCTACCTGCTGAAGAAAAATTGAACACATATCTTTAGTTTGCCACCTTGAGTTATTTATAAAAAGAATGAAGGCAGGATATAAATAAAAATTAGTCCAATGTCAAAATTCTAATGACAAAAGTATCCTGCACACATCCAGAAGAATTAATTGTACAGTTCCTTACAACTTCATAAGATTATGTCTGCTTTAATAGGTATTCATCTATTTTAGACATATCCAACTCCTGCTTTTTATAAAAATTGGAGTAAAAATTGTGAAATGGCCCATATATGCTGTATAATGTAAGTAAATGAAACAACTCTTTATGTACCAGAGTTTATATAAATAAGAATGTATCTTAGTGAGCTTCCTCCTCTCAAGATGGCTGCTGCTCAGTAAGATTTTTTTCCCCTCCTCTTACCAATGATCTAATTTTACTGCTAAAGCTGGTTCTTTGGCAGTGCTGCTTCCTGGTTTTGAATAGAAGCACTTAGGAGTGATCCAAGATGACATTTGAACAATCATGGTGGACCCAGTGGGGAATGGGGGTCTTGAAGATTCCTATTTCCTTTGGAATTGATTGAAAAACCACTGGACATATCAATCTTCCTATCAAACAATTTTGTTTTCTAAGCATGCCAGAGTTTTAACTTTCACTTTTTAACTATTGTTTTATTTTGCTTTAAGAGTTGATCAGTGGTTGAATGCTGATTTTTTCCCAACCCCTTGCTGGACACTAATTGCTTTTTCTCTTTTTTTCCTTTTGATATATGTTGTTCTGGATAACCTCTGTCTCTTCCTTATGGAAAGCACGGCAACATTTAGAGGTGTATGTGAAGAGACATAGACTCTCATCGTTGGGTTCTGTATTTTTTTAAATTTGCAAAATACTTGGAGTTTATTTTTACTGAATTTTTCTTATAATGTTGGATTGAAATATAGAGATTTTTTTCTGTTCTTTGTTCCCTGATTAAGTTCCACAGATTAAAATGGCTGAATAGTGTCTGAAATCTAAGAAAGAGGGGTGGGGAAATGTGTAGCTTGTTCAAAGAATGTTAGAATCTGAAGATAAAGATACACAAAAGGATCCAGTTCCAGATCAAAGAGATAATCTCACAGCGGAAGAGCCAGCAAAGTGGATTTCATTTGTTGTTCCAAAATTTAAGTCTGCATATTTTTTCAACATTACAGTCTTAGCTGGGAGGGAGGGAGATATAAAGGAATTCCTTTCTTCTACAATGGCGGAGGGAGACTGGATAGATTTATTACAATTAACTGGTAACTACTTCTGCTTCCACTCTAATCGGAAGATAGAACTATTCTGGAGACTGAATTTACTACATTTAATTAAACAACTGACAAGAGATGATATTAAGAAAGAAACATGGATTTTTGACCCCACAGCAGTCTATTTATAACTTTTGTGTCACGGCAAATTTTCTACAAATGGATTACAATAACACTTAGTTAACAGAGAGTTTGAAACTTTAATTTTGTTCTGTTTTACTATTGCTTTTTCCTGTTAATTTGTCACTAATATGGAAGACAAGTCAACAAGTTGCAAATAGATTTAGTAGTTTAAAATTTTTGGGAGGGCCTGTTTTGCAAGGGATGGGAACTAATGTAATAATATATTAATCAGTATTCAACTAGAGGGGATAATATGTTTATGTGTGGTTTTTTTTTGCTATTTTTAATATTCTGACTGCTTTGTGTTTTTTTTTCTTTTTGTTTTGGATTTGGTTTTTGAGTTTTGTATTTTAACTTTGTTCTGAATAAAATAAAATAAAAAATATAAGTAAAATGTATCTTATTGCATATAATTTAGAGATTGTCCCTAGTAGTACATGAACCATATTTGATTTAAATAAAGTGCATCCTGGTTTATCTGTGGTTGTTAATTACCTGTTTAGAAAACATGTTTAGGAAACAAAATCTGATAAAAATGCAAGAAATTCATAATAAAGGAATTAATATAGAACTGCACATCTTACTGCTGCAAAGTTTGGTTCCTTTGAAAATTATTCTGGAAATTGACCCGTTGGCAGGGACTACATATAATCCTTGTTGAACAAATCTTTCTCATATTTTCTCTTTCTGATAACTGCCTTACTTACCTTACCACATATAATTTTGTTTTCCCCTTTTCTCTTCTCTTTGTTTCTATTATAGCTGCTCTTTCCCGTCTCTTTTTGTTGGAAGAAGTGTATGTGTGGATGCCCTTGCATAGTTAAATGTGTACAGTATGCTTACCGTAGGCACATACATATCAATTTTGTGAGTGGAGTCTTTTATTTTATAATAAACCACCTACTGTAATCAATTAGTTATTAATATCAGCATAGTTTTGGTTGTGGCTTTGCCCTTTTTTAATGTGCCATTAGGGAAACTCTCCAGTTGAAGTTGGCATTATTGTTATGGTTTGTTGCATAGTCAGCCAGATATTTAGACTAGATTTGGCATTTTTGTCCACCTATTGAGTCTTTCCTAGGTATTGGGATAGGCCAGGGGTCGGCAAGCTGAAACAGTGAAAGAGCCACTCAGAACCGGTTCCCTCACAAAAGAAAAAACTGGGAGCCGCAAAAAATAGTGTGCATGCACACGCATGCGCAAAACAAGAGGCTGATCAGCAGGTGTATGCGTCTTCCCGGGAGCTCTGGCAACTCTGTAAGGCCAGCCCCGAACTTCACAAGTGGAAATTGAGGGAGATTGCCAGGAACACGAGATCAGCGTTTCTCAGCCTGCACTGATCTCACCCTTCTTGCAGTCTCCTCTCTGTTTCAGCTTGCTTTCGGGGGATCCAGTCTCTGCCGCCCCCTTCTCTCAACAGCTGGATGCCCTGAAAGAAAAGCAGCCGAAGGTAGCAGCTCTGCAAGTCTCCGCCAAGAGATTGGGGCAGCGGAGGCTGGATCCCCCGAAAGAAGTCTCTGCTGAGACGAGAGAACGGAGTGGCAAGCTGCCAAGAGAATGCGGCGGTGGAGCGCTCCACCGAGAGAATGGGGCAGTGGAGGCTTGCTGCCCATTCTCTTGGCGGTGACTTCTTTCTGGGGATCCAGCCTCTGTCGCCCACTTCTCTCAGCTGGGCTCTGCCGAGACGAGAGAATGGGGTGGCAAGCCGCCGAGAGAATGGGGCGGTGGAGTGCTCCACTGAGAGAATGGGGCGGTGGAGGCTTGCCGCCCATTCTCTCAGCGGAGACTTCTTTCGGGGGATCCAGCTTTTGCCGCGCCGCACCGAGAGAACAGCAAGCCGCCCTGTTTTCTCGGCGGAGCGCTCCACCACCCCATTCTCTTGGTGGCTTGCCGCCCCATTCTCTCGTCTTGGTGGAGACTTCTTTTGGGGTGGCAAGCCGCCGAGAATGGGGCGGTGGAGCGCTCCGCCAAGAGAATGGGGTGGCTTGCTGTTCTCGGCGCGGCAGAGGCTGGATCCCCCAAAAGAAGTCACCACCGAGAGAATGGGCGGCAAGCCTCCACCGCCCCATTCTCTCGGTGGAGCGCTGTTCTCTCGGTGCAGCGTGGCAGAAGCTGGATCCCTCGAAAGAAGTCTCTGCCAAGAGAATGGGTGGCAAGCCTCCACCGCCCCATTCTCTCGGCGGAGTGCTCCACCGCCCCATTCTCTCAGTGGAGGCTTGCAGAGGTGGCGGTGGAGCTGCGCACGCAGCTCTCCAAACCGTCGCTGCCCGTTTGGAGAGCTGCTGCCTTGTCAAACATGGACGAAGGCAGCAGCTCTCCAAACAGGGCAGTGGAGGTTTGGAGAGCTGCGCGCGCAGCTCTCCAAACCACTGCCGCCCGTTTGGAGAGCTGCTGCCTTCGTCCATGTTTGACAAAGGCAGCAGCTCTCCAAACGGGGTGGTGGAGGTTTGGAGAGCTGCGCACGCAGCTCCCCAAACCTCCGCCACCCCATTCTCTCAATGGGACTTTTTTACTCCCACTTTTTTTCCAGAATGGCAGAGGAGGACAGGGAGGATAGGCAGAGGCGATGTTTGATGGTTCTAAAGTTATCATCACAGGATGTAAGTTGTTACAAGTACAGCTGCCTTTTGCAATTGATTGATGGTGGATTTGTCAGTGTTGATGTTATCTTTCTTTTCAAGCCATCATAAGTGCATTTATCATTTTTATCTGTTGTAGGTTCATGCATTGCTTGTTTAAAATGATACACAAGGGATTCAAAGTTATTCCATACAGCCAAAACTGTATGCAAACTAGATGACACCCATCGGGTACTTCCAATTTTCAGCAGCTCAGCCCCCAGTAATTCTGCATATGAATGCAACTCTCTACTATTCTTTGCGGAAGCATGGTATATGACATACAGTTTATCAATATGGAATCTATTTATTCCTGAGGTTTCCTTGGCAGCATCACCTACTGATAATTCTAGTTGTGATTAGCACAATGCCAAACTATAATAGAAGGAAAACGTTCTGACAGCAATTTTTTCACTCCACTTTTACATCCCATCCTCACAGCGGCGCCATCGCATTCCAGAGAAATCAAATATTTTTTCAAATAATCTTCTGTCATCCAATAAGAGTAAAGACATTGTAGTAAGGAATCAAATATTCCTTCTGCTGTTACTTTTTCAAGTTCTACCAAGTCCAAAAACAAATTTACTGGTGAATTCATTCCCATACCTTTGATACAGCATCGAACAAATACTGTGACGGTAGTTTTTTGCTTATTGTGGTTGATTCATCAATTATCAATGAAATTTTTTTATTGGATCAAACAATTTCTTTAACCACAGTTTTCCTCATTACTTCACTTATATGATTAACAATATATAATCTTAAAGGGCTTACCATTGTAATAGAAGATTGCTACCACCGCTCTAGGGTTTGGCTAACTTAAATCTGCAAAGCATAATTACATTTATTATTGCTGCTAAAGCTATGGATTACGTATTCACATTTCCCATGGATTGTCTTCTGTCCATGGGAGGGAAGCTTGGTAGATTCTAAATTTCATAATTTTAGTTATTCCTTTGTGGCAGGGTATATATGAGAACAAGCTGCAAAGGTCTTTAAAACATCTTTCTCACATATTTATATTTTTGAATCATAAATATTAAATATTTTTTCTTTCCAATGATCCAAACTAATGCTTTAGAAATATAATTTCCAGTTTTAGTTACAGTAAACAAGCAGTCACAATCTTATTCCTATTCAATTTGGCTGATTTTAAAATGTGATGTAAAATCATAAGCACATAAAAAGAAAACAGCAGAAACACCTGCAAATTAACTCAACAGTTCTATACTTAGCAACATTTCCATTTAATCAAAGTCCTTGCTCTTTCCAAATCTATTTCAGGGTTTACTTTCTATATACACAAACAATGGGAAATGAGTTTCTGGGCTGGTTCAAATTTTTTACACATTCCAAAAATTTCAGGTAATGTATCTGTTCCATATAAATATAAAAGCATGATAGGCTCTGTATTTGTAAAATGGCCGATTATCTCAGTGTGCATAAACGTGGATAACTACAAACTGAAATTGCAAGCCCTCTCCTTGACTTCAGAGTCATCCTGGTGAGATAGTCAGCATATAAATTTAATAAATAACATTTTTTTTGAAATGCCCCTATTAGGAATTGAATTTGAATGAAGTTTCAGAAAAGCAAATGTTCTGTGCTGGTGGTATTAAGCTCCCAAAGACCTAGCATGGGATAAATGAATTCTTCCTAATAAAAATAACTTCCTGCCTTTTTCTAATCATCATTTCTTCCCTACAGCAATTAGAAAAGTAAAGTGAAACAAACCACTACTTCCTCCATGCAGGGAAAATTTCCTTGAGTCATACTTGGATATCCTATTTGCAAATAATATCTTACTTACTTAGTAGAGATGGTGTAGTTGGAGAGCAGGGAAGAGTGCAATGTTCCTGCCTTCGCTGCAACATTTGCCTGCCGGGTCTTTTGGCAAGCTCAGCAGCAATTCCTATTGGCTTCCAAAAGCCAATAGCATAGCTGACTGAGGAATTCTGGGAGTTGAAGTCCATGAGTCATAAAAGAGCAAAGCCTGCAATAGGCTTAAGCCAGACATGTCAAACACAAGGCCCGGGGGCCGGATCCGGCCCGCAACGTGGTTTCATGTGGCCCGCGAAGCCATCCTGGAAACAGTGAGGGAATGGCCCCGACTGCCTTGGCCCTGGCCCAGAGACCCTCAGATCTGTCCCACTCCTGCCCAGGCCCCCATAGGCACCCTTGATGAGAACGATGTAGAGCTGGCCACGCCCACCCAGTAGGCCATACGCACTCTAGCCATGCCCACCCAGTAGGCCACGCCCACCCAGGCCATACCCACCCGGCCCCCTGAGGGCAACCGCAATGCTGATGCGGCCCTCAATGAAATTGAGTTTGACACCCCTGGCTTAAGCCAATAGCAGCACAGTTTGTGCAAAAGGTTTTTTGTTTTGTTTTTTGCAAAAAAAAAAGGTGCCGGAATGCCGTTCTGAGCATTTTATGAGAAAAAAAGCCCTGCATTTGGTATTATCTTTGGTCATTTTATTTCTTTTTGAAGGTCTTGGAATTTTGTATTTTTTCTCCAGTTCTTTCTCTTCCATTCTGCCTTCTGGTATTGCCACATCCACTATGCAAACTTTTTTTCCTTATTGACTGTTACTAAGTCTCAGATGTTATGTGGCAGGTGCCTGTCTATTTAAAATCTGAAAGTCCCAGAGCACTTTAGCTTCTTCATTTCTTATCACTTTCTCTTTTTTATAGTTCCACCAGTTCCTGCTTGCAGTCAAAAGGTATTTTATTGAAGATCTTCCAATGCATCATTGTTGCTACTGTGTCATGCCATTGTTTCTAGTCAGTCTGTGTGATCTTCTTGCCTTTATGGTATTTTCTCCATTGAATTTGGACTCTTAAGATCTTCATTTCATGATATATTTAGTTTTGACCTTCCTCTTGCCTTCAGTGTGCTGGCTATCAGCTTGGAGGATGCACAGATATTTATAATGATCATCTTAACAGATTCTGTCTTTTTCTTTGCCAAATTATCTTCCATGTCCGTGCTTTTGAGTCATTAAACAAATCTTGTGTTATTATATAGATTGTTTGATGTAGAAAAAGCCATCCGGTTGCCATTTTTTTGAAAGGACTAACAAATCATGTCTCTATTTTTCCATCTCGATGTAATTGTCCTGAACTGTTTATCTTCTCTTCAATCTGTTCTTCTTCTTGATCCTCAGGTTCCTTCTGATTTATGTAGAAAGTCTTTTCCTTTTTCTACATTGTCAGTCCCTGTTCTGGGTTTTCCATTGACTGTATTTTTTTTAAAAAAAAAACAATTTTTATTAGTTTTTCAATTTACAACCTATCTGGTACCTGGGTAGTCATCAATTAAATAACAGAGTTTTCAATACATAGTTCGGGGTGCATTATCATAGCATCCTTCTCTATTTCCCTCAACATTCAATACAACATATTTAAAATAACAGATTTATAAGAATAGCATGGTCAATTAAAAAGATTTTGTCAGTCCAGTTTCAATGAAGTATATATATCTTCTTATAAGATTTTATCTAATTTTGATGTTAATTGTAGTATCCAAGTTTAACCTTTGAGACATCCCAAATAGTATTCAGAACCCAAAATTCCCTTATTTTATTACACCAAAGATTGTATCATCTAACATACACCCAATAGTTAAATAGCTACCTTCTACCTAATAAACATTGTTTGTTTCATATCCGGATACGTCACAAGTTACCAATCAGAAAGCCTATGTTTATCAATCTACTTTTACTTATATATAACCACAATTTTGACATCAAAGATGGAATCCATAAGCCAATTTTCCATTATGGCAATATATAAATTTATAATATTTTGAATAAGCCTAATAAGTACTTAAATACATTTTAATTCTATCACAAATATTTTCTATTTCAGATTTTAATAAGTCACTAATTACTAACAAAATGACCTATAATATTTCTCTAGAAATTCATTTTTTAAAAATCTAACTCTAGGTGTTTTTTTTTGTCAGTCGGGTTTCCAGACCAAGGACTTCAAATTGCCAAGTAGGTCTTCCTTCCTTTGCATGCATATTATTTTCATCAGAGGAGGCCATCCAACCATCAGCGATGTACAAAGGTTGAACCATTTATAGTCATTATATTGTTGCCATGTTAATTCCACTCTCTTTATTTGCTCTGACATCTCTGTCTGCAGTTCAGTCTGGATTCTTCGTCCATCTGGTTTGATCTGTTTTAAGGAGAAAATCTTATCCAGTATTATAGTTAGTAGTTGACTGTCCAGGCTTTCCACAGGTTGTCTTAATTGGTCTTTGGCGTCCTCTATGTTGGCATCACTATCTTGCCTGTAGTGTACTTCTGAAGTTAAAGGATCTTTAGAAAGGGTCAAAAGTTGAGTATTAAGTTTTTCCCTAGTTTGTTGTTGGTCTTAAAGATTGTCTGTCATAGTAGTAGTTCCTTGTACTTTAATTGTAGGTTCTTTGAGTAAAGTCAGGTTTTGGATAATAGTTTTTTCAGTACTTTGTTGTTGTTGCTTATATTCCTCTGTCTCAATAGTAGTATCTTCCAAGTTTGTTATATTCTGAAGTGTAAATTCTTTACAGTCTGGGTTTCAGTTTGTAAATTAAAGTTGGCATGTAAATTATTTAATCTGGAGATAGACATCTCAGTAACTATAGATTGTTTCATATATAAGATTATATTCAAACGAGGTTTGTGGCTGATCGTTCTCCATTTTGTAGTAATTATAAATAGTCCTTAGTGGAGGCTATTTTTCAAACAAAAAACAGTAAGTTTCCACCTCCACAAGTCTCAGCCAAATTCATCCCCATCTTTTTCAGTTTTTTATCTTAATGCCAAGGTCAGTGCAAAGTGTAAGGAAGCTTGTTTGCCAATGGTATTCACTTTCTGTAACAGATTTTTCTTTTTGTCTCCTTGTTTAGATTCCCACTACGGTGGGAAGGTAACAGCGTTCCGTGCCCCTTTGGCGTCTAGTCATGCCGGCCACATGACCACGGAGATGTCCTTGGACAAGCGCTGGCTCTTCGGCTTTGAAATGGAGATGAGCACCAGCCCCTAGAGTCGGAAATGACTAGCACGCATGTGCGGGGGAACCTTTACCTTTACCTTAGATTGATAGGTAGAATAGTCCATTTCTATTAATATAGGAATTTGGGGCCAAAGGTAGAAAGGCAGTAAGTCCAATTAATCAGTATCATGTAGTTCAAGGCTTTTTCTTTTCTCTTCCAGTGTAGACAAGGGCCACTATTAAGGAGGGTGGGGGAAAAATCCCTTCCCTCTCTCCTTGCAAGGGGAAACAAATTTGGAAAGCTTTGAAAGGAAGAGTAGACAATTAGGAAAAGAAGAAGGCAATTCTTACCCAGTTTTCAAGTGCTTTCAAGTGCTTTGTTATGATTTTGGCTTCGGCAGGAGATGGCTAAACGATGGGCCATGGGAGTGGCCGATCCTTTCTTCTTCGGTTCGGAGAGTAGCTCCAATCTGACAGGAGGGCCACCGCCCTTCTACCGCCAACTGGAGAGACCTTTCCCCCGCTTGTCACCCCTCTTTTAAAGTTTGTGCTAGCTGTTTCTTTGGAACAAGCTTCAATGCAGGCAGCCATATTCTGTTGTTTTTGTGCTGTTCTAGATGCTCAGTTATTCTTTGCTTCAGTTCTTTTATTTCTTTAGTTAGAGGGTTTTGTTCTTCCTGAGGAAGAGGTGCCTGGTTTCCAAAAGGGAACAGTTGTATATCTCTGCTGGATTCCTTCACTGCCAACTCCCCCTGGTTTGCCTCTACATTCTGAATTACTTCTGGCAAGGCATTGATTTCTTTGCCCTGGGTAAACCTTTGCAGTTTGTCCAATTCTGTTTCTGTGAATACTTTATTTCATATTATAAATTATTATGGTTTGTTGCACAGTCATCCAGAGGTTTAGACAGGCTTTGGCATTTTTATCCACCTATTGAGTCCTTCCCAAAGACACAGATAAGAATGTGTTGTTGTTTGATGGTGTTAAAGGAGTTACCACAGGATGTAAGCTGTTCCAAATAAAGTTGCCTTTTGCAGTTGACTGATGGAGATTTTGTTAGTAAAAATGGTGTTTACATGGTGTTCCAGATATTTTGGGACACCATAAGTTTAGAATTAACATAGTAGGATGCACTGTAATGCATTTTGTCCAGATTTTGAATTTTTTAGTATAAAATTCAGCCCAATATCAGGCTAAAAGTCTAGGTGGTATTTTCTCTGCTTTTGTTGAAAAAAGTTTGAAATAAAGTCATAATACTTCTTAACATTTCTTATTATTTCCTTTTTGTTTTGACAGTTGCTGGGAAAATGTAACTACAGATATTATATTTTTGCATATTATTTGGTTATGATGAGATATGTTAGAAAAGTATCATAAAATACAACTCGTTGCACTGTCCCAAGGTCATTTGATTGCCATGTATAACCTTTCTAGCTGGCTTCTGACAAGCAAAATCAATGATCACATGATTCACTTAATAACAGCAGTGATTCACTTAACAACTGGCAAAAAAGGTTATAAAATGGGGTACAATTCAATTAACAGCTATCTTAGCAACTGAATTTTTTGGGGATTTTTGGGACCAATTGTTGTAAGCAGCAGATTGGTGCCTTTACAATATTAAAAGGTAAAGGTTCCCCCGCACATGCGTGCTGGTCATTTCCGACTCTAGGGGCCGGTGCTCATCTCTGTTTCAAAGACGAAGAGCCAGCACTTGTCCGAGGACGTCTCTATGGTCATGCGGCCGGCATGACTAGATGCCAAAGGCACGCGGAATGCTGTTACCTTCCCACCGTAGTGGTCCCTATTTTTCTACTTGCAGTTTTACGTGCTTTCGAACTGCTAGGTTGGCAGAAGCTGGGATGAGTAACAGGTGCTCACTCTGTTACGTGGCACTCGGGATTTGACCCGCCAAACTGCCGACCTTCTGATCGACAAGCTCAGTGTCCTAACCCACTGAGCCACCGCGTCCCTTTTACAACATTAGAAGATTTTAACTATTACTCTTATGTTTCAGCAAAGGCCAACAGCTTATGATCTGTTTTCTCGTAATTTTCACTTCACGGCATATGGAAAGAAGAATGTGTCTGCCAAAACATCTGATCCAGTAAGTTATTTTTCAATCACTTACATGGCTTCTTTATCCAATCCAGATATGCTGGAAAAAATAAAATATTCAGTCAACACATTGTTCTAAGATGCAATGTAATTTGTTTCTGAATGAGTTGTTTGGTTATCAAATCATGATTTGTGGTTTAACAGTTGAATAGTGGATTATTCAATAAGCCTTGATTAAGCCATGGCTTCATATGCATACTGAACATTTAGCCAATAAGCAACTACATGGGTAGGCATCTGTAAGTTTAAAGTTGGATTCAAATGATCCCATCCTCATTTTTCCTTAATGAGGATTCTGGCATTCAATCTTGTTTGTAGGGATCAGTCAAATTACAGTTTATTTATTTATCTGCTCACCTGCTCAAATTAAATACTAAAGCTTACAGTAGGCATGTCAAACTGCCAGCTCAGGAACCAGAAGTGTTACGGTAAAACCGTGGCCACCCGATTGCCGGCAATGGGGAAAAAATCCTGATACGTTGCATGATGTCATGTGATGTCACGAGTTTGACATGCCTGGCTTACAGGAATGAAAGAACTTTTTGTTAACATGGGAAAGAATGGCAACAAAGGATTAAGGACTTGAGTTTAATAATGCTTCTAATTATTTAAATTATAGAGGATCACAAATCAAAAGGCAATGACAGATACTTGAATTTTTTCCCAACATAGTCTTTATTGATTGTGCTGGTCTCCAAGTGTAAGTTGAAATAATAATTTAAATTGTATTGGGGTATTGCAAATATTTCATCTCAAGATGTTTTGCCTTTTGTTGTTCAGATTTCAACACAGTATCCTGTAGTGGACCATGAATTCGATGCAGTTGTAGTGGGTGCAGGTGGTGCAGGTTTGAGAGCTGCCTTTGGCTTGTCTGAGGCTGGGTTTAATACAGCATGTGTTTCCAAGTTATTCCCGACCAGATCTCATACTGTTGCTGCACAAGTAAGAGACCTCTTTTTCTCAGTCTGTCTTTCAAACTAAAGGAAGGGAAATGAAGCGTGCCACATGCTACCTAGATTTATATTATATACAGATTCATTGTTTAGCAGAATCTATATAGTAGTAAAATACTTTTTGTCTCTTTATAACATTGAATTTGCCTAAACAGTTCATCATAGTGCAAAATTTTTTGAATTAAGTTACCTCAATTCCGTTAATTTAAAAAATGTGTTCAAAAGACTGCTGCAGCGTCGCAGTGGTTAGCTGTGGTCAAATGATCATGATTTTCAGTGCTCCATACCAGTTTCCTCCAAGCAAAGTCAGTGGGGAAGCCAGTAGGAAGTTAGAAATGATTCCTGCTTCCACTGTTTTTCTGCTTACCTGTGGTCATTCTGATTCTCTGCTTCGGTAAGGAAATGTTTCTGAAAGATGGCCAAATGGGTCATAGGTTGTCTAGTTAATGGTAGTGCTTGGGGCTATGTTAGTATTGATTGTTATGAATAACATACATTGAACTGTGCATTATATATTTGTTTTGCATTGGAACGTTGATTCATGGTAAAATTCTGAATTTAATTTTCACAAGAGAGATCATCTGGAGCTTTGGAATCAAGAATTGCTATATGCTAATAATACCCAACTTAACTCTCCATATCATTTAACTGTAAACAAATGTATTCCCTTGATTGATTCTAAATTTAATAAATGATTTTTTAAAAAAAATTGGTTGTTATTATAATCATAATCATAAAAAACTAAATGTACCATGCAGTTCTTATTTCTTGATCGATGAAAACATTATTTTGTGTTGATCTCAATATTAAAGTTATGATTTATTGACATTTTAACAATTTGTCTCTGCAATGATTTAATTTATAGGGAGGAATCAATGCTGCTTTGGGGAACATGGAAGTTGATAACTGGCGATGGCATTTCTATGATACTGTGAAAGGCTCTGATTGGCTAGGAGATCAGGATGCAATTCATTATATGACAGAGCAAGCCCCTGCTTCAGTTATTGAGGTACAGTTACTCAGATTCTTTGACTATCTACAAATATTCACATTGATAACATAATTAGGGAAAACAGTTTCTTTAACTAAAACAATTGTTTTCCTTAATTATAGTATCAATGTGAAAAATAAGAGACGTAAACATGTATTGACTGCCTTTATTTGTCTTTTAATAAAATAACTAATATGTGAAAAGACCCAGAAAAACTGCTGATGACCATTAATTTCTTGATAATGTCAATATGATTGAAGATATCCTTTTCTGAAAAGGCAGCCCCAAACAAAATGTTTATATTTTATGTCATTTAAAACAGCAGTTCCCAACCTATGCAGCTTGGCGGCCTGGCTGGGGAGAGGGAACTGGACTGCACAAATGGGAAGCATTCGTGCAGAAGTGCAGTTCGACTTGCATGAGCGGCAGGCTGGTGTGAACAACATGCCACACAGCTTGACTGCAATTTCTCGCGCAGCCCAGGTCTGAATAAGCCACGGCCTGCAGCCCAGGAATAGGGGACCTCTTATTTAAAACCATTGTAAATTCATTTACAAATTTCAGGTTTGGATCACATTTTTTTTCCTAGATTGAGATACCCTGTTTAATTGTTTGTTTTAAGACATGACCCATTCTAATTTACCTAAGTTTACCTAGTATTCTTCATTTCCTCCTTAGATGTTTTAAATGTTTTGGGGCTTTTTGCATTCTGTGATATATCATTGAAAAATGGGGAACTATCTAACAAAATGTAATTCAATGTAGAGAAAAGTAAAGTCTTACACCTAGGCAAGAAAAACCAGAAGTATAAATATAGATTTGGTGAAAGTAGGCTTAATAGTAGTAACTGTGAGAGGGATCTTGGAATCTTAGTGGACAATCAAATATGAGTCAAAAGTGTGCGGTGGCAGCCCAAAAAGCCAATGCAATCTTAAAGATCATGTGATGTACTAATACCATTCTATAAAGCCTTAATAAGACCACACCTAGAATATTGCAACCAGTTTTGATCACCACACTATAAAAAAGATATTGAGACTATAAAAAGTGCAGAGAAGAACAACAAAGATGACTAGGGGATTAGAAGCTAAAACATATGAAGAATGGCTACAGGAACGTGGCATGGCTAGTCTAGTGAAGAGAAGGACCAGGGAAGAAATGATAGCAGTGTTCCAAAAAAAATATTGCAGCACGTTTGAAGTTTGCAAAAGAACACCTGGATGTTCCACAGCACTACTGGCAAAATATACTGTGGACAGATGAAACCAAAATTGAGTTGTTTGGGAAAAACACACAACAGTATGTGTGGAGAAAAAAAGACACAGCACGCCAACATCAAAACCTCATCCCCACTATAAAACATGGCGGAGGGAGCATCATGGTTTGGGGCTGCTTTGCTGCCTAAGGGCCTGGACGGATTGTTGTCATTGATGGGAAAATGAATTCCAGAGTTTATCAGGACATTTTTCAGGAAAACATACGACCATCTGTCCACCATGTCCTGAAGCTCCGCAGAGGATGGGTGATGCAACAGGACAATGACCCAAAGCATACAAGTAATTCAACAAAACAATGGCTTCAACAGAACAGAATACACCTTCTGGAGTGGCCCAGTCAGAGTCCTGACCTCAACCCAATTGAAATGCTGTGGCATGACCTTAAGAGAGCAATTCACACCAGACATCCCAAGAATATTACTACACTGAAACAGTTTTGTGAAGAGGAGTAGTCCAAAATTACTCCAGATCGTTGTGCAGGTCTGATCTGCAACTACAGGAAATGTTTGGTTGAGGCTATTGCTGCCAAAGGAGGGTCAATCAGTTATTAAGTACAAAGGTTCACATACTTTTTCCACCCTGCACTGTGAATGTTTCCATCTTATGTTCAATTAAAACATGACAACAGCTAATGTTTGTATAGTATTATTTTAAGCAGACTGTGTTTTTCTATTGTTGTGACTTACATGACATTTAGAGCGCATTTTATGGCCAATTCATACAAAATTCCACGTAATCCCAAAGGGTTCACATACTTTTTCTTGCAACTGTAATTTTCAGTAACTTCTATTAGAACTTCTACTTACATAATAGCGCAGAATCTTGCACCAAAATATACTAAATAGATTAAAATGTTGCTTAGCTTATGTTTTTATTTTATTTCTTTTTTGAGGCTGAGATATTTTCAGATTGCATTATATCTTACTTTTCCTTGTCTTTATATACATAATTAAATTGTTCGTCTCATTTTGGATTCCTCAGCTAGAGAATTATGGTATGCCATTTAGCCGGACAGAAGATGGAAAGATCTATCAACGTGCTTTTGGAGGTCAGAGCCTTAAATTTGGGAAAGGAGGACAGGCTCACCGTTGCTGTTGTGTGGCTGATAGGACAGGTCACTCTCTGTTACATACACTGTATGGCCGGGTAAGTAGTTGTTTGTGGAGTGGGGAACAAAGATAACTAAAGTCATGATTAACAGAGTTACTTTTAAAATTGATGGTGACATTGGCTTATGCCTATTGCTGTTATGACTCACTCCAGATAAAATTTGGCTGATGTTCCTATATGTTGTTTGTATAAATGTTGTTGTTATTTGCGAAGTGTCCAACCCATTGCGACCCCTTGGACAACGTTCCTCCAGGCCTTCCTGTCCTCTACCATCTTCTGGAGTCCATTTAGGCTCATGCCCACTGCTTCAGTGACTTCCTCCAGCCATTCTCTGTCATCCCCTTCTTCTCTTGCCCTCAACCTTTCCCAGCATTAGGCTCTTCTCCAGTGAGTCCTCATTAGGTGGACAAAGTATTTTAATTTCAACTTCAGGATCTGAGTCAAAAGTTGGAGTTAAGATTGCTGGGAGAAATATCAACAACCTAAAATATGGAGATGATACCACTCTAATGGCAGAAAGTGAAGAGGAACTTAAGAGCCTCTTGTTGCGAGTGAAAAAGGAGAGTGCAAAAGTTGGGTTGAAACTAAACATTAAGAAAACCAAGATCATGGCATCCGGCCCTCTCAGTCCTGGCAAATAGATGGGGAAGAAATGGTAGTGACAGATTTTATTTTCCTGGGCTCCAAGATCACTGCAGATGATTCATTATATAAATGAATTGTATAAATAAATACAATCAAAATAATAGAGTTTATATAAGTTATATTTCTCTGTTATTCAGAATTCAAAATGATAGGTTTTTTAGAATTGTTTTTCCTTTATCTTTGATTTTATAAAAAATAAAGGAACTGTGAAGATGCCTTGTAATTCCAGTAGATGGTAGCTAGTGGTCACAGAAGAGAGCTTGGGATTGTTGTGGATGCATGATGAAAATGTTAATCCAATGGGTTCTTTGAAATAGTAATTTCCAAATTATACATTAGGGAAGAAATTCAATATTGCCAGCAAATAATAGCTTTATAAGTGTGATTTCAGTTAAAAACTATTTAAGACAGTTGTATCATAACAAGGCTGTTATGTGCTTGAAAATAGGGAGGAAAAAAGCTATTAAAGGGGTCAAATTAATGTTGGGGAAAATTTTTTTGTAATTCAGAGAACAGACAAGTATACAAATTATCAAGGAGATGTAAAAGACCAGACTTTCACATCTTAAAATCTAGAACTTGGATCATCAAGAAAGTTGAGTGCAAAGATAAAATTAAGTATTATTTCACATGGGGTATAGTTAAACTACCTAATTCTCATCTAATCCATGAACAGGCTCTCAATTTGAATGAATTTAACATTTATTAAAATACTGTCAAGATGAATCCAGATATATATACATATACGTATACATACACATACACAGACACACACACACACACACCCATCCATTCGGACAATGGCTGTCCTAACTTAAAAACCTTCATAATTTCTGAAGGCAATCTGTTCTACTAATTGTTATTTGTTATCACTGTCAAGAAGTTTCTCCTTACTTCTAGATTTGTTCTCTCCTTGATTAATTTCCATCCATTGCTTCTTGTCCTTCCTTCTAGTTCTAACGAATACAAATGGCTAGTCCTTCCAGAAAACTGGCAATCAAATGGTCTCCTTTAATTCAAATAACATATGTAAGAATAGAGGGAGATCTATTTGATGATTTAAAGGCGCTGATATGGAGGCCTACTTGGCAAAGGAAGAAAGCTAGAATAAGATTGAAAAAAATGGGGTTTTTGATTCATTAGAGGGGATTTTATATTGTCAGAGGGTTAAAGGGAGATGTTGAGATAAGCGGAATTTTGGTTATTAGATTTAAAATACCGTAGTTGGAAATCAGTTGAAAATAAGGATTTGATTTGTTTAATATTGAAAAATTAGATTTAAAAGGGAAAAGAAAATTAATTATCATGAATGAATATGTTTGATTTATTGATTAACGTAGGCAATATATATAATGGTTTTGATTTATTAAAGGGGATATTGTATTATTAAGTAGATGACTTAATATGGTGGGAAATAGATAATTTTTAGGAAGTAGAACAAGATTACATTTAAACAGATAAAATGTGTATTTTGGATATTATAGTTTGTTATGAAGTGAGATAAGGGAAATCTTGGTTACCCAAAGTGTGAAAATTATGGATATCAAAGGTTAAATTGGAATACTGATGAGAAAAATTAATAACAGGATATGGAGTGTTTATGAAGATTGAATGCAGTTAAGATATGTATAAGCTAAAATTTATTGATAAATGTAATGATGTTTTTATTGAGTTGATATAATTAGAAATGTACTAGTTTGAATACAAGACAGTAAATGTTAAGGGAAAAAGAGAAGAAATATCTGATATTGTAACCTGAGATTTGCACTAAATATTTTGTTATTGAACTATTGATTAACCCAGTCACCGTGTTGCTTTTTAAATACTCAAATGTAAAATTGGAAGATTCATAAAATATTAGAAGAAAAAAGAAATATGAATCAGTTGCCAAGCATCTGAATATAAATCACGTGACCCTGGGGATGCTGCAAAGGTCATAAGTATGAAAAATGCTCATAAGTCACTTTTTTTCAATACCATTGTAACTGAACGATCACTAAGCGAACTGTTGGAAGTCGAGGACTGCCTGCACTTTATCACTTTGTTCGTTTTTTTGGTCATCACATTTTTGACACCTTGCTAGGCGATTGGTGGTGCTCAAATATTGCCTTATCCTAAAAGTGGTAAAATTGGTGAAAAGGTTGAAAAGCCCTGGTATAAAACACCCATATTGGCTGAATACAGTATTTCCTTAGAAAGGTTTCAAACCTGAATAGCATTGATGGAAGAACAATCTGCCCCAAAGTTAGCAATATTCTTTTACAACTATGGCTGCTGGTGAGCCAAGTAATCTTTGTTAGTTCATTAGAATATACCCTGCAATGTAAGAGTTCAGTATTAATCATCTGTTATGCCACCCGCCCCTGTTCAAAGGAATATCCTATATCTCTGTAGAACTAGCTTCTCCTCTGTGTCTTCTGAAGCCACTAATCTGCATTAGCTGTCCTAGAATTAAAAGAAAGTATTGGAACTTGGGCGTTGCTATTTACTTCCTCATCTAATTTAGAAATATAGTTTTCCATTAGAGACTTTAATTTATCAATCTTTTTATTTCCTTCCAAGAGCTGATCAAATATAGCAATAACTCTGTTAAAAGGCAATTTTTGGCAATCAAATCCAAGTCTCTTTTAAAATTGCTTTTATATTGTATTGTATTGTGTTGTGTTGTATTGTATTGTTATATTATATTATATTATATTAATTATATTATATTATATTATATTATATTATATTATATTATATTATATTATATTATATTATATTATATTATATTATATTATATTATATTATATTATATTTATTGTATTATTACATTACATTACATTACATTACATTACATTACATTCCTTGTTCTCCCCTCTATCTCCTATTGAAGCCTCATTTTCCATAGAAAGGCAGTAATCCTCCTCCCAATCCAGTAAGGTGAGGGTTTATTTACAGAGATTACAAGGGGAGGAAAAACAAAAGAAAGACTTGCAATGTCCATTATTTGAAATAAGTCCTTTATCTTTGGTTATCTGGGTGTCGTTGCCGCCATGTCGTGTTTAAGATTTCCTCCTGACTGTTTATTCAGTTTATGCCTCCTTTTAAACTTCTTTTTCGAGTCCCTTTTTGCTTTTACTGTTATATTTTGTTTTTGCATCCTTGGGTGATTTGGAGGATTTTAAAACATGCTCCCACTTCATTGGCAAATGCTTGAAGCTGATAAATTCCAGAGCTTATAGTCTAAAACCTAATCCTATCTAATCCTAAATTTAAAATCCTAAAATTCCTACTCTTAGTAAAAGAAAACTAATTTTATTAGTTAATATTAGATAAAAATATTTTAAAACCATATATAAAAGATAACTAAAATAAGAGGATAAGGAGCTCACTAAAAGAGTTGTCCCTTGGTGGCCATCTTGGTCTCCTCACTCTCTCTAATCATATTTGGCACTTTGTTTCTTAAGTTACTGTAAACAGATTTTTATTGAATGTTAGTAAAAAAATATTCTAACAGTGTGCCCTTGGATGGTTGAACCATTTATCCAGGAAATTAATAGCTTTACTGTATGAGTTTAAATATGGGCTGGGCAGCCATCAGTCATGAATACTTTAATTTAGATTATTTCATTGAGCAAAGAGTTGAATTTAACAATTTAAATTCACCCAATCAATCAATTTATATAGTTGCCTATCTCAGTGATTCTGAGCAGCTTACAATTTAAAAAAGCTTATTTTTTAAAATACATTTTTAGGAAGCAGGGCACTTGACACATTTAGTGCCCCAAGTTTGAGAACGCAGCCAGGTTTTTAGGGTCTTACAAAAGGTTAACAGGGTTGGGGCCATTCTAATCTGAAGGAAGAATGTTCCATAAAGCAGGGGCCACTATGGAAAAACTTGTCTTCTGCTCTCCGTCAGATGACAATCTTTGACTGACAGGATCTGAACTATCTTCATTCTGCAGAATCGATTGAAGGTTTTCAATTCTAAGGTTATTACTTTTAACATTCTCATAAACATATTAAATATTTATAAAATAGCTAAAATAGGTAGGTTCTTAGCCAGCTTTATGGTCTAAATAAACACTTTCTAATTAACATTGATGCTTTATTACTGAAATTAATTACAGACGTTTTGTTCTCTTTCTCTCACCATCAGTCACTCAGATATGATACCAGCTACTTTGTGGAATATTTTGCTCTTGATCTTCTAATGGAAAATGGAGAATGTTGTGGTATTATTGCACTTTGCATAGAAGATGGCACAATACATCGTTTTAGAGCAAAGAATACAGTTATTGCCACCGGGTAATATATTAATAATCATATGAAGAAATGTCAATCGGCCTTCTTGTTTTAATTCATCCAGCATTATCATTTTTGCATATAATATAATATGCCACTAGTTTATATTCTTCCATGAATTTTTGCCTTTCTTCTAGCTGAGATAGGGCATGAGAAATGTAATGCAGCCCATATCTTCCATACTTGAATCTAGCTATAACATTTTTGTTAAACTGGAAAATACTTCTTTTTGCATGGGTACATGGAAAGCTGGTAGGATCACTTCACTGGATGTGTTCTAGCAGAAGTTAGACAGGAATTATTTACTGTAAATGCCTACACTGGGCACAGTATTAAGCTTGATAGCCTAAATCACGGGTGTCAAAAGTTCTGGCTCGCAGGCCGGTTGCATCATACAGAGGACATGCCCACCCCAGCTCCGGCAATGCAAAAAAAGTTACGATACATCATTACACATCACATGATGTGGCAACTTTGACACCCATGGCTTAAATGATCCCTTCCAAATAGTTTCCATTAAAATGAGTTTCATTCTGAAACAGGTTTGTCAACTTCTGAAGAGTTGGTAGCTGCAGTTCAGGAGGTAATTTGAAAATGTCTGTTGACATACTTTCATAGGAAATATCAGCGGTGATTGTTTTGGTCAATTTTTCAGCCTTCTGGATATTTTCTTTCTGTAGGATTCTGATTCCTAATATTAAAACTTCTGAAGTGTAAAGAAACATCAAGATTGATTTCAAAAATTGTGATTTGTTTATTATCTATGAGCTGGAGAATGCTAAAGATGGAAAGTTCTCTGAGTTAAATTGTTCCTATTCCTACCATGCTGCTGCTGATGATGATGATATGCATGTGTGTTACTTAAAAAAACAGAATTTTTTTTTATTAAAATGTGACCATTTTGCTTTTAAATACCAGCTGCATGATCTGAAGTGTGTTGGTGGAAAGTTGAAATGGGGTAATGGAAAGGTACTAAATAAGTGCAGGTTGCTTATCCCTTTTTAAATATTGGGATTAATGTTTCTCAAAGAAACATGGGAATCTGATTTAAAAATCTGTATTTCAGATACACAATAAGCCACCCTTTGGAAGAATGGCATATTATGATCTATAACAGTGAAGAACAGGAAAATTACTTAATAGTGACTCACAGATGGTATGACTGCACATTGCTAAGATGCAAGTTGATAACATTATTAGGGCATGTTGTAAGTGGAATGTTTTAAAACATTAAAAAGATAACATTCATTATTATCATATATATTGGTATTAATGTTACTGATGAAACATTTGCTTTCCTGCCTTATGAGTAGTAGATGCTAACTATTAACTTTTTCCAGAGGATATGGGCGCACATATTTTAGCTGTACTTCTGCTCACACTTGTACTGGAGATGGCACAGCAATGGTTACACGGGCAGGCCTACCTTGCCAGGATTTGGAATTTGTGCAATTCCATCCCACAGGTAAAAGCTTAATTCTGTTGCAGGAAATTAAGTTTTGCAGCTAATCCTTTATCTTCTTAATTTTTTAAAATCAAGATGTTGTGCTATAGAAAGTATGTATGTTTATTCATTGTTTTTATTGGTTAACCTCTTCAATAGATTACAGGAATCCTATAGCTCTTGTATACCTTTAGCAATTTTAGCAATTTAAAAAAATCCCATGAAGTTTAATTAATTTAATTATTTAATTAGCTTCAGTTATATGAGAATTTAACATTTTCAGATTTCAGAAAACTCTGATAATTCACAACTTATAACAATATTCAAATGATATTGATAGAGAAATGGATTGAAAATAACAGACTGAAATGTAACAGAAATACTTAAAAAGTTATTTGAATAGGACAAAAAAATTGCAGAAATATAGGATCTGCTTTGATGATAATATTTATTAAATAATCTTGGAATAAAGTATTAAGCTTCATTTAAGCAATTTGATATTACTGCATAAAAGGATATTCAGTATTCAACATTAATACATATAGGGAGTAATAATACTACTCTATTCTGAATTGATCAGATTGCATGCTGATCTGAAAGGCATGATAGAAAGATATGAAGGAAGAGCATGACCTGTTCTCTGTTATCTAGAGTACAGAATTCAAAATAATGGATTTTAATCAGAAGAACACTGATTTACTATTTATTGCCATAAAAAAAATCCTAACTGAACTGATTTTCAGTGGAACTACTTTGTCCATGTTTATGGGCATTTTCTAAAAAAAAAATGTTCATTATGTTTCCAGCATTGAACAGACTTTTAATTTAGTGGCTTAAGTAGCATATTCCAGTACTGTGATTACAGTATATAAAAATTGGAAATTTTGTACTCTATAAAATTGTAACATTTGTATTCTGAGGAAAGTAAATTTTTAAATGGGGGCAAAATAAAAATATAAAAAGAATGACAGCAGAATAAAAATATAGAAATAATGTAGAATAATCAAATACAGGTAGTCCTTAACTTACAACAGTTCATTTAGTGACCATTCAAAGTTACAACAGCACTGAAAAAAAGTGTCATGATCATTTTTCACACTTAAGAATGTTGCAGAATCCCCATGGCCTTGTGATCAAATCCAGAAGCTTGTCAACTGACTAATATTTATGACGGTTGCAGTGTCCTGGAGTCATGTGATAACCTTAATGACCTTCTGACAAGTAAAGTCAAGGGGGAAGCCAGATTCACTTAACAACTGTGTTACTAATCTAACAACTGCGGTGATTCACTTAAGATCTGTGGCAAGAAAGGTTGTAAAATGGGCCAAAATTCACTTAACAAATATCTCACTTAGCAACAGAAATTTGGGGCTCAATTGTAAGTCAAGGACTACCTCTAGACAATAGAGAAAGGCAGTCTTGAAACATCTAGTTCACATTTCTATGGCAACTTACTGGCATGTTTCTTTTTCTAAGACAGTGATTCTGCAAATAGTAGTATGGGATGGGAAGTAACTTGAGATTTATTAATTATGAATACAGCATGCATCTGTTAGTTATGAATTAGCATAATTATTACATCATCTATTACTTAAGTCTGCGTTATTTTCTCCACCTTTCTGAAATATATGGTAATAGACTTATATACCGCTTCACGGTGCTTTACAGCCCTCTCTGAAGCAGTTTAAAAAGTCAGCATATTGCCCCCAACAATCTGAGTCCTATAAACGTGAGTGTATCCTTTTGTCTGTAGTGGTCTCTCTCATTATTCTTTGAAGTGAATCCTTCTGATGTGCATTGAATAATAAATACTGTAGTGAGTCTTGATCATTTGTTTTGGTTCCTGTGTTTCAATTTCACAGTATCACTCCTAACATTAATGGTATTATAAAAAATAAAACTAACAAGAATAATTACAACTAGTCCTTGTTTAATGTCCAGTTATTCAGCAGCTAAAGTTATAATGGTGCTGAAAAAATGGACTTGTGCCTGTCCTTGAACTTATGACGATTGTAGCATACATGCAGTTAGTCAATAAAAAATTGAGAGTGGAGATCCCCAATGTTTAAAATCAGGAGGAATGCCAATACCAAGCACCCAACATAGACCTATTCTATGTGAGATTATAACTGCTGTGAAATTCTGAAGAAGATGCAACTTTAAAAAGGCTGACTGGCCCAAATTTTCCACGACCTGGATGAAAAAATGTTGATCCAAACTCACATTTTATGATAACTATAGATGCTATTCAGAAAAGCTCCAGGAAATTTATTCCTTGAGGATACAGAACCTCTTGAGTTCAGGGTCTAAGACATGAAACCATTGATCTATAGATTGCATACTTTATCCATTTTGAAAGAAATTCAAACAGTGAAGATACTGTTAGACTTGGAGAAGAGGTAGTGTCAACCATTTCAGAGCACGAAAGGGAAAGATGTATTAAGCTTATGGAAGGGGTAGATAAGAGTCGCTGCTGCCCAAAAGCACAGAGTTTACTTAACTGTCTCAACAACAACCCAGCCAAGTGATCACTATAGGCCAACATCTCAACTAACTAAATTGCCCATCAGCTACACAAACAGAGGAGGATAGTCAGGAACAAGGAACGAAAGATGAACAATTTGACCTTCCCTTTACTAGAGTTGGAAGAGGTATTAGGTGTTAAGAATGGTAAAAGAGCTGGTATTGACAAGATTCTGGTCGAGCAGATTAAATATTTATGACCTAAAATGAAATATAGTCACTCAGCCTCTACAACAGGTACTTAAACATTGTTCAGATACCCAAGGTAGGAAGGACACCCCATATGATAGCCACTTTAAACCAAGCAACCCATCAGAATATCTGAAAAGCTTCAGGCCCACATCTTTTCTCAGTCTCTTATACAAGGTATTTGAACATTTAATCATGAACCGATTGTCTGCAACAATAGAGCCCCTGCTCATACTACAGCAAACTGGTTTCAGACTCAGCTCAAATTCTCAGCCTAACACAATACATAATGGTGTTCATAGATCTCACCATGGCTTAAAATACAGTCAACCATGCAGCTCTATTGAAGAAAGTAATGCATCTTACAAAGGATTTTAAATTCATAAAATTTATAGGATCCCTACAAGAAAATCATAGATTTTATGTGGACTTTTGTGGACAACATATTTAGAACTCAAAGAAGTGGATTTCTTCAGGACAACGTGATAGCTGATATGCTATTTAACATCTACAGCAATTACTTACCATTTCCAGAAGCTAGTAGGAGCTTTGCTTAAGCCAACAATCTGGCAACAATACTGCAGTGTGTAACTTCGAGGCTGTCAAGGAAAAACTGACCAAGGCTCTGAACCTAATGACTGCATAATAGATAAGAGCAGTAGTGGTGCAGTAGTTAGAATGCACTGCCATCCTGATTGACTCAAAGTTGATTCAGGTTTCCATCCTTCCAAGGTCAGTAAAATTGTTGGGGGCAATATACTGACTCTGTAAACTGCTTAGAGAGTGCTGTAAAGCATTATGAAGTGCTATGTGAGTCTTATTGATATTGCTATACTACAAAGATAACCAGCTGACACCAAACTGCCTAAAAAAATAAGATTGTACTTTCCACTTGAAAAACTGTGATGCATCAAGAAGGATCATATACAGTGGAATGGTAATCAGCCTAGAACATCATTCTACTCCTAAATATCTGGGAGTAGTTCTGGATCACACACTTACCTTTTAGAACCATTATTTTAATACCAAACAGAAAATATTTGCTAGGAACAATATTCTGGAAAAATAATGTGCACAAGAGGCAGTCTCAACCAGGCAGATTAATAGCTTCTCCATTAGCCCTATGTTACTCTTGGAGAATATGCCAGCTCTGTTTGGTATAGATCAAAACATGCAAAATAAGTGGAAATGGCCTTAAATGAAACAGTGAGATTGGTCACAGAGTATCTAAAACCATTTCAATACAAAAGATGTAACTGGTATCCCCCCTCTAAAGTTCCACAGGGGAAGTGTTGCACAGAGAGAGTGGGTTAAAGTTATGGCTATAAAAACACCTATTATATGGCCATCAACCTTCAAGGTCAAGAATGAGTTCAGGGAACAGCTTCCTCAAAACTTTTGCCTCTCCTAACAATTAGCCATCATAGACCACCCTGGAACTATGGAAGGCAAGTAAGCACTATCGGGCAACCTTGGCACATCCACACAACTGTCTACTGCATGGTCAAGAACAACCTTGGCTGTATGGGAATTACTAAACAGGCTGGGATGGGAAGATCAAAAGACAATCTAAGAAAATACAAGATACAATACTTAGTGTGAATATGGAGAAGAACAATCCATCTCACATATGTTACAATGCATTCAATGTCCTTCAATGTACAGAGGGAAAATACTGTTGATGTGGTCTGGGACTGGGTGAATATCATTTAGTTTTAATCCTATTTATTTTACATACTTTACATGTGCTATATTTCTATGATCTATTTTATACCTCATTTTACTTGCTAAGTGTTCAGTGTTATATGTCTATAATTTTGAAGGTGCCTCTGACACAAGTAATGCCCAGCTGCATTTGTGTCACTCCTTTTTGAAAACCGACAAAACTTATGCGACTTTTTCTACCCTGCAGTAGTCACCTATCTGCCTGCCAGCTTTTCTGCCTGGAACTTCCAAGTGCCTGTCAGCATTAATGATCCATGATACTCACTTAACAATAACAGAGATAGCAGGGATTATTATCACTAAGCAATGTGGTCATATGATATCATATTTTGTAACTATCAGCTAAAGATGAACATACTAATCCCAACTATTAAGCACTAATTGTAAAGCTTTTGTTTCCTAATTACCTAACAGAGGAGTTAGTAGTAGTTTTTTTGTGCACAAAAGCTTGAAATGCTAAAAAAAACCCACAGATTTATTGCAGAATAAATTTTGTAAGGCAATGCTAATTTTCTTTATCTTTATCTTTTTATCTTTTATTAAATTTATATACCGCCCTTCTCCCGAAGGACTCAGGGCGGTGAACAGGGCATATATAAATAGAAAATACAAAAATTAAAAGAGAATTAAACAATTGCCCAGATAAAAACAGTAACAGTATAAAAACCCAATTAAAAACCCTAACGTCCCCCATCAGGCCAGGCCAGCTTGTTCAAATAAATGGGTCTTCAGACCGCGCCGGAAGGAGCGAAGGTCCGTTGCCGTCCGGAGCTCAACCGGCAGTTGGTTCCATAAAGCCGGAGCGCCCACAGAGAAGGCCCTCCCACTGGGGGCCACCAGCCGACATTCTCTGACCGGAGGCACCCTGAGGAGGCCCTCTCTGTGGGAACGCACAGGGTGGAGGGAAGTTGACGCCGGCAGCAGGTGGTCCCCGAGGTACTCCGGACCCATGCTATGTAAGGACTTAAAGACCATAACCAAAACCTTGAATCTCACCCGGAAGAGAACTGGTAATCAATGTAGCTCGCGGAGCAAAGGTGTAACATGGGAGTACCGGGAAACTCCCAAGACAACTCTTGCGACCGCATTCTGTACCAGTTGGAGCCTCCGAGTGGTCTTCAAGGGGAGCCCCATGTAAAGAGCATTGCAGTAGTCCAGGCGAGAGGTCACGAGCGCATGAGTGACCGTACACAGGGTTTGGTGTAGATAAAGACAACTTGGTAAGGGGACAATATGGTGAAGCTAGATAACCTTGGGATTAAAAGGTTCTGAAAGGTATAGAACAAAATTCCAGATTATGTGTGAAGTTTCTTATATGTGGTAAATTAAAAAAAAGATGGTTGCCCATATAGAAATCAAGGAAGTTTAACTTTCAATTGATTGAAGTACAGGTCATATTACCACTATGGTCATAAGTTATAATGATTGTAAAATGGGTAAATCATATGACCTGATTCTATAACATTTTTATAGCAGTTGTTGAGCAAATCACTGCAGTTAAGTGAATCTACTGTTAATATTGCTGTACAGGTAGTCCTTAACTTACAACCACAGCTGAGCTCAAAATTCCCATTACTAAGCAAGATATTTGTTAAGTGAGTTTTGTCCCATTTTTGTCACAGTTATTAAGTGAATCTTAACCACTGCAGTTATTAAGTTAGTAAAACAGTTCTGAAGTGAATCTGTCTTCCCCATTGACTTGACTTATCAGAAGGTTGCAAAAGGTGGTCACATGACCCCAGGACACTGCAACAGCCCTGCATACATGCTAGTTGTCAAGCATCTGAATTTTGATCATGTGACCATGGGGAAGCTGCAACGGTCATATGTGTGAAAAATGATCATAAGTCACTTTTTCAGTGCTGTTGTAGTTTCCAACGATCACCGAATGGTTGTAAGTCATGAATTGTAGTTAAATGAACCAGTGTTTTGCAATAACTGAAAGTAACTGCAGGTTTTTGGCAAGCATTACAAAATCTGGTCACATGACTGTGGAATGCTGCTAAGGACATAAATGTAGCAGTGTTGCTGAGTAAGGGCAGATCCAGTCAGATCCAGGTTGCAATGCCCTTTTTTGGATACATTGTAAATCAAAGATTACTTACAAAATGTTACTTGAAAGTTGGAAAGTTTTATTTATATCTTGCTTTAGGGATATAAATGTTAGACATTCACTTTCAAAATATAAATAGTGTTTTTGGGATGATACAGATCATTGGTAAAACATTGTAATTTTAATATATTTTGCAGGTATTTATGGCGCTGGCTGTCTTATTACAGAAGGCTGCCGTGGTGAAGGAGGTATTTTAATTAACAGTGAAGGAGAAAGATTTATGGAGAGATATGCTCCAGTTGCAAAAGATCTAGCTTCCCGAGATGTTGTATCTCGTTCTATGACTATTGAGATCCGTGAAGGAAGGCAAGTTTAATTTAACTATCAAGTCCATAAATGTGATTATAAAAGATGCAGAGTACAGTTAGTTAACTCAACATATTGTATCTTAAAGAATAAAATACTTTCTTTTAAGATAATTACAAGGTTAATTTATAGATCTCTTAGGAGAAAGAGAATAAAAGACCCAGCTAAAATTTTCATTCCATAAGTAATATGTTTTGAAAAGTCTCTGTGTAAAACAATGAGAATACTGTGCTGTTCCACTGTCGTCAGAAAACCTACTTAGATTAAAATATGTTGAGTCACATCAATTTTTAAACCGAAATAACACATTTTTTCTAGTTTCTTTAAATGAATCTGCTTGCTTTGGTTAATTACAGAACAACTAAATAATATTTAGTGCAATACTTCTTTACAAGTTTTTTTCTTTTTCTTTTTAAAAATATCTCCTTGGTTAGTTTTCTATAGACACTATAGGATTTGAGGTGGGTGACATTGGTAGTTGAATTGTCAAGTACATGCCGAAAAAAGGCCACTACATTGATGTTTCATGATATTTTACTTCACATTCAGACATTGCTAAATGTTTCTTAATTCAATAGATGATTTAATTTTATAAATAATATTATAGCAAAATTTGAGAACAAAGGCAAATAAACCAAATAAACCAACACTGTACAAACAATATATGTATGCAAAACAAGCTACTGCATACAAATATATCTTTGCATTATTTGCTTGCAAAATAAAGCACTGCACAACATTTGTAAAACCCATCCATCCATAATTCAAAGTCCAGTTTCCATATGGCAAATTTTATTTTTTAAAAACAGTGACCTGGTAGCCGTAAAGCTGTAATAAGTCATCTTTTTTGTTTAACTATGTGCTTAATTGTTTTTTTATTCTCTCAACACTCATTTCACAGATAATTTTATCCAGTTTAAACAATGTGTAAGGATGTCATTGTTCTGTGTTATTGTATTATTATTAAGAGGAAGAAATAGAAAAGGAGCAACTCAGTCACAAGCCGGAAAACATTCCAGCTACAATGATCGGAACAATCAAAACATTCCAAATTAACTTGAAACAAAACAGCTTTTTTCTTGAAAAAGAACTCTTAAAATGCTTGTGTTTTGTTTCATCTTTAGACACTTGGAACTTTTACTTTGAGGTTAGAATATTTCAAAAGCCTTTTGCGCATCCCTGTTACAGATTTGTTCCAGTTGTTTTAATTTTTTTCTTTTAAGGGAATATTTGTATTTGAAGTTTGTATTTATTTATTACTCTTTTATGCTGCCCATTTCATAGATACAGTGACTTTAGGAGGCTTACAATATAATAAAAAGTAAAAAAGTAAGACAAAGCAAATTAAGAAAATTAAATAGAAAAGCTAAAAAAATATAGCTACTATTATCAAATCAAGTATAATTTGCAAACATATATAAATATATCATAAGAATTATCTTATATTTATATATTGATCTTATGTTTGTATTTAAATAGTGGTAAGAAAAAAAATCTATTTAACCACTGTGCCCTGGTGGCCCAGTGGTTAGAATGCAGTACTGCAGGCTACTTCTGCTGACTCTTGGCTGCCAGCAGTTTGACATTTCATGTCTCACCAGCTCAAGGCTGACTCAGCCTTCCATCCTTCCAAGGTCAGTAAAATGAGGACCCACATTGTTGGGGAAATATGCTAACTCTGTAAGCTGCTTAGAGAGGGCTGTAAAACACTGTGAAGTGATATATAAATCTAAGTGCTATTGCTATTAACATATATTTTTAAAATAACAACAACAGAGGTTGTGGACCAGACAAAGATCATGTGTACTTGCAGTTGCATCATTTGCCACCACAACAGCTAGCAATGCGTCTTCCTGGGATTTCAGAAACTGCTATGATATTTGCTGGTGTGGATGTCACAAAAGAACCTATTCCTGTCCTACCTACTGTACATTACAATATGGGAGGTATCCCTACAAACTACAAAGGACAGGTAATTTTCAAAACGTGTATGTATGTATGTATGAAATTTATATACTGTCCATCTCACTATTGAATTTCAGTTTAATAGACTAGAAGTTTATATTTTATTACACTGTTTAAAGTTCTAACAATATATCAAAAGACACTCATTAGTTTTCCTCCTGTGCTTTAATCTAGTATCAACATTTCTTTTAAGGGGCCATGTCATATCTATATTTTGTGCGTGTGTGCGTGTGTGTGTGTGTGTGTGATTTCTTCCTTCTGGGGGCCTGAAAAGAGCCTGAAGTTGCCCCAGAGAGGTGACAGATCAGGAAGGGACCCTTGTAGATTGCGGGGGAGACGGCAGTTGACCCACTTGATCCAAGGAAGCCCTCAGAACCAACAGGAGAAACACTGGCTGCACCCATGCTGCCAGTCAGAAGCTGTTGTCTGCTGGGCTTCCGGTTCTGGACTTTCGGTGCTCCCAGACGCATGAGGGAATCACTGCTCATGTCGTATGGATTTCTTCATCAGGGGGTGCCTGTAAAGGGGTCGAAAGTTGCCCTGGAGGGGCAATGAGCTGGGGAGAGGTCTCTCCAGTCAGCAGTAGAGGGCGGTGGCCCTCCTGTTGGTTTGGAGCTACTCTCCGAACCAAAGAAAGGATCGGCCACTCCCATGGCCCATCATTTAGCCGTTTCCTGCCGAAGCCAAAAGCACAACAAAGCACTTGAAAGCAGTTGAAAACTGGGTGAGAATTGCCTTCTTGTTTTCCTAATTGTCTACTTTCCCTGTCAAAAGCTTCTTGAATTTGCTTCCCCCTGCGAGGAGAGAGGGAAGGGATTTTTTCCCCCTACCCTCCTCAAGAGTGGATTTTTCTACATTGGGAGAGAAAAGAAACAGCCTTCTACTAAATTATACTGATTAATTGGACTTACTGCCTTTCTACTTTTGGCCCAAAGTTCCTATATTTACAGAAATGGACTATTCTACCTATTAGTCTAAAAAAGGGGACCAAAAAAAAGAAATAAATAAAAAGATACTGTCTGAAAAGGTTGAAGTATTCTGGAGACATCTAGTGAATACTCTTGGCAAACAAGCTTGCTTACATTTTAGACTGACCTTGGCATTAAGATAAAAACCTGAAACAGCTGGAGTTTAATTTGGCTTAGACTTGTGGAGGTAGACTCTTACTGACTTTCGTTTGAAACATAGCTTCCACCAAGGAGTATTTATAATTATTACAAAATGGAGAAGGATCAGCCACAAACCTTGCTTGATTATAACCTCATACTTGAAACAATCTACAGAGTCACTGAGATGTCTATCTCCAGATTTAATAATTTACATGCCAACCTTAAGTCACAAATTGAAACCCAGACTGCAACTAAAGAATTTATAGTTCAGAATATAACAAAATTGGAAGATATTACTATTGAGACAGAGGAATATAAGCAACAACTATCCAAAGAACCGACAACTCTAAAAGTACAAGGAACTATCACTATGGCAAATAACCTTAAGGACCAACAACAAACTATGGGAAAACTTAATACTCAACTTTTGACTCCATCAAAAGAGCCTATAACTTTAGAAGTATACTATGTACAAGGTAGTGATGCTAACCTAGAGGACGTGGAAGATCAACAAAGACAGTTGTCTGAAAGCCTGGATAGCCAAGCATTAATTACAAAATTGGATAAGACTCTTAAAGCAGATGAACCCAGACGGAAGAGGAATCCAGACCGAACCGAAGATAAAGTTTTTAGAGCAAATACAAAAACTAACAGGGCAACAACATAATGATTACAAATGGTTTGGTTTTTGTGGATCACTGATGGCTAGATGGCCTCCTTCGATTCAAATAATAAGTATTGGCTCGAAGGGAGACCTATCTGGCAATTCAAAGGCCTTGGTTTGGAAACCTGATTGGCAAAAAAAGAAACCCAAAGTTATATTTAAAAAGTGAGTTCTTAGAGAACCATTAAAGGTTATCCTTTTAGTAATCAGTGATCTATTAGGATCTAAAATAGAAAATGTTTATGAGATAGAACTAGAATGTGTTTATGTATCTATTAGGCTTATTTTAGACATTATAATTTGTGCACTGACATAATGGAAATTTGGTTTATAGATCCCACTTGATGTTAAAAGACATTTTATTATTCTATTTAAGAATTAAGAATTAGCTAAAATTTAAAACAGAATCTGGTTGTGTATAAATAGTTGTAGATTGATAAACATAAGCTGTGGTCCTGTCAGTGACGTGTGATGTATTAGGATGTGAAACAGATGATGTTTATTAGGTAGAACATAGCTACTCAGCCACTGCGTACATGTTAGATGCTATACTTTTTACTGTAATGAAATAAGGGAAATTTGGGTTGTGAACATTATTTGGAATGTTAAAGGCTAAATTTGAATAATATAATTAAAATTAAAATTAGGTAAACTTTAATAACAGGACATAGATATATTTCAATGAAATTGAATTGACAGATTTTTCAACTGACCATGCTATTTCTAGAAATTTACTAGTTTAAACTGGTTGTATGAAATGTTAAGGGAAATTGAGAAGGATGGTTTGATAATGTAACCTGAATTATGTACTGAAAACTCTTTTACTGAATCTCTGATTACCCAATCATCATGATGCTTTCTAAATATGTAGATTTTAACTGAAAAACCAATAAAACTTGTTTTTTTAAAAAAGCTGCTGTCTTCTGGAGGGAATAGTATTCAACAAGCATGAGCAACATGTCTGATCTGGGTGAGACTATTTTCCTTCCTCTATGACTCTAAAACCTGTTTGTTTGTTTTTTTAAAAAAGCAAACTAAAAGCAGAGAGAGAGAGTGTGTTACAAAATGGACACCTAATGAAATCTTGTGGTAAAAGAAAAGAACTACACCAACTTTTGTTTATATATTTTATATATTTTGTCTACAATTTTGTCTACATATTTTGTCTGAAGTGAGGGAACTTGGCCAGAAGCCCAGATACAGATTACGGACTGAATCTTTTGATGTCCCTGAACTTCATAGCCTTGTAGATTGCAACTGGGAAAAAAATTCTTGGGCTGTTTTTTCTGCAGGATGGATTACAACTAAAATTACAAACTATTTTAAAGCCTATTTTAAAGCCATTATTTGGATTACAAATAATGTAGTTCCACAAACCACTCAAAGTGAATGGTAAGGAATTACCAACAGTAAGACATTTTGGATTATAACTTTGGCAAATTGGCAACTCTGGACTTTGGGACAATTTTCTTTCTTTTTTTCTTGTGGCTTGGGGAGCCTATTGGATTATAAACACTTTATATTAGAAGTATTTATGGACAATGAAAGTATAAATATTGGTGATTTCCCTTGAAGGCTCTATTGACTATCAACTTTGAATAGTAGGACCTTGTGGATTTTAAATCCTGACTGAGCAAAAAAATTGGACTTTGGACGATCGATCCGTAAATGAGTCCTATAAACAGAAGTGGATTACAATTTTTTTCTTTTTTTTCTTTTAAATCTTGATCTCCCTTTTTTTCTCAGGGAGCCTACTAGATTACAGAGACTAGATAAGAATTATAAGAGTTATGTAACAGATACATTGTGGTATTGAATATAAGACTAATGGTTTGGTTTAAGGCAGGCATTGGGGAAAAGTAATAGAGCTGATAAAAGTTTTTTGGGGTGGAAACAAAATGAGTGTTACGAGTTTAACTAAAACTGGTAAAGAAATGCTCTCGGCCTCATCTTCCGCCTCTGCAAGCCCTGTGTATCAGAGATCAATCAAATCAATACTTCAACAAGAAAAATCTAATACCTTCAGAAGGAGATGCAAGCAATACTGCAAGCAATCCAAGAAGCAATTTTCTCACACAAAGAAGATACAAGGAAAAACAATGAGGAGACAAAAGATAACTTTGATAAAATGAATCAAGAAATTCACAGTATAAACTCTCAATTAGAAAGCTTTAGACAGATGGTTACAAAGAATGAACAAAGAATTCAGAAAATAGAAGACAAGTCAGTAGACACTGATCAAAGATAGAAGAAATAAAAGATGAAAACCAGAGGCTGATGATGATGATAACTTTATTGTCACTTTGAATGTACACCAATCGGGATACATCAAAATGAAATTTCATTGAATACAGCTCTCAAAGGGTCACCACCTCCGATATATACTCCTTGTTCGGGGCCCGCTCAAATTTCACATTGTCCATTTTAGTCTCTAGGGAGTGAACGATGGCAAACAGGACAGATGGAAATGGGGCTCCATGTGGATTAGCTCTCAAGTTAGCTTGTATTCTGACAACCTCGCCTTCTTTCCTTTTTCTGATCCTGACTTCCACCCTTTCCTTAAAGAAGCCTTGCTTCTTTTCGCCCCTGGAGCACGCTGCTGCCGCCGCCACCAACTCCTCCAAAAGCCTCTCTCTCTTCCTCTGGGCCTGCCGACAGCCTCGTCCAGTTCCTTCACCCCATAAGCTCCAGGTCCTCGCCTCCTCTGGAAACAGCCCTGATTTGCAGTAGAATCCATCACTGGGCCAGCAGTCAGATCTTGCTGCTGGTAGAACAAATTCAAACAGCGCCAACGACTTTTAACGGTCTCACCAACAGTTAGGCAAATACAGAATTAGAAGATTCAATGGCAGTTTTGGAAATGGAAAAGGCATCTTCTCAAGATTTCAAAACATAATGGAGGTTAAAGGAGACCTCGCAGACTTGATGACGAAACTATTGGCTGAAGCACTGGAAATTCAGAAACAGGAAATGGAAGGAGAGATAGATCAGATATTTCTAGTCAACTCAAGCTATGCGATGGGAAACAAAATCCCCAGAGAAGTACATATCACATTTGTCAAAAGAGCTATAAGAGATGAGATATTGAGAAGAGCAAGAGATGATCCTCTGTGTTATAAAGAAAAGGAAATCGTAGTGTTGAAACAGGTCCCCAGGAAAATAAGAGATTCACGAATAGAATATCAATTCCTGACTAGAAAATTAATTGAAAAAGAAGTGAATTTTAGATGGCTGATTCTGGAAGGGATTTTAATTAATTGGGACATGAAAAGATACAGATTGGACACTGCACTTAAAGCAATGGAATTTTATGAGAGATACAAAGCATTCTTGGAAGGGGAAAATTCAGAATTTCATGCAGAGAGAGAAACAAAGAAACAGGAAGAGGCAGTAATAGAAGGAGCAGCCAAACCAAGGGGAAAGGAAGAAACAAAAAACACAAATACGGAAGAAGGGCAAAAGCAAGAGAACAGAGACGAAGAAAAACTAGAAGAATAAAACCTAAATATAACTGAAGGAGATGGAGAAGGAAAATGGGATTTTCATTAGTGAATATAAATGGATTGAACTGCCCCGCCAAAAGAAAAAAAATCTTTACACGACTACAAAAATTAAAAATGGATATAATTTGTCTTCAAGAAACACATAATAAGAGACAACAGCATAAACTGTTGGGCCACCTGAAAATTGGGAAACTCCACATTAGCACAACAAAAAAGAGGAATAGCTCTCTATATTAAAGAAATAATAAATCCCAAACAAATGGTGGAAATAATGATAAATCAAAAATACATACTGATGGTAGCGATATATGCACCTAATAACAAACAAGAAGAATTTTATCAAAAATTACATTAAAAAATAGTGGAATTGGAATAACAAAATATTTGCTTAATGGAAGACTTTAATGCAATTGTAGATGGGAAGCTGGATTAGAGAAGCAGTAAAATAGGGGGGAAAAGAAAGGAACATACTACCTAAAACTTTCTTTAAAATGGCAGAAGAAATCTGTATAAAGGATATATGGAGAGAAAAGAACCCAAAAAACCCCACAATATACATTTTATTCAAACAGGCATAAATCATGGTCCAGAATTGATATGTTATGGATATCTCCTGAATTAAGCACATTTATACAAGAGATTGAGCTAGAAACCAATATATGGGCAAACCACAGTCTTATAAAGATGACCTGGAGAGGAGCTAAGGAAAAATTAAGATGGTCTCTGAACCAATCTTTATTGAAAGACAAAGAATTTATACAAATAGCAACAAAAGAAATGGAATTTTTCTTTAAAATAAACAAAAAGGAAGAGCCATCGCTTCAAAATGTGTGGGATATGGCTAAAGCATACTTTAGAGGGCTAACTATAACTTAAATGGAGAAAAACAACCAAGAAACAAAGCAACAACAAATGAAGTTAAAGGAGGAATTTATAAAACTAGAATTAGAACTACAAAGAGATCCACAAAAGAAAACACTTAAAAAGCAAATGGAAATAATAAAACATAAATTACCCAACAAATTAAAAGGGCAAAACAAAATTTCTTTGAAAACGCTAACAAACCGGGTAGAGGGTTAGCATACAAATTGAAAAAAGAGAGAAAGAATTGATAAATAAACTGCAAGACTCAAAAGGCGATTTACAGTTCCAAAATGTCATAATTAAAAAAATAATTAAAGACTTTCTTATGAGACACTTTATGACACAAAAGAAACTTCTCAAGAAAAAATAAAGCAATATATATAAAAAAGCTGAGTTACCCAAAATTCCATAAAACATACAAAACTTGCTAAATGAAAAATATCAATGATGGAGGTAATAGAGGCGATAAAAAGGCAAAAAAAAATGAAAAGACTCCAGATCGAGATGGGCTCACTGCAGAGTTTTATAAATGTCTATAAAATATATTAAGCCCACTAATGAAAGAACTGTGTAATGAAGTACTCTTAGAGGCCAAAATATCAAAAACGTGGATAGAAGCCAACATTACTTTAATACCTAAAGAAGATTCAGATTTGACACAGATAAAGAATTATAGACCAATAACACTATTAAATGTGGACTATAAAATTGCTTCAATAATAGCAGAAAGATTAAACAAATTTTTGATTGAATTTATAAATACAGACCAAAATGGATTTTTACCTAAGAGACAAATAAAAAATAATGTAAGAATGATCTTAGATATTATGGAATATTATGAAATGCATCCAGGGAAGCCAAATGGTGCTAATATTCCTAGATGCATAGAAGGCTTTTGATAAAGTAAATTGGCAATTTATAATTCAACAATTAAACGAAATGGATTTAGGAGAAAACTTTATAAATATACTTAAACAGCGCAAGTAGTTGTAAATGGAGATTTTATAGAAAACTTTAATATCAAAAAAGGCACAAGACAAGGATGTCCATTTTCCCCATTATTATATATATTAACACTGGAAGTACTGAATAGAAATATTAGGCAAGACTCAGAAATTAAAGGATTGGAGATAAAAGATGAAAAATATAAACTACAAGCATTTGCAGATGACTTGGTCTTTGTATTAGAAGAACTGCTTGAGACAAGCCTCAAGCTTATGAAAAAGAACTTACAAATAAACAAAAAAACTTTGGGCATAACACAGAGTTAGAAAACTGACAAAGCCTTTGGGAAAGAAACTCTAAAATAACAAAGGCAGTGATTTACAAAGAAAACCTATACAAAATGTTCTACAGATGGCATATAACACCTGTGAGGTTAGCGAAAATGTTTAAAAATATGTCTAGCATTTGTTGGAAATGTAGACAAAATCCAGGCACATATTATCATCTTTGGTGGACATGCCCTAAAGCCAAAAGATTTTGGTCAAGAATACATATATGGTTAGAGAAAATGATTTAAAAACACATAGATTTTAAGCCAGAATTATTTCTGTTAGGTATAATTATAGGAAATTATGAGAAGGAATGCATATACTTAATGTGTTAACTGCAGCAAGAATTGTATTTGCTCAACATTGGAAAGATGAAGAATTACCAATGGAGGAAGAAATAATTTAAAAAATTTAGATTGTGCAGAAATGGACAGACTGACACTGAAAATGAAAGAGAAAGAAGACTCAGAATACTTTAGAACAGGCATGTCAAACTCGCGATGTCACATGATGCCGCACAACATATTGGGACTTTTTCCTCATTGCTGGCAATGGGATGGGTGCGATTTCGGCATGACGCATCTGGCCTGCAGGCCAGCAGTTTGACATGCCTGCTTTAGAACATGGAATACATTTTATTAATGGATAGAAAAACGAGGCTGAGAGAAAGGAGTTTAACACGTATTAGTAAGCTAAATATTGTAACCCAGACAATATATTGCTGATATATTAAGCATTTGTGACTATAAAAAATCAATAAAATATTGAATATATATGTATATATATATATATATATAAATATATATTGACAGGTAATTACACGTGTAAATGGCAAAGATGAAATAGTACCTGGTTTATATGCTTGTGGTGAAGCAGCTTCTGCATCTGTTCATGGTGCTAATCGACTTGGTGCAAACTCGCTTTTGGACTTGGTAGTCTTTGGTCGTGCCTGTGCTCTTACCATTGCAGAATTATGCAAACCTGGTAGGTCTCTATTTTTTAACTTTTAAAATGGTGTACTTTAAATTTTACAATGCTTTATTTTGTAACATACTTATAAAATTAAGAATGCTTATGTCTTCACTTACAAAGTTATATGTAGTTGTTGAGTTATGACCATAATGGAGCCTATCCATTGGGGTCAGGACAAATATTAAGAGAATTGCCTCAAATAACAACTAATCAACCTTGCTCTTCCCAGTGCATTTGTTAATCAAATAGGTGTGTTGTTAATTGGACAATGGGGTATCATGGGGGGGGGGAATCCTGGAAGGCCTAATGCAGCACAAGCCTACTTGTCTTGGGCCTCCCAAGGCCTCCCCCATCTTCTGAGATACTCTTGGCTCTGCTTTTGCCCCTTGGGTGGTCATACATGCCTGCCACACTGTTGACTGTCTTGCCAGCGAGAAACAACAGGGAAGGAAAACACTGGGCACATCTACCTTTCCTGGTTCTGCCACTGTTTTTTGTCCCACCAAGATTGCTCCTGCTTTACTGAGCCAAAAAAGGAACCAGTTCCCTAGCTCTTTGGAGCTTTTGCCCCAATCCATTGGCCTCCAATCAGCTGGCCATTGGGAAATTGCAAACTTCTCCTAGCTAATGTGGTAACTTTGGGACTAGCTTCCCAAAATGTTTCCCTTGCTTTAACTCCCTTCCTTCCCCAGAAAGTCACATTTCTTCAATAAACAAAACAAAAAAGCTGAAAGGGACAGACTTGTTGATCTCCCCCCCAAAAAATTAGGTGCCAAAACAAAACTCCTCATTTTCTTTTAAAAACCTGACTCCAGACTGAAGAGTACAGGAAAGAGGATGCAAGCAAGCAATGAAATTTTTTCTGCAGCTTTTTGCCTTCAGCAGCTACAGAAAAAATTCAGCTCAGAATTTTGCAAAGCTTTTAACTGTTTGTCTCACTGCCCATAGAACCCAGCTAAGATTTTAAAGACAAGTTAAGCTAGGTCCCATAGGTATTTACACAAACAGGCAAAAGGATAGCAAAGACCCATTTTCTGTCCCATTTTGCTGCAGCTAGCTAAACCTCCTTTCCTCTACTCTTCAGTCTGGAATCAAGGTAAGGTTTTTAAAAGGATTAGAAGTTGGAGCAGAGTTTAGCATCTTATGGTGGGGGAAACTACAGCCATTGTATCTTTGAAACAGAGTTATGCATAGTTTTGAGATTTATAAAACTTTGTTCATTAATTGACCTGTCATATTTAGGGGACTATCCGTAATTGCATTTCTAGGTATCAACTTTTACTTGAATTTGCATGAAAATTATAATGTTGCGAAAGGGGGGGGGGGTGTTTTCTTTTTTGTAATACAAAATTCAGAGAATATGTGTTTCTAAATTCTCATTACCTCTAATGAACTTATCTAATGTCATCTAATGTTATTTGGGAGCTAAGGACATAATTCCTCTATGCTTTCCAAAATCAGCAACAAACAAACAAATTTAAACTATGTAATCCAGAACATGCTGATTCTAGCAGAATTGTGTTGGACTGGCAAAAATTAATGAAGAGTGGCAACCCATTAAATAACTAGCCTCATACCAGATTTATAAATGATAACCACCATCTTCAGTTGTATCTACAACTGAATGACACTTTCCATTTTCACCCTGAATGGTAATGGTGAGTACTAATTGTCAGTTGTAGGTGTCACATAGAATGGATTCTTCTATATTTTTATAAGATAGATGAGAATATGGGTAATATTATCTTTGAGGGGTTCTTGGTGCTCTATGAACTTGCTTGTTGTCTTGCAGACGTTTCATTACCCAAACTAGGTAACATCATCAATCCCTCATGTCAGTCCTGAGTCACAAATACTCTCCTTTCTTAATATTATCTTTGTTCTCTCCAAAGAAACCCTATGCAGTTAAATAAAAATTATGCTTATTCTTGTTAGGGGAATCAGTTCCATCAATCAAATCAAATGCAGGTGAAGAATCTGTTGCAAACCTTGACAAATTGCGCTTTGCCAATGGAAGAGTAAGAACATCAGAACTGAGACTTAGTATGCAAAAAGTAAGTAAGATCTTTGGATTAGAGGACAGGCTTTTAATCTGAACTTGCAGCACATGATTAATTATCAACTCAATTTAAGAATGTTCTAAATAATTTTTTCCCAAAAAATTCTACCCTTGACTTTTCCAAATTTAATACCAATACCAATACCAACCCATAAGTTAAACATTGACAAATTATCAAGACCTAATTTGGTATGGTTATATTGTTGGGTTCAGCAATTTAAATTGAAGTTTGTCTAGTAACAGAGTTCCCTAAATTAAACTTCTTATATCTCAGCTTTCTAAATGACTAATGGGATTCTAATATTGCTTGTTTGCTGCATGGAGGAATCGCAGAATACAAATATATCTCCCATAAGTTTTGGAAATGATTGTTTTAAACAAGGGAGATTTATTTTTTTGCACAGAACCATAACACATTCCTGCTATCTTCTATAGTGATTTTAGCTGTAACTGACTTTGTAGATATTTTTGAAAAAATGATAAAATAAATTTTCTGTTTTATATATAGTCTAGTAAAAGATAGCATATTATAAGAATCCTTACATACTGACTGATTATGGACCAACAAGTTAGTGGTTGATTCTTAAGGATCACATAGATAGATTTCTCCAGGATAATCTGTTTTTTTCAGATTTTCTAATTGTGTATCTCTCATCGCTGTAACTGATTACAGTCCATTTTGCTGCTAGTCATCTTTTTTCTTTTGCCTTTCCCAGCATTATGAACTTTTCTGTAGAGCTAGGTCTTTTGCTTAATGTATCCAAAGTATGATAATTTGAGGTTAGTTATTTGTGCTTCAAGCGAGAACTCTGTGTTGTTTTGATTATTTACTTATTTGTTTGGGGGTTTGGGTTGTTACGTTACTATGATTATGGTATTCTCAGGAGTCTTCTGTAAATTCTTAACCTATTCTTCAAACTCCATCTTTTATTTTCATGGAGTGTCACATTGCCTGGTATAAATACAACCCAACATTTAAATATCTTTTTTAAGGCATTGTGGCTACTCTGCCAATCATTAATCTGTTAATTTTGACTACTGATTCCCTTACAGGGGTCTTCAAATTAATGATCCTTTCGAAACAAGAGACTCAGGAAAAATTACTTGAACAACCCCTGTGATCATGTGATAGTATTTCAGGTGGTGGCAACCTGTTTACACTTACAACCAGTTGCTTAAGCATGCTGCATTTAGCAATCTTCTCTCCTGGCTTCCCCCAAAAGTCAGTGGGGTTGTGTCTCTATGCATGGAGAGCGGGGGTAGGGACTGGAGAAACAAAAGATTTTTAAGATTCAAGCTTCTTTTCTCCAGCTGTGTGCCAGTGTCTTTCCTCTTCCTCCCTACTGCCACCCCATCACTTCAGCAAAGAAGAAAACTCAATTCTGGGCTGGAGAAAAGAATCTTGTGTCCCAAAGATTCAAGCTTTTTCTAGCCTTTTATTACTCAGAAAGATGGAGAGATAGCACACCCTCATAATTACTCTGAAGGCTAGAAAGGCTCTAGCCACTCTTCAAAGGCATCGTACTTGTTAGCTTTCTGCCTGAAATGTTAGCAAGTACAAAATTTTTTTGAATGATAGAAAGTTTTCCCCCAGCTTTTATACTATTCGGAAAGATCAGAAACACTACCAGAAAGTTAGTGTAAGATCTAATCTGGCTCGGTCCCGAAACCAGAGGTCTTGTATTCCAGGCTTTCGGACTCATGCTGGGGGCCCCATCCTCAGGGAACTTCTCTCTAGCAGAGTGTTTGCTGTCCTGTGTGTGGTATTTATAGTGCCTGTTGTATGAAGCTTTTTAGATGTTGATTGAGGTGAGTTGATGGCTGGCTTTTAAGTCATCAGTTATCGTTTGCTTGTGTTGCCCAGTGCTGGCCTTCTAAGTACTTGTGCTGGCCTGGAGTAAGGAAGCTCATATTTTTGGAATCATTGCTGTGGCCCAGCATGGTGGTCCCCTTCATATATTTCCATTCCATTCCATTCATTTATTCCATTCCATTTATTCCCATGTATCATGTATGTAGTAGTGTTTAAATTGATTTAGAATACTATGATAGCAAAAATGCAGGAATGCAAAAAATAAACCTTGGAATTAAGTTCAGCTTAATCAGCCCAAATACTAAAGGAATTCTAAGCTAGTTGTGTTTCTTATTGTGTTTAAAATGTACCAACTAGAAAAGCTTCCTAGAGATCCTTACTTTAACAAAGGAGAGAGAATATAGCCAAAACTACTATTCATCAAATTTGTGGCATCTCTTGATGTCAGTTCTAATTTATTCTAGCTTAATAGGGTAACTAGATACTTTTTGTAACAACTTTACAGGTATTCCTTGAGTTACAAATGTTCAAAATTACGACATCCCTGCCAAAAGTACTTACAACTGGGTCCCAAAGTTATGTATGTTGCAGCATCATAGGGGTTGTTCGCCCTTACAAATGACCAGAGAGACGCTACAACATGCCCCTTTAATGCCACACCTATGAGCCCTGCACTGCCCATGCTCACCTCCTGTGCACTCTTGGATGACGGAGCCCTTGTCCAGCCTGGCGGAGAAGCACCGGGCCGGCTTCTCCCCTTCCCTGCTGAGCCCTGGCCCCTCTCACAAGTGGGTGTGGCTTTGCCCCACCATTTCTGAAGCACTGAACCCAGATTTCACAAATTGTGCCACTGAAGAGCCGGAGAGCTTTGTGTGCCACCACCCTCCTTCCCTTGCTTGCCAGGAGCACTCCGACTCCTTTTCCAAATTGCAAGAGGGGCTCCTAAATAAACCTGTTTTCCAGCTCCATCGCATTTCTCCCCGCAGCTCAAGATGCTGCTCTTTCGCTGGAGAAATCAACAAGCTGTGTTGCAAAAGGAAGAAATGCGCAGGGAAACCAAAGAAGAATCATCCGAAGACGTCACTTTCCCCAGTGCAGAGCAGGAGGGACCAAGCAACTTCACGAGGCAAGTTTGTGGGGCTAAAAAAAATAAAAGATCAGCCTTTCCAACTTCTTTTGAAAAAAAATTAAGATCTTGCGAAGTTGGAAAGGCTGATCTTACTTTTTTTTTTTTTTTTTTTTTGCCCCGTGAACTTGCCTCTTGGAGTTGCTTGGTCCCTCCTGCTCCGCATTGGGGAAAGTGACAATTTTGGAGTATTCTTATGTATTTTCTTATTTTATAAGCTAGAGAGTTTGAATTAAAATTGAAAAGGAAGGAGACAGAATATATCCTTGAGGTGCATCTCAAAATAGAGTTAATGAGAAATTCATGAATAATTATGGTTGAATTAGGAATTAGATAATTCATTCAGTTCATAATAGTCAAAATTACCCTTAAATATTTTCAGGAAATTACATCAAAACCTTGTGCAACACCCAAGAAAATTATAGCTCATGGGCCATATACATATAGTGTATGGAAAGAAAAAAGTGCACTCCTGTTGGAAGCTGTAATAGAATTTGAAATATTCATTTTCTATTAATTTAGACATAACTTTGTGCAAAAAAAAATCAACTAGTAGTTTACAGGTGTTGAAAACAATTATATATTTGTCTTGAAAGTTTGTGGGTGAGCTTTGACATAATTGTTTTGACAAATGTAGAAAACGTAAATTCTTACTTAAAGCTATGAAAGAAAATGTATTGAAGTGTATTGCTCCTTCATTCTTTATAGACAATGCAAAGCCACGCTGCTGTGTTCCGTACAGGCCCTGTCTTGCAAGAAGGCTGTGAAAAAATGTCCAAACTCTATAAAGATTTTGATGATCTGAAAACATTTGATAGAGGTATTATTTCAATACAGACTTTATAGATGTGTGAAAATTCATATTTTTATCCAATTAACCTAACTGTATCTGCATCATATATTTCATTTAAATAAAGCACTGAGTCAACTGATTTGCAGAAAAGTAAGTAAAAAATTACCCTAATTGGGATCAGAATTTTAATTGCTAACCAAAGAGGTTGTTAGATGAAACAGCATGTGACTACATTGCTTACCAGCAACAGTTCTAGAAATGCTCGCTGCGGTTCTTAGGTCAGGAGAAGGATCATTATTAGATGTCCTCATAATCTTCCTGCCCTATATACTCACTTCTATTTTACCTCTTCACTGCTTCTCCCTCCACTGTTTCTGTCCTTTTGTCTCCCCTGCACTCTGCCATCTATCCAACTGTATTCTCCCTGTATTCTGTCACCATCACATACTTGATGTTACCTTTGCCACCCGCAACTATCATATTCTTCTTCTTCCTTGGTTTGTGGGCTCTGTTGAGGCTGAGCTAGCCACTGCTACTCAGGCAAGCTCCTGATGGGCCTGTCCTGTTTTAGCTGTCTCAGCATGCTGCACATTCCTGTGTGTGTAACACCCTATTTGCTTCTTAGTATTCCACGCACCAGATGCAATTCACTGCCTCCTCCTAGTTTCCAGCCATGGTATTGCAAAGCAGTTGTTCATTGAACAACATGGTGGTGCATTGTGGGATGCAAGCCAAAGCAAGATAGGTGCAGGTTACAGGTCATGAGCTGCAGCAATCATAGTCCAGCCAGCAGTCCCCTGTTCAGCTTAGGTTATGCCTCTCTCCTGTCCTGATGTGCCTGTGTGCCTTGTGACATGACTGCTGTGGTCCCCCCCACTACTCCCATCCTACCTCTGTCTGCCTTTTTCATTTGTGTTGCTAAAGAAAAAAGTCAGCAATGAATACAAAGTTTTGTTTACAAGAAACATGTTCCTTTAAGGACAGCCCTTTTGGCTGCACTTTGATTAGGATATTTGCAGCCAGAGAGGTGATAGCAGGGAGGGGCAGAGGAAAGCATGCATGCAGAGCCCCCAGCCCTCAGTGGCTGAGACTGCTGAAATGGAGCCTACAGCAGAAAGGGCTGTGTTTAATGGAATAATGTATTTTTTCTTGTCTCAAACTTTTTTCACACGCAATCTTAATTGAATATTTCAACAACAATAGTCAGAACTAATACAAATTCTCAAATAGAATGAAACAAAAGAAAGAGAATTTTTTTTAAAAAAGCTAAAAGTGGAAAAAGGTAAAAGGAAAAAATGAAAAATTTAAAGATATAAAGAAATAGCTTCCAATCTTAACAGCACTTATAAGTACAATTATATTTTAGCCTCTCTAATGTTACATCATGACTCTCTTCTTTCTATAATCTATTCTATCTAATCATCAAAATTGTAAATCTTAAGGTCATTTTTTCTTTTTTATGCAAAAAGTCCATAAGGAATTTTCAGTCACCACTAAACATAGATATTGTCTTTTCTCTAATCAAACAAATCAGGTTAGCAAGTCAGGTTAGCCATTTCAGCAAGGGCTGTCATCTTTACCAACCATTTCTCTATTACAAGTATTGTAGATAAACATCTTTGTGCATTTAGTAATCTTACTTCACTTATCAAATGTTACTATTTATAAAAACAATGTCCTTTCTAGCTCTTATAATCAGTATCAGTATCAAATATTTTGATTTAAGATTAAAGATTTAAACATTAAAAATTAAATATTAACTTTTAAAATTCTCTGAATCTCTGTATTTGATCCCCATATTTTCTAGTTTTTTTTGTGTCCAAACATGATAAAATTATCCTTCTTATTCACATTTCCAGCATAAATTTGAAGTACATTTATACATCCTAGATAATTTTTCTGGTATTATATACCACAGTACATCACTGTATAAAAATTCTCTTTATAACAATGTAAATTTCATCCTTCCAACCACATATTTCAAATCACTCCCATTAGTATATTATAAGCAATGCTTTTAGCCCACTGTGTCATATATTCCCCAACTTTTTTGTATTCTGTTTCAAATGGGAATAAACTTGTATACATTTTAGCAACTATATGTTCATTCTTGCTCCAGATATCTTAATAAACAAAACTTTTTACAGTATTCATTGCTAATTTCCTTCTTTAAGAACACAAATGGAAAAGGCAGAGACACAGATGGGACAAGGACAGGGGCAGGGGCAGGAAGCACACTAGCCCTGTCATGAGTTACCAATAAAGCACAATATTTGTAGCTCGGCTTGAAATGAGGGATCCTTCCTGGTCTTTGAGCTTGGTTGTTTTCTTGCAGATGCCTCATTACCCAAACTAGGTAATATCATTAGTGCTCATGATGATGTTACCTAGTTTGGATAATGAAATGTCTACAAGAAAACAACCAACCCCAGAGACCACCAAGGATCCCTATAACAATTCAGGGAGGAGCATATGCAAAGAAAATGAGTATAACCTACACCAAGCAGGGGTTTGCTAGCTGAGATGTAGCAGGCAAAAGGGAGTATGCACTTGGGAAGGTGCAGCAGGAAGCCCAGCATCTGGGATGGCAAACCCAGTGATGACACTGCTGTCAGGCCAAGGAAGAAGAGGAATATAACAAAGGTCGGCTGGGGATAGCAGTGGGTAGGTGGTGGTAGCATGCAGGGTGGGCAAAAGGGAAGATATGAAGTGAGATAGATGGGGATCACAAAGGCCTTGCAGATTGTGAAGTTCAATTGGGACAGTGGGCAGTGGCAGGGGTAGGTGGCTGAATGCAGGGTGGCCAAAATGGCAGAGTTTGAAGGAGATAGTAGGAGGACGGAGTTAGCAGCCCACCTGCATTTATGACCATATGATGCATTTCAAATTGGGTTCAGTCATGTGATGACTCACTTTATGATTATCATGACTTATTACAATAATTATCAGGCTTAATTACAGTTGTAAGTTGTGGACTACCTATGCATTACAGTCTTGGCACAGTAATCTTAAATTACAGGAAACAGATTCTGGTTGAAAGTTTAGAAGAACAGTGGAACCAATTACTAAAAAAGTATGGTAGGTTTGCCTTTGTTGCAGATATTCAAACAGAAGTTAAACAACCATCTGCTCATGTTGCTTTAATTGAGCAGGGTTGAAACCAGTGACTTAAATAGCTTCTGCCAATCCTGTTTTGTATAAAATTCTAAAAATAAATTAAGTCCGTGGCAAAAAGGGCTGGAATTATAATTTATGCGAATTGAAAGTATTTGTACAAATGTGTTAATTCTCCTTTTTTGGTTTTCTTTCTTGCAACCTAGCCATCCCCACATGAAATCTATACATGAGAAATTCACAATTCATTTCCTTACTCACAAGTATACCTTGTGCTCAACATTTATTGCTAAGTATATTTATCAAGCTGCGTTTGAGTCTTAAAGAAGTATTAACCTTCTTTCTACTTTCTGCGCTAGTACCGTTAAATTATATTGAAGGAAGAATCTGGTATATCTGCTGAAGAGCTTTTTCTCTATAATTTCTAAAACTGTTCCATACTTTGTGTTGTATTTGTAGGTGTTGTTTGGAATACTGACTTGGTAGAGACTTTGGAACTACAAAATCTCATGTTGTGTGCTTTACAAACTATTTATGGAGCAGAAGCTCGAAAAGAGACACGTGGAGCTCATGCTAGGGAGGACTATAAGGTACATATTTATTTAGAAGTTATTTCTTAAACTGCTATCATAAACACTCTTATTGTAAACAATATAACTACAAAAGTTTGAACTTTCTATAGAGCTATCATCATTTCTCTATCGAAGCTTTGCTTATACTGCATTTTAATAGCTTAAGAATGTGTCTAAACATACTGTTTTCTGTCACTGAAATTATAAAAATACATGTCATTATCTTGATGACTTTATGTGTTTCACAGTTCTTAGAAGGGATTCTTTTGCAAAATGGTACAGACCACCAACAAGGAGAATGTAGCCATCTTCCATGTTTTCCCCAAGGATACATTTATTATAGAAAAAGTCTACAAACTTATTTTTTAACCTCTAACTAAACATGTATGTTTGTACATATCTGTCTGCCTGTCTATCCTGCCACAAAGGCACTATCCAGCTACTTTGAAGTTATATTGGTTTCTGCCGCTGCTTCATGCCTTTCCTTTGCCCAGTTTTTTTCCCTTCTCCATTGAGAGGTGAAGGGAAGGAAGATGCTTCACCAGCTGCTTTACCTGGAACAGCTTACATTAACAATAGCACTTAATACCACCTGATAGTGCTTTACAGCACTCCCTGGAGGTTTACAGTGTAGCATATTGCCCCCATCAATCTGAATCCTCATTTTACTGAGCTAAGAAGGATAGAATGCAGTCAACCTTGAGCCCTGTTAGGATCAAACTCCAGGCTATGGGCAGAGTTTGCCTGCAATACAACAAACTAACCTCTGTGCCACCAGGGATCTTACATCCTGTGATCACAAGGACATAATCCTTATGATGTGACTGTAATGGAGCCCTCCCAAGGCTTTCTCCAAGACATCCCTATGCTCTGCTTTCTTCCTCTTGGGTCTCCATAGATTTTTTCCTATGTCGATCAGGTTCCCCAAGCCTTAGGCTTGATTTCTGCCCTACCAGGCCGACTACCCTCCAACTTACCTTTGAAGCAATGGAACAGGTTGCTTTGTCATTCATGAATCTTGCAGCTCTGTGTAATCTCATTAAGGCAGCAAAATGGAGTGGTTAGTCCCCCAACCACTTCTACAAGCAACTAAAGACAAAATTGAGCTGCTTCTTTGTTGGCCTTGCACAGCCTGAAGGCAACCTCCTACATTGTGCTGTATTAATGATGTTGTACAATGCTGCAGAGAACTTCTGAAAACTGTAAAAAACTTCTGTAGAGCTATTAAAACACTATTAAGGCAGCAAAATAGAGTGATTTGTCCGTGTGCCACACAGTGGTCACCCCAAAGCAGCTGCCATTTTGTCCTGCCCACTTGTGTTCGTCACAAGACAAACTCCCATTTTGCTGCCTTAAAGATCTGCAACAAAAATCTGGAATCGTGCCATGCAACAAAGCAACCAGTTCCAGCACCATGAAAGGCTTTAGAGCTCTTCAGAAAGTAAATGAGGAGGAGTGTGCAGGCCTGGAGGAGTGGGAAGCAGTCTAAGGCTTGCTAGAAATTGTTGGGGGAGGCCAATACTTGCAAGAATTGGGGAGAAGGAAGATAAATGGGGAGGCATTTCAGCATCCCTGTGATCAGTCATAAGGGTGACTGGCAGTGCTCTGTGACTTTTGGAGAGTCTGGCATAACTCCCAGCATCCATTAAGCAACAATCATAAGTCAAGGACTACCTGTATCTTAAAATATAATCAAACAACCTATCTCTGATCCTTGGGAAGGACTTGATAAAAATGCCAAATCCAGTCTAAATATCTGGTTGACTGCAACAAATCATAATAATAGAAAAGCAAAGATAATACCAATAGTAATAGCTACCTTGAGGCAATCCCAAAATATCTGGAGCACCACTTGAACATCACCAGCTTTGACAAAATGACTATCAGTTAATTGCAAAAGGTTGCTTTACTTGGAATAGCTTACATCCTGTGTTCATACCTTTAACACTATAAAACAACATCATTTGCCTATCCCAATCCTGGGAAGCATTTGATAGGTGGATAAAAATGCCAAATCCAGTCTATCTGACTTACTGTGCACTCAACCATGATAATAAATCATAATGAATCATTTTCCAAATCAAACCAACACATTTATGACCAAATTTCATCCACCTGACAACAGCATTCAGTGTGAAACTGATTGCAGTTTGGTTGTTTTCAGTTGGGGGGGGCAGAGGGTTCCAATCAACCAATTGAGGCCCCAGAGATGACCTTGTTAACTTGCAGTTATCACTTAGTGAAGCACTTGATGAAAACCATCTCAGGAGGAGAAAGCCTATTTAAACAATCATTCCAACCTGCACAAAAATAAAAGAAAAAAAATGGCTGAGGTACAGGACACTGAATGGATGGCTGCAACCAGTGACCTTTGCAGTGTCTTTAACTCTGTCTCTTTGTCTGTATGTCTCTGTCTCTGTCTCTGTCTCTCTCTCTGTCTCTCTCTCTCTCTCTCTCTCTCTGTCTCTCTCCCTCTCCCTGACGAATCATTTCACTTTAGATTTAAGAAACGGCACACTATCTTTTGGAAATGTGCCAGAATTATATACTTCAAATATAATTTTCCCACCAGTGCAGAGTGGAGGAGAATAAGAGCTGCTGGCATTTTTAATACAGTGTTTCTGTCTATATCCAGTGCCCACAATACATGCAATGTCTTGATTGAGTCTGAATCTGTAATTCTCCATTCAGACCCAAACAATTCTCAGGCACTAGACAAGATCTTGACCAGTCTTTCATATATCCTATGAAAGTAGGAAGTCATAGAATGGAGACTTTATGTTATGTTCCAATTAATGGGGTTAAAGTTTTGGGAACAAGTGTGCAGTATTCTGAGTGAAGAATTAGTGGAAGGTCTTCTGCTAGGTCACATAAATGGAAGGGTGAGAGAATGCAATAAGAGAAATTATGGGAGGGAGAAACTGCTTAATTCATTCTTTGAATCTGTCTTTATGTAAAAGGAAAAAATAGTCCAACGTGACAAAAAGTCAAAATAGTCAAGAGAATACCTATCCACTCTAGATGAGTTCAAATCACCAGGACCAGATGGATTACATTCCAAGGTTCTGAAGGAGCAGACAGATATGTCTTGGAATCATTGAACATATCTTTCAAAAATCCTGGAACACCAGGGAAATACCAGAAGAATGGAAAGAAGCTGATGTGGATCATCACAGGAGGAAAGGAGTCTTCAAAGAAGGAGGAAAAATCAATCCAGGAAAATCAGCCTGACATCAATACTTGGGAGGATCATAGAAAAGTTAATCAAGCAATAGATCGGGAAACAACTAGAAATAAGCAAAGTTATTATTAGAAGCCAACATGGGTTTGTCAAAAACAGATTATGCCATACAAATCTTATTGCATTCTTTGGCAAGTGATAATAGTATATACTTGGACTTCACTAAGGTATTCGACAAAGTACACTACACTCTACTTCTTAGTAAGGTAGGAAAATGTGGGTTAGAGAGCACCATCACTAGACAAATTCATAACCAACTGACCAATTACATTTAATGTATAGTCCTCAATGGAACTACGTCTGCAAGATTCTGTCTAAAGCTCAGTACTTCAACATCTTCATAATGATTTAGATGAAGGGGAACTCATCAGAATTGCAAACAACACCAAGCTGGGGATAGTAGGCAACACTGAAGAAGATAGGTTTAATATCCAGAAGGATCTCTGACAGATTTGAACAATGGACTTTATCCAACAAAAGGCAGTTCAGTAGTGAAAAAGGCAAAGTTTTGCACTTAGGCAAGAAGAACCAAATGCACAGGTTTAGAATAGGTGTTACTTGGCTCAGTAGCAGTAACTGTGATAGAGATCTAGGAGTCCTAGTGGACAGCCATTTAGATATGAGCCAGCAATGTGCTACAGCTGCCAAAAAACAGCCAATGCAGTTTTAGATTGCATCAACAGAGAGAAAGTATCAATATCATGTTAAGTGTTAGTACTGCTTTATAGTGGTCACTACAATACAAAACAGATGTTGAGATTGTAGAAAGAATGCAGAGAAGAGTAACAAAGATGATTAGGTGACTGGAGGCTAAAGCATATGATGAACAGTTGGGGAACTGGGTATGTCTAATGAAGAGAAGGACTAGGGGTAACATGAAAGCAGGAAAAAGGGGGTTGTTGACTTATTCTTCAACGTATCAGATAAGAAATAAAAGATACAAGTTTATCAAAGAGAAACCCAACCTAGACTTAAGGACAAATTGCCTGTCAGTCAGAATAGTTTATTGCCTCCAGAAACTTTGGGTGCTCCATCATTGGAGGTTTTTAAGAAGAGATTGGACATTGGAATAGTATAGGGCAGACATGTCAAACACAAGGCCCGGGGGCCGGATGCGGCCCGCGAAGTGGTTTCATGTGGCCCCTGAAGGCATCCTGGAAAGAGTGAGGGAACGGCCCCCACTGCCTTGGCCCTGGCCCAGAGACCCCCCTTCTGCCAGAGTCCCTCAGATCTGTCCCACTCCTGCCCAGGCCCCCATAGGCACCCTTGATGCCAACGATGTAGAACTGGCCACGCCCACCCAGTAGGCCGTACACACTCTAGCCACGCCCACCCAGTAGGCCACGCCCACCCTGGCCCCCTGAGGGCAACCGCAATGCTGATGCGGCCCTCAATGAAATTGAGTTTGAGCAGGACATTGGACTAGAAGACCTTCAAGGTCCCTTCCAATTCTGTTATTCTGTTGATGTAAAATATATAAGGGCTGGGTTATTTAATTAGCAGTGTTATCAGTATGAGGACCAAGACTTATATTTACTATTTAATGTGTGTTAATAAAACTAGTTATGCTGTTTTGAAACATAACCAATCTTCTCTGAATGTCAGCTTCAAACATGATATACCCTCACATGTATCTTTTGTTCTAGGTTAGGATAGATGAATATGATTATTCTAAACCAATCTCAGGACAGCAAAAGAAACCATTTGAGCAGCATTGGAGAAAACACACACTCTCTTATGTAGATGTGAAGACCGGAGAGGTATAGAACATTTCCTTAATTTTAATATTTATTTAGTTGTATACTACTTATAGTGACATGGGTCTTGAAAGAAATGATTAAATAAATTATTAGAAACAATAGAGAATACTGTGCTTGAAGGATTTATATGTATGTCTTGCCTTTTCTTGAGGAATTAGAGCATGAATTATGTCTTTTCCCATCTTTCCTCGCCCTGGCAGAGAAGGTATAAGCTAAAGGTCACTATGTGAACTTCCATGCTGAATTGGTCTAGACCAGGAATTAGCAAACACATAGAGCAGTGGTCCCCAACCTTTTGGATACCAGTCCGTGGAGGGTGATTTTCTGCAGACCCCAGGGGGCATGGTTTTGCACACTGCCTGAATATCACGCATGCACAGGTGGACCTTTGCTCACTTCCACAGCCCTATTCCAGTCTGCAGCCCGAGGGTTCAGCATCCCTGACATAGGTAATAGAAGTCATGTCTGAGGGAGGATGATCTCTCCCTTTCTATCAAATGAATACACTGATATTGGAAGTATTTGTTTTGGGACCATAATAGGCCAGATGGATATACAGGTAGTCCTGGGCACACTCCCAGAAGATGTGGAAAGGAGCCTTGTTTGCTGAGGAGAGCTTGCTGGGCTCAGCTGGGTAGGAGGCAGGACAGAACCAACAATTTGTATAAGGCAGGAAAAGTAGGAAGTTGTTGCCTAAAAATTGTACTTACCTATACTGGGATGACTGGAACATAGTGACACAGTCATATAATGCATCACTTAATAACTACTTTTTTAGCAACAGAAATTCCAGTCCCAATTAAAGTAATTAAATGAGGTCTACCTATATTTCTTTTTGGGGCTAAAACTGGATAAATTGGGGGTGACAGGCCAGATCCAGCCTATAGGCAATAGGTAACCAACCCCTAATTTGGACCATCTATATCAAAATATTGTCATATTGTATATACCGGTAATCATGCCTTTCTAAAGTCACCAATGTGGCTTACAATACAGATAGTCCTCGCATAACTACTATAATTGGGTTTCAAATTTTAATTATAATTAATTGTAGTTGTTAATCAGCTCTCGTGATCTGTCTTGATTTTACTACTATTACTGTTCTCATAAAGTGACTCACAATAGAGATAGAGTAAGAATAGGTAAAGAAAATCATGTAGTCATTAAGCTGATCCATTCTCCTGAATAGGATTTTTTGCTGGAAAAAGCAGAATAGCCCACTGGATGTTTCAGTCATATGACTGTGAGTCTCAGCAACCAGTTGTGAATGCAAGCCAATTACCAAGCACTCTAAATACGATCATGTGGCTGCAAGGGGATGGGTGCAGCAATTATACAGTAATTTTGAGAATGGGTTGTAAGTAACTTTTTGTTGAATCCATCATAATTTTGGTCAATAAGTGACCAGTCATTAAGTAAGGACTACCTGTACTCCTAGCCTTACTTTAAATAACTTAATTTCTAATACACTGGTGCCCCAGTACTCAATTGTTCAAAACTCGTCAAATTTGGTACTCAATGCATTTTGATGTAAAAATGTCCCAGTATTCAGCGTTTTTTGGTATTTGAAATGTTGCAAAAGGAAGTGAGGGACAGTCGCAAAGGGTGGACAAGAAGCTGGTCATATCGGGTCACTGATATAGGAAAAGGGACAGATAGGAAATCCTTCCCAGACAAAACAAAGGGCCACGTAAGTGACGTGATTTGTTAGTACTCATTGTGCCTCCCGAAACCAATTAAGGACAAGTACCAAGGTACCACTGTATGTGATTCTTGGGTATTTGCTAGATGAAGAAATTAAAATCTAATCTAGTAGGACAGGAAATTAAGATAAAAGTCTCTTTATTCATGCTGTAGGAGATTAAATAAAATTTCTTAGTCCTGCTTAAACAGCATCTTAGGTGTTTCTGATTCCACACAAGGAGAGATATATGTAGAAGTATTTTGGCATGGCTTCAATAGTCTCAATGCTTACTAAGCCACTTTATAGTGTAGGTAAAACTTAAATTGGTTTATGGTCTGGAAACTGAAGGTTCACCAAAGGTTAAATATGACCTGAAGTTTGAATTAAAATTCTGCTATGTAAGAATTTCTGCTACTTAATTACAGAAATAAAAAATACAATTTCAGCATGAATGTGGTGATATTTCTTTATAGACCTGATTTCTTTTGTAGAATGTTTTTCACATAGCTAAATTTTAAATATTTATAGTAATATCATAAATTGTAAATTTATTAATATCAATGTAAAGCATAAAATTGGAATGTTGATGAGGTGAATGAGAGATAGTATTATTAGTACTTTATTAATAAGTAATCCTTCTTTTTTTAAAGGTTACACTGGATTATAGACCTGTAATAGATAAAACCCTGAACGAAGAAGATTGTGCTGCAGTTCCACCAGCTATTCGCTCGTATTAGTTATTTTGATTTGAACTTTTGTTTTTACTGTATTTGCAAACATAACAGGCAAATGTTATCCATTGTAGTAGATAAAAATAGCATGTTAATTTACACTTTACAAAATCCAAAATCTGCTCTAATTGTTTATGTTTGATGTGTGACAAAATTCAGTTTTGAGACATGAGCTATGTACTGTATATTTCAGTATCAAAATGTTCTTACATGCAAGTCAGTTTCTAACTTTCTCAGGACACTAGGAATCTGATTATGGTTACACACACTAGTTTAATTCTCCTGTAATAAATTTCTAGTGTTATATTAAGAAACCATATGCATATGATGAAAATGAGGGGCTTTTATTAAATGTAAGGGCACCATTAAGGCTAGCAATGTAGAGTATCATTTAATAGATTGATTTGTGCTTATAGAAATTTATTATTGCATTGTAGCTTATAGTAACTACATGGCATTTAAAAATGTAATTGCAATCATTATGATTTTATGAATGTTATTTCAAATGAGATTTTCTTGTTTGTTACAAGCTTTAAAACTACTTAATCCTTTGCATTTCAGTGAGGTATTGAATTAAAATGGTTATTTTTGAAAACAATTCCAGGCCAGTAAGATAAATAAAGGTAAACTGTTATGTCAGATCTGTCATCCTCAGCTGTTTTGCTGGCATGCTAGGGAGGGAGGAGGGGGCAATGGAACAGAGTAGAGAGTAGTGATGAGGGGAAAGGGGGTGACAGCCCTGACAGAAACAGAGGTGTGAGAACTGAGGCATGTATCAGTCTTCAAGGACACCTTGCCTGGGAAAAGAATGTGAAACTGCACTAATTGGCACCGACCATCCAAGCTGTTCCCAAAACACCTAAATGGCATGCTGTTTGACAGAGATGGACTGGTTAAGGGGGGAAAGCTAGGGAAAGGGGAAAAACATTTTGCATGGGAATCTTCAGATCTAGTCTTTCTTTCACTGTAACCACTTAACCTTAGTAAAAGAACCTGTTATTTCAACCAAATGGAGTTGAGGGGCTTTCTTTCCTAGGGTCCTGAGGTTAGGCCAGCCTGACATTAGGCTAGATCTACAATAGCGGTCAGCCCAGAGAGAAGTCTCTGCCATAGGGACCATGCAAATGATGTCGGCTCATGAGAATGACCAGGAGGAGATCGCAGCATGGGGGGAAACCCTCCACAATGACAATGCCCCAGAGCTCCACAACTTCACAATAGCACTCTGGATGCGGTTTGAAGACCCACTTGCTATTTGCAAAGCTAGGATGAGAATTGACCATAAGCTAGGGCTGCTTACACTCAAGAGTTCTGAGACATGGTGTGGAGGTTGTCCAACTGGCCACAAGACATGCTGACAGAATGTTTCCAGGATAGGCTAAAGCACGGGTGTCAAACTGCTGGCCCATGGGCCGGACGCATCACGAGGAAACCACGCCCACCCCATTCCTGGCAATAGGGAAAAAGCTCCAATATGTCATGTGACGTCACGAGTTTGACATGTCTTGGCTAAAGAATGACGTCTACAACACCTACATCTCCAGGGGTGCTCCATGCACTCTGCATGGATGGTATGTCCTGGCTGAAGAAGTTGAGATCAACCTGTTTAAATCCTGGAATCATCCCAACTGTAATGGTCCATACCAACCAAAAAGGAAGCCCCAAGACGAGCATGATGTGAACAGAGCCTGTGCCAACACTCTAGTGGCTGTTTCAAGTGTGGAAAGAAATGGCAGCAGGCTGCCGACTGCCAAGCCACACCTAAAAGGCCACCACAGGACTCACTAACAAGCCAGCAAAACCAGTGCTAAAAGCCAAAGAAACAACAAACAAGCAGTCGGTGTTGGCAGGGGGGCAGAGGTTGACCCCTAGGACTCTCGTTAGTGGAGTTCCTCAGGGGTCGGTCCTCTCGCCTCTCCTGTTCAACATCTATATGAAACCGCTGGATGAGATCATTCGTGGTTTTGGAGTTGGGTATCATCAGTACGCCGATGATACCCAACTTTTCATTTTGACCCCAAACCACCCCAGTGATGCCCTCGATGTGATGTCCCGTTGCCTGGAGGCAGTTCGGGCCTGGATGGGGAGGAACAGACTTCAGCTCAACCCTGACAAGACTGAGTGGCTGTGCATTCCGGCATCCCAGGACATTCAAAATATTCCACCTCTCCTTATGGGGGGTGAGTCCTTACCCCCCGTGGATAGGGCTCGCAACTTGGGAGTCCTCCTAGATTCACGGCTTACTCTGGAAGACCATATAGTGACTAGGGGGGCTTTCGCCCAGGTTCGCCTGGTGCGCCAGTTGCGGCCCTATCTGGACCGGGATGCCCTGTGTACAGTCACTTATGCGCTCGTGACCTCTTGCCTGGACTACTGCAATGCTCTTTACATGGGGCTTCCCTTGAAGACCACTCGGAGGCTTCAACTGGTACAGAATGCGGCCGCGAGAGTTGTCTTGGGAGTTTCCCGGTACTCCCATGTTACACCTTTGCTCCGTGAGCTACATTGGTTACCAGTTGTCTTCCGGGTGAGATTCAAGGTTTTGGTTATGATCTTCAAGTCCTTACATGGCATGGGTCTGGGGTACCTCGAGGACCACCTGCTGCCGGCGTCAACTTCCCTCCGCCCTGTGCGTTCCCACAGAGAGGGCCTCCTCAGGGTGCCTCCGGTCAGGGAATGTCGACTGGTGGCCCCCAGGGGGAGGGCCTTCTCTGTGGGCGCTCCGGCTCTATGGAACCAACTGCTGGTTGAGCTCCGGATGGCATCGGACCTTCACTCCTTCTGGCACGGTCTGAAGACCCACTTGTTTGAACTAGCTGGTCTGGCCTGATGGGGGACGTTAGGGTTTTTTAATGGGTTTTTTATTGTTATTGTATTTTTTAACTGGGCACTTGTTTAATTCATTTTTAATTTTTGTATTTGCTATTTATATATGCCCTGTTCACCGCCCTGAGTCCTTCGGGAGAAGGGCGGTATACAAATTTAATAAAAGTAAAAAGTAAAAGTAAAGTAACCCTGGAGGGAGTGGAGGTCATTGGGTTCACCCATCACCCAATGATGATATGAGAACTCTAACTATTTTGATCCGGGACTCAGTGGGGAATGACACCAACATGGATGATGACCCCTTGCTAAGTCACCCTGTGATCCTAATGGCCATCCCCACAGAATTGGTGGTGCATTCCTCAGGACCTAAAGAGAGCCTGTTTGCCTTCCTGGACAGGCTGCACCAGATGTCTGGTGAGCCCTGGCTTAGTCAAAAACTGGTTTACGACAGCAGAGCTCTAAACTTTATTGTGGCACTAGGCATGGAATGACGCATAATGTCAGGTCTGCCATCTTTGGCTTGGCACCTTTCTGGCATCTGCTATCAACGGCAATCGAGTGCATGGGTATGTGATGGGAAATTGGGAGAGGGGAATGACAACTTGACTGTCAACCATCCCATTGGCTTATGCAGCAAAAGAAACTCCTGGGACATTATTTTACTAACTTTACTGATAGATCTATACAGGCACAGAAGTGAATCTAGCTCTGAGGTTTTCGTTCCAAAAAACATCATAGTTTGGGCCACCCATTGTCCATTGTCCACTAATCAAGCATGTTCTTTTTGTTTGGGGAAAACAGTGTGCCTTCAGAAGATTCCCTTGAAATGTCAGATTTTTCTCAGGCTGCAAATGGCTCACATAAATTCCTCACCTCTCTCTCAGCCCCCAATACATTCTAAGCATTCCCCTCCTCCCTCCCTTAATTTCTGTTGTCAAGTTGCGAATAGAGGTGTGTTGTGTAGAGGTGTGTTAGGAGTCAACACTGACATTGATAAAGAGCAGGAGAGCTCAGAACCAGTTTGTGCCAGCACTCAAGGCCTGATAAAGAATGTGAACTATCCTAAACATATCAGCATTCTCAAAACACCTAGGGGGACTTTTATTGGCTGAAGATCATGGGGGGGAGATATGGGGGGTCATGGGGAGGGCTGGGATGTGGGGAAACTTTATCTTTTGGGCACTGGAAATTTAGTTCTCACCTGACTACTGCAACCAACATATTTTAATAAAAGAACCTATCACTTCAACCAAATGGAGTTGAGGGTCCTTTCCTAAAAGATTGGATTAGAACAGATCCTGGGTTTGGCATGGCTTTTGAAATGGAATCCCTATGTAAACTGGGGGAGGAGACTGTTAAAAATTAGGCAAAAAGTCTCAGAAGGAGAATGCCAGTACCATTGGGTGATGAGGTGAAGAGGGAGTGGCAATGTGGGAACACCCCAAAACTGCCCCCCCAATACCTAACAAGTATTGGGACAAATGGGACATTTTTAGTGACAAGGGCTTGGATGCACCTCCCTTATTGCCCCATAAACCATTCAATAGAAATATTACTGGGGGCCAAATTACCCAAGCCCAAGCTGTCCTCCATAATCCTGAGACAAAAACCTGAAATGGGTTCATATAACCAGCTAGACCCTAAGTGGCCGCCCTGGTGCTTATCAAGAAAAAGAAAGATGGGTCCCTTCACCTGTGCATTTATTATCATGGGCTTAATGCGGTCTGCATCAAAAATGTTTACCTGCTATCTCATGAAAAACATGCTAGCCTACTTGGCCAACAGAAAGATGTTCACTAAATGGGACTTGTGAGAAGCATACTACCAGGTTAGAATCTAGCAGCATTTGAGAAACTTAAGTGCCCATTCGTGGCTGAACCAGTGTTAAAGCACTTGATCTGAATGCCCATTTTATTATTCAGGCGGATGCTAGTGATATGACTATGGGAGCCATATTTTTACAGAAAAATGAACGGGGTCCTACAACCATGCGCTTACATCTCTAAAAAGCTCCCTGAGACCAAGAGCAAGTGAGCAGTGTGGAAGAAAGAGTCATACACGGTGCTCTGGGTGTTCTTGACCTGGTGGCACTTCCTAGAAGGAAACAAAGCCCTGTTTGAAGTGTGGACAGACCACAAAAATCTGGAGGCCCTGAAAACCTCCAGGAGATTGTCCCCTAACCAAGTTCACTGGACTCAGTATTTTAACCAGGTCAATTTTAAGTTGTACCTTCCAGGAGGGAAGAACTTTTTAGCTGATGCTTTCTCAAAGCTACCGCAGTATAATAGCTTCAAGCCTGAAATCATCAGGCCAGTTATCCCATCTCGGCAGCTGGCAGCTCCAGTCATCACTAGGCCTCAGAGGAAACTCAAACATCAGGTAGCAGATTACTACTCAGCAGGCTAAAAGCAGCATTACAGAAAGATGAGTAGTTTCAAACCCACCAGATTGAGTACATATTATGTGATGGCTTAGCATGGGTAGGGGCCAACTATATGTCCTGGAAGGTCAGCGAACTGTGGTTCTCTGAAAATGCCATGACTCAAAGATAACAAGATATTTTGGCTTCATAAAAACCCTACATCTTGTAAAACGCCAATTCTGATGGCCATCAATTAAAAAGGATCGATTCAAAGGCTTCTGATGGCACCAAGGGAAAACATCAGGACTCCTCCAGTGGTGGAAGTCAAAGTGCCCTGAAAAGAAATTTCATTGGACTTTATAATGGAGTTCCCAGAAAGCTTGAGGAGACAGTAATTTGCATGATAATCGATCTGCTTTCTAAACAAGTACACTTTGTGTCGTGTCAAAAAATACCCCTCAGTATGCACATTAGTTAAACTGTGCAACACATGTACAGACTCAATGGGGCACTAGAAAGAAACATATCAGATTGCAATGTTGAGTTCATTTCACATTTTTGACAAGTTTCTGAAGCTGTTGGGGACCATATAGGGAGTTAGCCCCTCCCATTATCCAGAAACGAATAGGAGATGTGAATGTATAAATGGCATCCTAGAAGAATACCTGAGATGCTATATTAATTATTGACAGGGTAATTAATATAGCCAAAGTGGCATATAATAATGCCATGCACAGTAGCACAGGGTTTACTCCTTTTAAAGTGGTGCCAGGACAGGACTTTGTATCTATTCCTGAATTGCCCCAAACCACTCCACAAACTACCACCCTACCAGAATGGATTGCAGAACCGCAAAACATCTGGCCAATTGTTTGGAAAGCAGTTTTATATGGGAATCATATAAAACACAAGTCAATATAAGACACTCTAAACCAAAGAGTTTAAAATTGGTGATAAAGTTTATCTACCAAATATATGCAATCCAGGCAACCTTCTAAGAAGCTGGACCTGAAATATATTGACCCTTTCCTTATCATAAAAATCATTAACCCATAAATGAAAAAATCCAAAATGTGTTACAAGAAATTAAAAAAGGGAACTCTAGAAGTTTCTAACATACTTAATCAACTAAATTGATTGCAACAACACATTTCTTCGTTGACTGTTTCATATTTTAAAAAGAAACTTAAATATACAAAACTTAAATATACGAAACAACACTTTTTTGAACATGCAAATAAATAAAGGGAGATGGTTGGCATATACACTCAGAAAATAGATAAGATAACGAAACTTCAAGAGAGGAATAAGACATGGATAGCAAAAAGATTCAAAGACTTTATTTGAATTATTATACCAATTTATGTAAAGAACATCTTTAGATGCTATGAAAGGTTATATAACAACTAAAAATCATCCTAAATTATAGAAAAATTATAAGCATGTTTTGAAATAGTCCAATAACAACTTTTGAAATAATAGAAGCAATTAAAAGAACTAAAACAGGCAAAGCTCTGGGACCAGATGGCCTACTGTGTGGATTTTATAAAAGTTTTGAAGATCAACTACTTTTTTTGATGAGGGACTTAATGAATTCTATTTTATAGGGGAATCCTATACTGCAGAGATCCTCACCCTTTTTGGCACCAGGGACCAGTTCCATGGAGAGAGGTTTTTCTGTGGACCAGATATGCATGGTTTTGTGTGCTGCCCGCATCTTGTGGATGGGGCCTTGCTTGTTTCTGCAGACCAGTTGCTGGCATGCTGTGGCCTGGTACTAGACCACAGACCGGGGGTTGGGGACCCCAGACTCTTAGAAGAATGCCTACATTTCTTTAATACCGAAAGATGGACTGGATTTAACTTCTGTGAAGAATTACAGGTCAATTTCTCTCCTTAATAATCACTACAAAATATTTATATCTATTTTAGTTGAAAGACTTAAAAATTTTACACGAATACAATACAATGTGTTTTTGCCTAAAAGACAACTAAAAGATAATGTAAAAGTAATTTTGAATATAATTGAATATTTACAACAATGTAGCAATAAATAAGTTGTATTAATCATTCTGGATGCAGAAAAGGCATTTGACAACTTGGAATTGGGCCTTTATATTTAAAATAGTGGAAAAGATGGATTTTGGATTGGGCTTTATACAGGGCCTGAAGGCCATCTATAATGGGGGGAAATTATTTGAACCCCTGCTGATTTTGTACATTTGCCCACTGACAAAGAAATGATCAGTCTATAATTTTAATGGTAGGTTTATTTTAACAATGAGAGACAGAATAACAACAAAAAAACCCAGAAAAACACATTTCAAAAAAGGTAAGTTGATTTGCATTTTAATTAATTTATTTATTTATTTAATTAAATTTCTATACCGCCTATTCCCGAAGGACTGAGGGCGGTTTACAGGGCAGCATAAAATACAATATAAAAGATAATATAAATGAAAATAAATTAAATTAATTAAGCCCAACAATTAAAACAATGTTTAAAAAGCTAAAACCCCTTCAGTCCAGGCCAGATAGATCGAAAAGCCAGGTTTTCAGGTCCCGGCGAAATGAACGCAGATCAGGGGCGGTCTGGAGTTCCACAGGTAAATCATTCCAAAGGGCAGGCACACCCACAGAGAACACTCTTCCCCTGGGAATAACCCGCCAGCATTCCTTAACCGGCGGTATCCTGAGAAGGCCCTCCCTGTGGGAGCGCATGGGACAAAGGGAGCTTGATGCCGGCATCAGGTGTTCCCTCAGATAACCCGGACCCAAGCCATTAAGGGCTTTATAGGTCATCACTAGCACCTTGAATCTCACCCAAAGGGCAACCGGAAGCCAATGCAGCTCGCGGAGTAGAGGTGTTACATGGGAGTATCAGGAAGCCCCTATCACAACTCGCGCGGCCGCACTCTGCACCAGTTGAAGCCTTCAAGTGGTCCTCAAGGGCAGCCCCATGTAGAGAGCATTGCAGTAGTCTAAATGGGAGGTCACGAGCGCATGAGTGACTGTGTGTAGGGCATCTTGGTCCAGATAGGGCCGCAACTGGCACACCAGGCAAACCTGGGCAAAAGCCCCCCTGGTCACGGCTCCTATGTGGTCTTCTAATCTGAGCCGTGAATCCAGGAGGACGCCCAAGTTGCGAGCCCTATCAACGGGGGGTAACACCTCACCCCCCCATAGTTAACGATGGACAAAACTGGTTCTCCCGAGATGCCGGTATGCACAGCCACTCAGTCTTGGCAGGATTGAGTCGGAGCCTGTTTCACCCCATCCAGACCCAAACTGCCTCCAGGCAACGGGACATCATGTCGAGGGCATCACTGAGTTGGTTCGGGGTAAAAAGAAAAAGTTGGGTATCATCAGCATACTGATGATACCCCACCCCAAAACCACAAATGATCTCACCCAGCGGCTTCATATAGATGTTGAACAGGAGGGGAGAGAGGACCGACCCCTGAGGAACTTCACAAATGAGAGGCCTCGGGGTGGACCTCTGCCCTCCTGCCAACACCGACTGCAAACGTCCCAGGAGGTAGGAGGAGAACCACCGTAAAACGGTGCCTCCCACTCCCAATCCCCTGAGACGCCGCAGTAAGATACCATGGTCGATGGTATTGAAAGCCGCTGAGAGGTCTAATAGGACTAGGACAGAGGAACAACCCCTGTCCCGAGCCCGCCAGAGATCATTCACCAGCGCAACCAATGCCGTCTCCGTGCTGTACTGGGGCCTGAAGCCCGATTGATATGGGTCCAGATAATCAGCTTCCTCCAGGAACAAAGGGAGCTGATGCGCCACCACACTCTCAACAACCTTCGCAAGAAAGCGAAGGTTGGAGACCGGACGATAGTTGTTTAAAACAGCTGGGTCCAGGGCAGGCTTCTTGAGGAGGGGTCTCACCACTGCCTCCTTCAAGGCGGCGGGAAAACTGCCCTCACTCAAAGAAGCAGTTTATCACTGCCTGAAGCCAGCCTCGTGTCCCCTCCCGAGCTGTATAAACCAGCCAGGAGGGGCACGGGTCCAATAAACACGTGGTGGAGCTCAGCTTCCCCATAATCCTGTCCACCTCTTCCAGAGTCACAGGATCGAACTCATCCCAGATGACATCACCAAGAATGCCCATGTCCTCACCGTCAGACTCTACCCAGTCGGAGTCCAAACCGGTCCGGATCCGAGCAATTTTGTCCGACAGATGTTGGCTAAACTCCTCGGCACGACCCTGGCAAGGGCTCCTCCCTCACCTCCTGATTAAGGAGGGAGCGAGTCACCCTAAACAGGGCAGCCGGGCGATTATCTGCGGACGCGATGAGGGTAGCAAAGTAGTTGTTACAATTCTTACAATTGCAGCTGACTCTCCGTAGACCAAAGAGATGGGGGCTTCTCAGCACAGATATTAATCTCGAGGAGAAAGAAGTCACTGCGCCATACAAATGGCACCGATCAGCTGTTCCAAGGCAGCAAAGATGGTTGTTAGCCGCCATATCTCCACACTGTTCTCCAACTCCAAGGGGGGAGGCCTCCACGGTGCAAAGACAGCACCACAGATGCTCAAGACCTCACAAAGCCCAACCATCTCAATCGGAGGAGGGAGGGAGAGAAAAATCTCCTCGCTGCGGCATACACCAACTAAAGCACCGCCAGCTGAGACGCGCAACGAAGCAGCAGGCGAATCCACAGCTGCTTCTCAGAAAACTCCCACCAGCGCCGATCAGCTGCTTCCAAGGCGGCAGATTTAATTTCCAGCCGCCATATTGCCACACCGTCCTAGGACTCCGAGAGGAGGGGAAGAGGTCTCCATGGCGCAAAAACAGTGCCCCGCAGATGATCCAAGACCTCAAAACCCACCATCTCGGTCTGGGGAGGGAGGAAGAAAGAAATCTCCCCACTGCAGCACCCGCCAGCCAAAACGCCGCCAGCTGAAGCGTGCGGCACGCGGCAAGCAGCAGACAGTCCTCAGCCGCCGCTCACAACACTCCCATGACCACGGCCAGCTCGGGGAGGCAAGAAGAACTTTCGCACCGCAAAACGGTGCCCGGCAACCACACTCTCGTCCAGGAAAGCCCCATGCCAGGCTTCATCAGCTGCTCAGCTGCTCAGCTGCTCAAATGGACCCATCGCGGAGCTCACAAACTCAGCTCCCAACCGACGCCGCCATATATGATGAATGAAATAAATATTTTACCCCTTCGCAAAACATGACTTACTACTTGGTGGCAAAACCCTTGTTGGCAATCACAGAGGTCAGACATTTCTTGTAGTTGGCCACCAGGTTTGCACACATCTCAGGAGGAATTTTGTCCCACTCCTCTTTGCAGATCCTCTACAAGCCGTTAAGGTTTGAGGCTGACGTTTGGCAGCTCAAACCTTCAGCTCCCTCCATAGATTTTTCTATTAAGATGTGGAGACAGGCTAGGCCACTCTAGGACCTTAATGTTCTTATTCTTGAGCCCACTCCTTTGTTGCCTTGACCGTGTTTTTGGGGTCATTGCCATGCTGCAATACCCATCCACAACCCATTTTCAATGCCCTGGCTGAGGGAAGGAGGTTCTCCCCCAAGATTTGACAGTACATGGTCCTGTCCATCAGCCCTTTGATGCAGTGAGGTTGTCCTGTCCCCTTAGCAGAAAAACATCCCCAAAGCATAATGTTTCCACCTCCGGGTTTGATGGTGGGGATGTTGTTCTTGGGGTCATAGGCAGCATTCCTTCTCCTCCAAACATGGCAAGTTGAGTTGATGCCAAAGAGCTCAATTTTGGTCTGATATGACCACAACACTTTCACCCAGTTCTCTGAATCATTCAGATGTTCACTGGCAAAATTCAAATGGGCCTACACATCCGCTTTCTTGAGGAGGACCTTGCGGGCACTGCAGGATTTCAATCCTTTACGGCATAGTGTATTACCAATTGTTTTCTTGGTGACTATGGTCCCAGCTGCCTTGAGATCATTGACAAGATCCTCCCGTGTAGTTCTGGGCTGATTTCTCACCGTTCTCATGATCATTGAAACTCCATGAGGTGAGATCTTGCATGTAGCCCCAGACCGAGGAAGATTGACAGTTATTTTGTGCTTCTTCTGTTTCCAAATAATCGCACTAACTATTGTTACCTTCTCATCAAGCTGCTTGGGGACAGTTTTGTAGCCCATTCTTGTAGCCTTGTGCAGGTCTACAATCTTCTTGTCCCTGACATTCTTGAACAGCTCTTTGGTCTTGGCCATGGTAGACAGTTTGGAATCTGATTGATCAATTGCTGTCTTTTATACAGGTAACAAGGTAAGATAAGTGTGTGCTCCTAATTCTCAGCTCATTACCTGTATAAAAGACATCTGGGAGCCAGAAATCTTGCTGATTGATAGGGGATCAAATACTTATTTCGCTCATTAAAATGTGAATCAATTTATAACTTTTTTAAAATGCATTTTTCTGGATTTTGTTGTTATTCTGTCTCTCACTGTTAAAATAACCCTATCATTAAAATTATAGATAGACTGATCATTTCTTTGTCAGTGGGCAAACATACAAAATCAGCAGGGGATCAATTTTTCCCCTTAAAGTATATAATCCAGAAAGCTTGGATCCTGATGGAGATTTTACAAAACTATATGAAATCCAGAAGGGGACAAGACAGGGGTGTCCTTTATCTCCTTTATTATTTATTCTAGTGTTTGAACTGTTAGATATACTGGACAGGATAACAGAGCAAAATTAAAGTGCATTAATTACAAATTATGTACATTTGGTAGTGATTTTGTATTGATTGTGCAAGACTCACTAGAGAACATTGAATATGTTATGAGGAAGATTAAAATGTTTGGAGAAATGGCAGATTTAAGAATAAATAAATTAAAGGAGACAATAAATGTGGAATATCAGAATAAATTGGAATTTAAAATTGGTTTTAAAGTTGTGAAAAAGGTACAGTAACTGGGGGTGACTCTTACTGAGGAAAATTCTAAGCTTTACAAAAATAATTATGTAAAATAAGGAAGGAGATAAAATTAGATTTAAATATATGGCAAAAAATAGATTTGACATTACTGTAATGGGAAGAATTTCAGTAATTGAAATGAATGTACTACCTAGAATGTTATTTTTATTTCAGACTATACTGATATTGATTAGAAATTCCACTTTCAAATAGTGGCAGAAAGGTATATCTAAATTTATTTGGCAAAATAAAAAACCAAGAATTAAATATAAGGTGCTACAAGATTCTAAAGATAAAAGAGGTCTGGATTTGCTGGATCTTATATTACGATGCCTGTTGTCTAGTATGGTTAAAAGATGGGATAACTTTTAAAAAATCAAGGCTGTTAGCTCTTAAAGGTACTATTAGACAATCGATTGCACTTTTATGGTGGAAGTATAAAAGATTAGCTAGTAAAATGCCACTTTGGCTATCACCTCATGAAGCACTACATAGAACAGATCTATTGATATTTGAAAAAGAGGGATGTAATATATAGACAAGAGAACAATAAGTAAGTGAAGGATTTGCTAGTGATTAGTTTAATTATTATAGAATTTTTGTAAGATTTGATAAATGTTTTGTTTTCACAGGAACTAAATCTGACATGGATGCTAATTTATGTTCTGGAGCTGACCACTTGATTTCTAAAGTATATTAAAATGTTATTCAAGATAAATCTACAAGAGGGCCCCCCACCACGGACCAGTTCTGTGGAGAAAGGTTTTTCCATGGACCAGAGGGAGCATTATTTTGCATGTTGCTTGCATCCTGCAGATAGGGCTTCACTTGTTTGCACGGCCCAGTTGCTGGCGTGCCACGGACTGATGCTGATCTACGGAGTGGGGGTTGAGGACACCTGATCTAGAAGATGAATATGTTAAAGAGTGTAGGGTAAAATGGGGGAAAAAATTGGATAGAATGCTAAATAGGAGAATGTATAGACCAGGGGTCAGCAACCTGAAACAGTGAAAGAGCCACTCGGAACCGGTTCCCTCACAAAAGGAAAAACTGGGAGCCACAAAAAATGTGTGCACATGCGCGCATGCGCAGAACAGGGTTTGACTGAAGAGTGGAGCCAAGGCGAGATATGCACCTACCCTGCATATTTGAATTGATTGGTTGAACTTTTTTAGTCCCACTTTTTTTTTGGACTGCGCATGGCAGAGGACTGGGAGCAGCAGGAGAGAGCGGAAAGAGCCACGTGCAGCTCCAGAGCCACGGGTTGCAGACCTGTGGTATAGACGAATGGACTAAAATTTACATTAAATTATAATTTAAAAGAAAACTTTCATAAAATGATGTATTGTTGGTACTTGGCCCCAGACAGACTAGCAAAAATGTATAAAGGGATTTCTAATAAGTGCTGGAAATGTAGACAAAATCCAGGTTCATTTTATCATATGCAGCGGTCTTGCAAATATTTGAAAACTTACTGGATAAATGTAACAATGACAATGCAAAAAATATTTAAGATAGAAATATTAATGAAATGTGAAACTTTTCTTTTAGTTATGATGGACAAGCCAATTGAAAAACAATTTGAGGAGTTATTCCTTCACATGGTGACAGCTGCCAGGATTGTATTTGCCAAACACTGGAAAGAAAAAGGGATGCCAACTATTGAAGAATGGATTTTGAAATTAACTGAATTAGCAGAGGTGGCAAAATTAACTCCTTTGATTAGAGAAAATGGACTAGACGGCTTTATAGACTGGAAACCATTTGTGGACATTCTACACATTAAATATAATAACAGATGGTTAACAGAGGGATTTGAAAATTAGTATAATGGTGTGTGTGTGTGAGCGTGTAAGTGAAAAAGGGAAGAAAATTTACTGCCTTTTCTTTCAGCACACAGCCAGGATGGATCCTACATATTAAATATTTAATTCATCCCTTTTTCTTCTTATCTTTGTACACTATTTTTTTCTTTTTTGTGTTTAGAGTTGAATGTATGCTTTTGTTTTGGTTCATTTTGTTTGTTTTTCCTGTTTTGTATTTTATTTATGATAAAACAATAAATATTAAAGAAAAAGAAAACTCAGTAACCCAGTAACTGTCCAACTTGAAATGCCCAAAATTGTTGGGTGCATCCATCTGGTATTCTACTAGTTTGCTAAAACCAGGAACCAGTTCTCTCCGGTGCCTGATGACAGAAGCACCATCCCATCCCAGCCTGATTCAGAGAGAACAATACTTCGAAGTCAAAGACATTTTAGAGTCATGCACACATGAGAAAAATCCAATACCTAGTTCCATGGAAAGACTTTCCATGAAAGTCTACCGATCAGAAACAGTGGGTAGATGCCCAACATATAAGAGCCTCAAGATAAAAAATTCCATGATACCTAGACAAACCCCATTGAACACAAATTATTTTGATACTGTATTTGTTTCTCTATTTCTCTTCTCCCCTTTTTTGTTTCCCATGCAGGACTAATGTCCCTAAAAAAGGGGGGGCAGAATATATGATCTGCCACCTTCAGCTTCTGTGCTTTGATGGCACCTTGTCATAAAATGCTAGGGAGGGAGGAGGAGCTATGGAATGTAGACAGTAGCAATGAGGAGAAAGGGAGAGGTGACAGGTCTGATGGAAACCAGAGGGGGACTTCCGAGTGGCAAGGCTTCGTCGATGGCGGCTGTTCCAGCCGTCAGCCCCGTTGTTTTCCGTTGGAACTGCTAAAACAGCGACGATCAGCTGTTTTGCAGCTCGGAAACCCTCTCCTCGGGAGAAGAGGGGAGGGTGAGCATTCAGGTAGGGGTAGAGCTCCCCTAGACCCCCAGAGTTTAAATTCTGGGGGTAAAGGGTGAGAGCCCCCCCGAAGCCTGAATTTGCTCTGGACTCGGGGACTCTTCTGCTCCAAGGCTTTGGAGCGGAGCAGGATGCTGCAACCATCCCTGCAATCAACAATTAACTTTGGATTACTTGGATGCAGGGAGAGCTGTGCAGGAAAATATTGAAACAGCAAGTATTTGAACTTTAACTCTGGTTTACTTTGAAAGAAAAAGTTGCAAGTGGTGTGGAAAGTGAAAGTGCGCAACGGAAATTAACTGGGTGTTAAGATGGCTTCTAAATCAACCAAAGCTTCTGTTCCTAGAAGTGCTGGTGCTTCACCAGTTCAGCATTCTTCATTACAGGCTGAATCAAAATAATTTGAGATTGGATGCTAAAATGTTGGAAACTGAAAATATGATGGAAAAGATTGATGATTATGTAGTTATGATATAATATAGAGATATGGAGTTTGCTTTGAGGATTAGAGGATTGAAAGAGGATCCAAAAGAAAACTTGAAAGAGTTATTGGCACAAGCCCTCGAACCGATCTTGGAGCGTCAAGCAGAAGAATATTATGGCGGATATAGACAAAATATTTCGTGTCAATTCTTGGATTGCCAGACAAAGAAAATTACCTAGAGATGTGGTGGTTTATTTTACAAAGAGATCAATTAGAAACGTGATTATCCAAGCCTTTTATAACAATAGATTTAAAGTTGCTGAGCAAGAAGTTTTAATTCTGAAAGAGATTCCTCCAAGAATTTTAAGGAGAAGAAAAGAATTTGGTTTTTTGGCAGATGAATTAAAGAAACGGCAGCTTCAGTTTAGATGGGAGATTCTAGTAGGCTTGGTGGTGAATTATGCTGGCACGTGATATTGTCTTAATACAGTTTTGAAGGCACGAGATTTTTATTCTCTCATATTGAAGGCAGGTCCTCTGCCATCTCCAGATTTCAAAGGAAGGAAGGATGAAGGAGAGACAGGGATGTCCGTTATCACCTTTGTTGTTTGTTTTAACATTGGAAATATTATTGATTAACATAAGAGACTCAAATAAAATTAAGGGAATTAAAATAAGAGATCAAGATTATAAATTGAGAGCGTTTGCGGATGACTTGGTTATTACATTAAGTCAACCGACTTACTCAGTTGTAGATTTGATGGAGATAATATTGTTATATGGAAAAATTTCTGGATTTAAGATAAATACGCAAAAAACCAAAATTTTGTCTAAAACTATGACTACAGAACAAAAGGTTGTTTTAGAAGAGCTAACTGGATTTGAAATAGTTAAAAAGATTAAATATTTGGGGGTATATCTTTCAGCTTCAAATGTAAAATTATATAAAAAAATTATGAATTGTTATGGTCAAAAATACAAAAAGAGTTAGATAGTTGGGAAAAATTACAATTATCTTTATTGGGAAGAATTGCAGCAGTAAAAATGAATGTTTTGCCAAAATTTTTATTTTTGTTTCAAATGATACCTATACTTAAAAAAGATTCAAACTTGGAGGAATGGCAGAAAGGTATTAATAAATTTGTTTGGGAAGGGAAAAGACCAAGAGTTAAATTTAAGATAATGCAATATGTACGTGAAAGAGGTGGTCTTAAAATGCCCAATTTTAAATTATATTATGAGGCTGCTGCTTTATCATCAATTAGTGATTGGTTTAATTTAACACAAGGGAGATTATTGAATATTGAGGGTTATGATTTGTTATTTGGTTGGCATGCATATTTATTGTATGACAAGAAGGTGGATAATGTTTTTCAGATACATATATTAAGGTATGCTCTGTTGCAAGTTTGGAAAAAATATCGACATAAGTTAAATTATAAAATACCAATTTGGGCAATACCTAAACATGCAATAGAAAATATAAATGTGGGATTTAAACATGATCTGACTACATATAAAGAAATTCTTGGGATGGAAAGGAATGTATGGCAATTAAAGCCATATAATATTTTAAAAGAAAGGAAAATAGTACAAACTTGGTTCCAGTATGGGCAGCTACAAGCTAGATGGAAAGAAGATCAGAAAGTTGGTATTTCAATAACTGATGGAAATTTGGTAAAACAAATCAGAGATCAAGGTCAAGCACATATAAGAAGGATATATAATGCACTGATAGAAATAGACTCAGAAACGGAACTTGTTAAAGATTGTATGATAAAGTGGGCCCAGAATTTTCAGGAGGTTATTACAATGGACACTTGGGAAAAGATATGGGTCAGAAATGTAAAATTTACATAGGCTCAAAATTTAAGAGAGAATTTTTATAAAATGTTTTATAGATAGCATTTAGATCCTAAAAAATTAGCAAGTATGTATCCGAACTGCCAGCCTAAATGTTGGAGGTGTGGTTGTGAGGATGCAACGTATTATCATATATGGTGGACTTGTAAAAAAGTCAAAGCTTTTTGGATTAAAATTTGGTGGAACATGCAGAAGATATTTAAGAAAAAGATAAGATTTTAGCATATTTGAAAGAACAATCGCAACAGAGATACATTGTGGAATGGAAAAGATGGATCGAATATATTCAGAATAAATATGGGACTAAAAAGTTTCATTTAGCATTTGAATAACTATTAGTTTTATATGATGTATTATCAAAAAGGTAAAGGCTCCCCCGCACATGAGTGCTAGTCGTTTCTGACTCTAGGGGCCGGTGCTCATCTCCGTTTCAAAGCCGAAGAGCCAGCGCTTGTCCGAGGACGTCTCTGTGGTCATGTGGCCGGCATGACTAGACGCCAAAGGCGCACGGAACACTGTTACCTTCCCACCGTAGTGGTCCCTATTTTTCTACTTGTATTTTTACGTGCTTTCGAACTGCTAGGTGGGCAGAAGCTGGGACGAGTAACAGGCGCTCACTCTGTTATGCGGCACTTGGGATTCGACCTGCCAAACTGCCGACCATCTGATCGACAAGCTCAGCGTCCTAACCCACTGAGCCACCGCGTCTCTAAAGATGTATTATTAGTTATTCATTATTTGTTAGTAATTTAGTTATGTTTAAGGGGAGTTAAAGTGTGATAGAATTTAATGTGTTTTTTTAGTTAGTTAGCATATTTTAGCTTAAGTTTGTAAAGTTAATACCCTGTATTCAGCTCTGGGAAGTTGGGGGGGAGGGCAAGGGGGAGGGGAGGGGGAGGGAGGGAGTTTATGTTTTTAAGAATGTATCTTAAAACTTTTCAATAAAAAAAGGAAACCAGAGGCATGTATCAGTCTTCAAGGATACCTGGCCTGGGAAAAGAATGTGAAACTGCACCAAGTGGTGCCAACCATCTAAGCTGTTCCCCAGACATCTAAACCGTACACGAATGGACAGAGATAGATTAGTCTAGGGGAAAGGGAAAAATATTTTGCTTGGGAATCTTCAGATCTAACCTTTCTTTTGTTGCAACCACTTAACGTTAGTAAAAGAACCTATCACTTCAATCAAATGGAATCGAGGGTCTTTCCTAGGATCCTGAGCTGGGGCCGACCTGACATGTTGACTTTTTTTGATGTGCATCTAACAGTAGTCATACCTTACAGATGTGTGCAATTTTCTAACAGTTGTATCAGTAATGAAATAATTTGGCATTTGCATCTGCATAGCAACAGCCACTAGGGGGCGTTGGCCTGGACGGTTTTGGCAGGAAGTCTAGTTTCGGCGGGAAACCTAGGGCCAACCCCATTGGCTGGCCGCCTACCTGGCCGGGTATATAAGGAGGCCAGGTAGCCCTTGTTCTTCAGTACGCACCCCCCACAATAAAGAGCTGAACATGTACTCCAGCTGGCGTCTCTTCCTTGCGTTGGATCCACTACATTACAGGTTTTTTTTCTCTTCCCCTTTTTAAGATGCAAACCACAACAGTTCTTTTTCTCTGGTAGTTCCCTGGTTCTCCAGGATCTGAAAGATATGGTTGAATGGTTCCAAGATACTTATGGGAGCATAATCTTTTTAAGGCAGAAAGAACTTAGTCCAGCCTTATTATTTTTAACTAAGGCATCCAATGCAGGATAAAAAATAGATCACAAAATTCAAAATATTTTGTGCAAAACATACATATATTGAGCTAGCTCAAAGTTATCAAATGGTAATATTTTCAACTTTCAATAACTATCACATTTTAAAAAACAGGAAAAAATGTAGTAAGCTTTCTAGCTCAGAATCCAAAAAGATCTTGACAGACTTGAGCAATGGGCCCTATCCAACAAAATGATATTTAATGTGAAAAAAGCAACGTTTTACATCTGGGCAGGATAAACCAAAGGTACAAGCACATATTAGGCAAAACCTGGCTCAAAAACAGTAACTGAGAGGGACTTTGGAGTCCTAGTGGATGATCACTTAAACATGAGTTAGCAGTGTGCATCAGCAGCCAAAAAACGAATACAATGCTTGGTTGTATAAACAGGCATAAAGTCAAAACCACGTGAAGTATTAATACTGCTTTATAAAACCTTAGTAAAGCTACATCTGTAATACTGCAACCAATTTTGATCACATGACAAAAAAGATATTGAGATTTTGGAAAAAGTGCAAAGGAGCAACTAAGCTCACGTTCCACCTTAGCCATGCAAGCCACTTTTTGACTGGCCAGTCACCCTCTCTTAGCTTAACCGACGTCATAGAGTTATTGTGGGGAAATAGGAAAGTTGGATGTGTTCTCTGGCTTGAGTTATTTGTAAAAAGGAAGGCGGAATACAAATAAAAATACAACATTTTCTAAACCACCATATTGTTCATGCAAAAATTTTCAGGTGATAATAAACATTTATTAGCCTAATTGCAAAATAGTCTGAAAGTTTTCGTTTCAAGGAGGAGTAAACCTCAAGTATGATGGTTTAAAGAGATATAAAATAGAGGAAAAAAGGAAGATATGTTGCCAGTGCGTAAGTATCATCTTCCCGTTTTCCCCCATAGCTACCAAAAATAGATTTGTCTCTCCAAAGGACACATAAAAGGCATCAAAGTAACCTCTACGCAAGCTCGTTTACAAGGGAAGCATGCGCATTTATTAAAAATGTGTCTGAAATTCATTCGGCCCAACTCGGTTTTCCTTGTTGATTTCCACGCCGCTGTGTCATTGGTTTATTTTCTTGCTCGCTTACAACTCCACCCGGTCTTCTTGATTGGTTTGGCGGGCCACGAAGTTTTCAGTCCGGCTCTTTCCTTTTTTTTTTTTTTGTACTTCCATTGGCTATCTTTACTCCGTCTCCTGGCTCCTCCTTTCAGCTATCCACCTTCCGACGCCATGTATCGCTCGTTATCTCCTTTCCACCGTTTTTGTTGTGTGGCCCTCGCTGTCAAGTCCCAGTTCCGAAGCGTTCGTCTGCTGAGTTGTTTCTACAATCAGCCCCACCAACGAGGAATGGTGAGCGTGTAATTTCTTGTGTCGGGAAAGGGGACCAGAATAAATTTTGGAAGGTGACCTTGGACAGTCTCTGGGTGTACCGGCTGCTAGGGGGTGATGGGGGGGGGGGGAGAAGGAAGACCGCGAGGATAGAAGGGGATTCCTCTCATTGCGCCCTTGACGATATTAATACTGCAGAGAAGGATGAGGAAATGACGCCATCAAGTTGAACGCCTCCAAAATACACATGGTGGAAGGCCCTCGTTAAAGTGGTTTCTAAAATACAAATGTGTACTATCTGATACTAATCAAGATAATTAAGAAGGAACAACAACATCGTTGAGCAATAAACTAATAAGAACAATGCCGGTTGCACGTTAGGAACGAGAACTGAATATACTGAGGCACTAGCTGCAAAATCCAAATCATGGCCTTGTAAAATTCATGCCATTATCAATACAGTAATGCTAAAAAAATCCTTGTGACGTATGCTATTGCTCATCTAATCAAAGAAAATGTATATGATGCCTTTCAGAATCAAACTGCAGATCTTTCAAAGTGATATAACTTATAGCTGCTGTTTACATGGCCGCCCATCTCAAACTAATGACTGGGCATTGGAGGTTTTTTAAATACATTTCGTTCACATCTGCTTGGAGATAAATTCTGCCAAAAGTCTTCCAGAAAATTCTTGATTTGTTTTCCTGATAGCTTTTATCTTCCAAAGAGTGAGAGATGTGCTATCTTTGACTAAAATGGAAGTCACAGGAACAAGGGCATTATGTTCACTTAAAGCTGACATTTTAAGTGAAATTAAATCTTTAAGAACTCCTGGTATTAGTTTTGCCAAGATAAAATAAGCAAGTAGGTTGAAACCAGACTAGTCTACGTTCACTGCATTTGCATGGGTGAGAAATTTGATTTCTCTACAGTATAATAAGAACTTTCATTGGATGTATAGGAATGATTGAAATTGTATCATAATTATCCTCAATAGTTTGCAATAAATTTATCCTCAATAGTTTGCATCCTTATTTATTTAAGATATTTATGTAGCTTCTGCTCATTGGTTTATTGGCTGTTTGTGCCAGTTCTAGTTTTTGGTGAAAGAAACTTTGACCCTGGAGAGGTAGTGAAATAAGAAATAACTTAGAAAAGAGCAATTGTTCTTGTTCTGAAAAAAGAGGGAGAAGGGAAACTGCAAATACTAAACTTGGAAGGACTTTAGAACAGATCAGAAATATATTGATTTCTAAGATAACATTGTGTAGATATATTTTGACAAAACTTTTAGCAGACTACCCCATATATACTGATTAGCAAACTAATAGATATATATAACTGAGTCGAAAATCATTCAGTATGTTTATCAATGGTTTTCAACAAATTGAAGAGAAATATCAATTAGGAAGCTGCTGTATTTAGTCTTGGATCTTGTAGTTAGCATTTTCATGCATTAGGTGAAGAGTTTTATCAAATTTGTAAATAGCTTAAAATTGGGTGGAATATATTTTTGAAAAATATATAAAATTGAAAGGATCTTGGTATATTTGTAAAATAGATTGAAAATAAAATAAAATTTAAAGAGATTCATGCAAAATTCTTTACTTATTAAACTGAAATTTTGCATTGATTATCATTGGAAAATCAGGTGCAATGTAAACTGTTGATAATCATCTATAAAGCTCTATATCAGGCATGTCAAACTCGCAACGTCACATGACATCGCGCGACGTATCGGAACTTTTTCCCATTGCCGAAAATGGGATGGGCGTGGTTTCTTCATGATGCTCCGGCCCGCGGGCCGGCAGTTTGACACCCCTGTTCTATAGGATTTGGATTCCTTTGAGATTGTCTTTCTCTTACTATTTCTGCCTGGTCAGTATGGTACAATACAGTTGGACACTCCTCGTCCCAGGTATAAAATATTGCCACTTTTTGCAATCTAGATGACCTTTTTTTGTAGCTGTGCTAAAATATCTCCCTAAAGTTCTAATAGCGTAAACCCCATTGGGCTTTCATAAAGCTGTGGAATCAACACTTTTAGCAAGCCCTGAATTTTTCCTTCTGATATGTATGATTATGTAATATTGTCTGTTTTGTTATTGATATTTTTTAACAATTGTTTTAAATTTTGTATGTATTATGAGTTATCTAGAGTTACTTAAGTGATTGAAATGGCATTCATATAAGGAGGAGGGAAAGGATACTTGCCAATTGTACTGTACTTGTGTAAAAGATCCTGAAATACTAATTGGTTTATAGTGTGGGAAGTCAGCCTTCCCCCTGAGAATGAAACATTAAAAGGGCAGAATATTATATTTCCTCAAAGGATCTCAAAGAGGCAGAAAAGCATGCCATTTTTCTTTTCTTTTTTGTAATATATTTTATTGATTTTTTAAAACATAAATCACTTAATAATTGGTGAACAGTGTGTTTTCTGGGTTACATTTGTAAAACAATCACTAACAATTGATTTCTACAATCTATAATCCACATAATAGATTTCCTCTTTTCCCAAAATATCCTCTTTTGCAAACATTGAGTTAATACAATTCTTATTGCTTTGACAGATAACAATTAAATATATAATTTTTCCCAATAGTCCTAAAAATAATAATCACATCAATATATTTCTTTTCTATCCAATCATTCTGTTTGCCAGTTTTTCTTAATAGCCCCAAGTCTCCCTCCCTCAAGCAGAAACCAGCTCTGTAGAAATGCAGAAGTAATAATCCATTCAGGAAGGTTGGAGCGTTCCAGCTTGAAGCTTAGGAAGACAAAGACACCTAAAATCTACCTACCCCACCCAAACTCTAGGACAGGACATAATAGGATTAACCCACAGTGCCAAAGGGGCACAGTCAGTACATGACACAGGGAATACAAAGCCTCAAACAGGAACAGGAAACAACTCCAAACAAAAGCCCAAGAGGATATAAAACCCACTCCCTATTACGTGTGCTTTTTTCTTCCAGAGCCATCTTTCTGTTTGGCTCTCTCCTCTTCAGTAAACTATAACCTTCTTTCTAAAGCAGTTGCCATGTTGTGTATTCCCAACTTGGACTGGACCCTGATGAAGACTTTTCCTTCAACAGTTCGTTATGGGAAAATGCAGCTTTTTAGTATTTCAGTATTTTACTTTTCTAAATCATGGGCAGTAGTTCTATATTTTCTTTGTCATTGCTCCCCCTCATGTACTCTGCCTAGATCTGGATTCCACATTTAAATAATGAGAAAAACTGGAACAGATTCAGGGAAGAAGAATTGGGAGAAAAATTCTTCTTGGAATTAGGTTCAACCTAAAAGAAGCTAGGCCTTCTTCTTATGAAAAAAGTGAACATGATAGCACCCTTTCAATACTTGAAAAGATGCCTCACAGAAAAAGACATGTTCTTTAATGTAACCAGAGTGCAGATGTAAACTATAGACTTAAGTTCTACAGAATCAGATTCTAACAGAAATGGAATCATTAATTTGGGGTGGTGGAGGGACAGGATTTCCCTTTCACTTCCTATGTTTCAGAAAAAGTTTTATTATATATTCAGAAAAGATTGCCATTTTTCTGGAAACTTGCATAGAACTTTTCTCTTCCAATCCTGTGATTTCAAGTCAATCCTTTTTCTGACGCTTTTACTGACCAGGTTCTTCTGGCTGTCCTGCAATAGTAAGGTATGTCTCTGATGTGTGCCCTGTTTGTTTGGAATAGATATATAAAGTGTATGGTATATAGTACTGTGAAGTATAACATTAGATTCACCAGTATTAATTCAGAAAAATATATATCTACACCTGATAAAATAAAAGCCTGGAAAACTTGTAAAATGTGTGATCTTTAGTAAAACATAGGATTGGAAGGGACTTTGGAGGTCTTTTACTCCAACCCTCTGACCATGGCAGGCAATCCTGTACCATTTCAGACTTTCTTTGGGATAGGATAGAATAGAACAGAATAAAAAAAAAACATTTAAATGTACACTAATCAGCATACATTAAAATGAAATTGCATTGCATTCAGCTGTCAAAAAAATGCTATTATGCATATACCCACATACCCAGACATATATGACACAGAAACATCACTGTCTAGTTCGAACCTGTACATATACATGGAAAAAAATTGCAAATTGATGGGATGGATACATGTGATCATAGAAAAACAGGATAACAAAATAAAATAAGTTGGAAGGGACCTCCAGTCCAACCCCTCCCAAGCAGACCATGTACCATTTCAGACAAATGGCTGTCCAATCTCTTAAAAACCCCCAGTGATGGAACACCCACAACTTCTGGAGGCAAGCTGTTCCACTGGTTGATTGTTCTCACTGTCAGGAAACTTCTTCTTAGTTCTAGGCTCCTTTTCTCTTTGATTAGTTTCCATCCATTGCTTCTTGTCTTGCTTTCTGGTGCTTTGGAGATTAAGTTGACATTGTCTTCTTTGTGGCACTGCCTCAAATATTAGAAGACTGTTAACATGTCACCCATAGTCCTTCTTTTCTATAGATTAGATCAGCGGTCCCCAACCTTTGTGGCTCAGTGGTCCAGCAGAGGGGGAGAGGAAAGGGTAAACGGGCCATGTAATTGGTGGACCGCCGCACATGCGCACAGCTCAATTTGAGCAGTGGGCAAACACACACATGCATAGCTCTATGTGTAAGTTGAGCTGCACGCACATGTGCAAGCGTGCCAGTCCTCCACTCGTGTAAGTCATCACACGGCCCAGTTGCAAATAGGCCATGGTCTGTATTGGCCCACAGCCCAGGGGTTGGGAACCCCCTAGACTAGACATACCAAATTCTTGCAACCATTCCTCATATATTTTAGTCTTCAGCCCTTAATTATCTTTGGTGCTCTTCTTTGAGCCCTTTTTAAGAGTCTCAAGATTTTTTAATATTATGGTGATGAAAATTGGATACAATAATCCAAGTATGGTCTTTCCAAGGCATTATAAAGTGATACTAACACTTCACATGATGTTGATTTTATCCTCTATTAATGCAGTCTAGGACGGTGTTGGATTTCTGGGTGGCTGCAGCACACTGCTAGCTCATATTTAAGTGGTTGTCCACTAGAACTCCTAAATCCCTCTCACTGCTGTTGAGCCAGGTTCTACTTACTCCAAACCTGTGTAATTGGCTTTTCTTACCTAAGCATAAAACCTTACTTTTTTCACCATTAAATTTCATTTTGTTAGATAGGGCCTAGTAGTGTTCAGGTCTGTTGAGATTCTTTTGGATCTTGAGCCTGTCTTCTGGAGTGTTGGCTATTCCTGCAAGGGGATTGGTGTCATCTGCAAATTTGATGAGTTCTTTTTCTATCCCCTCATCGAAATCTTTTATGAAAATGTTGAAGAGTACTGGACTTAAGACAGAACCTTGAGGTATCTCACTGTTTATTTCCCTGCAGGTAGATATAGTCCCTTTAAGGATTACAAGTGGAGTGTGATTTGTCAGCTACTTAAGAATCCTTCTGGTGGTGAAGTTGTTATCCCATATTATTCTAGCTTACTAAGCAGCAGGTTGTGATCTACTTTTATCAAATGCCTTTCTGAAATCCAAGTATAGTATGTCCACAGCATTTTGCTAATCCACTAATTTAGTCACTGTCAAATAATGAAATAAGTTTTGTTTGACATGATCTGTTTTTGACAAACCCGTGTTGGTTTCTAGTTATAACTTTGCTTGCTTTTAGGTGTTTGCAGATCTTTTGCTTGATTATTTTTTCCAGGATTTCCCCCGGTATTGATGTCAGACTGGTTGGTCTGTAGTTTCATGGCTCCAATTTCCCCCCCTTTTTGATGATGGGAACCACATCAATTCTTTTCCAATCCTCTGGTAGTTCCCCATTGTTCCAATATCTTTGAAAGATTTGGTTCGGTGGTTCTGAGATCATGTCTGCAGCTCCTTCAGAACCCTGGGATGTAATCTGGTCCTGGTGATTTGAATTGGTCTAGGGCAGGGGTGGGCAACCTCGGTTCTTTATGACTCATGGACTTCAACTCCCAGAATTCCTGAGTCAGCTGACTCAGGAATTCTGGGAGTTGAAGTCCATGAGTCATAAAAGAACCGAGGTTGCCTACCCCTGGTCTAGGGTGGACAGGTGTTCTCTTAGCATTTTCTTGCCTTTTGTAACTTGTATTGTCTGTTTTATGCATTTTCGCAATATTGTATCCAAATGTAGTTTTGGGGGCTAGGAAGAGAACATGTTGAAACTGAGAGAGAATGCTTTTTGGTTTTTGTTTTTAAAGGGTTTGATTTGGGCAGAGTTTGGTTTGATAGAAGAGAATAATTGTATGAGTTGAACTATAGGTTCCTTGGTATTCTCACAATTTGGTTATTTTTTTGCAGATGTTTCATTACCAACTTAGTAACGTCATCAGTGCTAGAAGGGAGTGGGGTTTACTCTCATTTTACATACTAGTGGTTTGCCCTGTCAGTGTCAGTGGGAGTGGTCTTGGTGGTTCTTTGATTAGGCTGTTGTTTACTGTTAAGTTGTCTGTCTGAATTGGTAGTCCCTTTATTGTGGTATTGTTTACTTTTTGATTGTTGATCTAGTGTTAATCTTAATTTTAATATCTGCTCATCTGGGTGTTGTTTGCTGGGGAGAGATACTTTGATGTTTTTGTTTTCTTTTTGGCTTTTTGATTGTCTCTTGAATAGTAATGCAGATACTGTTTGTCTGTAGGTGTTTGTTCATGATTAACTTGTCTGAGTGCCAGGCTTTCAAGAAATTTCTAGTGGGTTTTTTTGGACTCCATCTATGATGCTCACAGTTTCCCAGTTGAAACTATGGTTAAGTCTGTTGTCTTGTGAAATTAAGGAATTTTCATGTCTTCTTTTTTTTATAAGATTTTAATTGATTTTTTTCATACATTCAATAGTACTTGTTCAACAAACATGTCTGAGTTTTACATTCACTAACACAGATTTAATTCCTAATCATTTATTCTTTTCTCTAGCCATTGATAAAATAAGTCCCATGTTTGATAACATTGTTTCTTCTTTTTCTTTCAACCTCAAAGCCAGTCTATCCATCTATACACATTCTAGTATTTTTTTTTTATTATTTCTTCATCTGATGGTATTTCTTCATTTTTCCAGTATTGCACAAATACTTGTCACTGTTGTGACATGCAAAATCAAATATATGCTTTATTTGTTAGTCTTTTCTGGCATGATACCTAATAAAAAAATTCATGTTTAAAATCTACATGTTTTCCCAACATCCTTTCTAGCCACCTATGTATTTTTTTCCAATAACTCTTTGCTTTGGCACATGTCCACCAAATATGGTAATAAGTACCTGACTTGTGTTTACATTTCCAACATCTATGTGACATGTTTTTAAACATTTTTGCTAATCTTGCTGGTGGCAAGATAAGCATTTTATATAAGTTTCTTTATATAAGGAGTTGACATTGTCAATTTATAGTTTCTTTCCCACAAGTTTTGCCATTTTTCTAATTCTATATTATATCCCAAAAAATTTGCCCATATTATCATTGTTTCTTTGACTTGTTCACTTTCCATTTTCAAATTCAATAGAAAATTATAGATTTTCTTAATTAATTTCTCATCAGAGATTAATAATATCTTATCAAACAAGGTTTGCTCCTTATAAAATCCATACAGTTTAACATCTTTATCATATCTAACTTGCATTTTGTAAGTATGTCCACCATGATAGATTTATACCCTGACTTTCCATTTCTTGTTTAGATTTTAAATTCCCTTCAGAATTTAGAGTATCTCTGTATGTCCAGATTTTTTCAAAATCAACTAAATTTGTATGTACAAATGCTTCCATTGTTGAAACCCGTCCTGGAATTTTCAGGTATATTTTACATTTTATTTTTTCCCATGTTACTAGTAATGCATTTCTTATATAGTGGTTTTGAAAGTACTTATGGATTTTATTTTTTCCATACCATAAAAAAGCTGCCAACCCAGTTGTAAATCATGTCCCTCCAGATATAACAACCTTTTGTTTCTAAGAGTTATCCATTCTTTTACCCATGTTAATACAGATGCTTGATAATATAATACCTACTCTGGCAAACCAAAACCTCCTTGGCTTCTTGTAACATTTTCATCTTAATTCTAGCTTTCTTTCCTTGCCAAATGAACTTCAAAATTAATGAATTTAAATCTTCAAATATTTTTTTCAAGTTTTATAGGTATTGTTTGGAATAGAAACAAAATTTTTGGTAATATATTCATCTTCACTGTAGCAATTCTTCCTAATATCGACAGTTGCAGATTTTTCCATTTTTCAAAGTCCAGTCTTATTTGATTTAATAATTTTGTAAAATTATCTTCTTTTATTGTTGAACATCTTGGTATTAAGTATATTCCCAGTATATTTTTAACTATTTGTAGTCTATTTTTATGACATTTTGTTTTGTTTTGTTTTTTGCTTATCTGAGAGATTTTTTTAACTTACTTTAGTTTTTTCTCTGTTTATTTTCAGTCCTGCTATTTCTCCATACTGTTCTATCTACTCTAGTAGTTTAGGGATTGTCTCCAAAGGTTCTTCTAGAACAGGGGTGTCAAAGTTCTTTCATCAAAGTCTTTTGCCTTCCAAATTGAGTCCAGTCGATATCTTGTATTATTGCAGTTGATAAGGATCCCTTCTGGCATCAGCCATCTGAAGTTTATACCTTTTGCAATTAGCTTTGTAGTTAAGAAAGTGACACTGTCTTCGAGTGTCTTTTATCCTCTTAGGGATCTGCTTTAAAATACCACAATTTCTTTATTCTTATATTGTAATGGTTCATCTATGACTCTTCTCAGTATTTCATCTCTTATTGTTTTCTTTATAAATCTTACATGGACATCTGGGGCTGCTAGATCTTTGGTTTACTTAGGATGTTTTAGAGGGAATTAGTTCTTTTGTGTGCTATGATAATGCCATGTGGTTATAATAGTCTGGTGCTAGTTATTAATGAATGGTAGTGTTATCATTTTAATAGCTTGTGTTGGTGGTACTAAAGTATATTGAATTGAATGGTCAGGCACTTTTTGATAAAGTTGCTTGGGCATCCATTTTGTTGGAAGATATTGTACAGACAACCTGTTTCTTTTTTCTGATGGTGAAGGTTGCTGCAATGTTTGTGCTCATCTAAATAGTGTTCTTACATAGCTTCTCTTGTGGGAAGTTGGGTTGTTACTTCAATAGAGGAGCATTTGGTGTGAGTAGTTTTACATTAGATGTGTATTTCTAAGCATTGCCTCTGCTGATGGGAATATACAGGAAGGGTAGCTTTTTGTTTTCATCTTCCCTTGTTAATTTTGTTCCCTCAAAGATGTTGATACTTTTGTGTGTATTCTCTAGTTGGTCCTCTAGATAGAAATTGGTTTTCTTCTATGAAGCAATAAGAAATACAGTAATTAGAATCTGATAATTTTCTAATTACAGTCATAGACTCTTATCAAATTACTTTTAAGAAGGCAAAGAAATCTGTTTGCCCCCTTTTCATGCAAAATTGGATATTGAAAATCTGTATAGCATAATCATCCCAAACAAACATGCACTTTAGTCTATGATCTGTTCTGCATCCTTGCTATCATGCTAGTCACAGAGGAGGATATAATTTTTAATGCTGTTTTTAATGGCAATTTTGTCTTTACAGGAGTATCTTAAAATTAGATAATATTTAGAACACTTTTGGCTAAATTACTTTCTATATTCTATCACTTTTGCCCCTAAAACTAATCTGCATTTTATAACTCAGCAAAACACAATCGTGCTTGGTTCTTTAATATACTTGGGTATTGCAATATATTAATTGACAAATAATATTCTTGATTTATATGTGTTTTGTAAAGGAATAGACAGCAGAATCAGCGGTTTTTACAAAATTAATTACCCATTACATCATGTAATAGCAAAACAATATAATTTATAATTAGTTGTTTTACAAAACAATTAAAAAAGCAACTGCATTTATTCTTAACCTTCTGTCCTACTTTAATGATATGGTGCAATCTTGTATGGTGGCCAATTCGTTATTTAAAAGTAAATGTATAACTGGTTGAGAAAAAATGCTTAAACTCTGACCTGTGATTTGGAAAGAAGTCATCAAGAAACCGTATGTATTTGGAAAGTTTTGAACACTATTTTGTAATCTTGAGTTATTTTAAAGTTGCTCTTATCAGGATTCTGGAATTTTCTTTAGGGTTAACTTTAGATGCAAGTATAGTGGTACCTCAGTACTCATCTTTAATTAGTTCCAGGAAGCATGATGAATACTTAAAAATGATGAGTACCAACAAATCTCGTGACTTACCACATAACCCTTTGTTTTGGGAGAGACGGACTTCTGTATGTCTCTTTTCTTATGTCAGCGATCTTTCTAGCATGGCCAACTTCTTGTCCATTCTCCGTAACTGTCTTGTATATTACTTGTATATTCAGTTTTCATAGCATCATCAGTGTAGCGTACATCTATATACAATCTATAATGACTCTGTCTATATCATTAGCATAGCACAGCTTATTGATAGTAGTCCTGTCAGGTCTGCCATCTTCAGCTGCTTTGGTTCTCTGGCATTCTGCCATAAACCAAAATGTGGGCGGGAAGGAATTTGGGGAAGCTTGGGCTGGAGAGAAGAAGACACATAAAAGAGGGGAGGAAAACAAGCTGACAAGAATCACGGGAATGGACACCTGGTCTGGGAATGGAATATGAAACTACTTTGAGAAGCACCTGGCACAGACATGTCAAACTCGTGACGTCATGTGACATGCAACGCATCGGAGCCTTTTCGCCATTGCCAGCAATGGGGTGGGTGCGGCTTCTGGATGACGCATCCAGCCTACAGGCTGGCAGTTTGACACCCCTGACCTAAATCAAAGCAGTTCCCAAAGCATCAAACCAGGATTGGATACTGTTGAACTGGTCAAGGGAGGAGGGCCAGGGAAAGGGGAAAATTGTAAAATTTTGTGCGGAAATACTCAGACTTAACTACTTTCACTGCAATCACTTAACTTTAGTAAAAGAACCTATTACTTCAACCAAAAGGAGTTGAAGGTCTTTCTTTCCTAAGGATCTAAATTGGGGCAAGTCTGACGAGTCCTTTTAAAGACCTATTTTTACATGATATGGTCAATACCATATTGTGGAAAGTGGTTGGCTTCTTCCATTTGGATGTGCTTAATGCCAACCTTATGTTTCATTCTGTTTCTCCTTATTGATTCACAGTATTTGAATTTTTTAAATTGGGACACACATTTTTATACATGCCAGTTTAAAAACAAGAGTATTTATTTGTATGTTTAGTAATCTTTTAAATTTACAGGCTTCTTCATTTAATTTGCCTTTTCCCTTTTTAGGCTAGTCAGTCATCATTTAGAACTGAATATGATACTTTTGGTGAACTCAGTGTTCCAAATGACAAGTATTATGGTGCACAGACTGTGAGATCTACAATGAATTTTAAGATTGGTGGTGCAACTGAACGGATGCCAGTAAGTTATTCAAACCTGAATTTATTCTCTGAATATAAACTTTGATCTAGTATAGATATATATTTACTCAGAGTTAAGGGTTAAAAAAGTAGGTTTCCAAATTATGTCTGCTTCTCATAAACAAGCAGGTAAGTGAGAAAGTAGGACAGTGTGCCATTCCTAATCCTTAAATACTAATTAGTTAATAAATATACAGACCAATGATAGCTTGTAAGATGTATTTCTTACCTTTGAATTTTAGAATACTCCACAATTAATTTTATTCCTAATAGCTGAAAAGTAGTTAACAAGCAATTTCCAAAAGTGATTAGAAAAGGAAGTATGCAAACTTAGTGCTCTTTTAAAGGCATCAACAGTGGTTTCAGCAGGATCACCATGCTATTGTTTCCACTGTTTGAAGTATTTGTGGGTGATCTCAAATACTCTTCTTATACAGAGAGGAAATATGAAGAGCTGAGGTACTCACTAACTCTTTATTCCACCATGATTGTTGACTGCTCTTCAGTTTGCCCTTTCTGCCATGAAGTCACTAATTATTTAGATTTGTATGAAAAAATTCTCATATAATAGCAATATTCATTGATAACTAGCAATTCGAAAGCACGTAAAAATGCAAGTAGAAAAATAGGGACCACTATTGTGGGAAGGTAACAGCGTTCCGTGTGCCTTTGGCGTCTAGTCATGGCCACATGACCACGGAGACATCCTCGGACAAGCGCTGGCTCTTCGGCTTTGAAACGGAGATGAGCACTGGCCCCTAGAGTTGGAAACGACTAGCATGCATGTGTGGGGGAAACTTTACCTTTTAACTATTAAATAGTGTTGTCATATAAACATGTTGTAAATAAAATAGAAAATACTTTTAGTAAAACAAGAGTGTTGGATTTATTTAGAAGATAGCATCTAAATAAGATAGCTTCTGGTAAAACAATTTTCTATGTTTTGTATGTATTATTTTATATGTGAAGTTTTAGATTTTTCTTGAAAATCTTAGGTTCAAGTAATAAGAGCTTTTGGTATCTTAAAACGAGCAGCTGCTGAAGTAAACCAGGATTATGGCCTTGAGGCTAAGATTGCTAATGCCATTATAAATGCAGCAAATGAGGTAAGATGTAAGATGCTTGTACGACATCCTAAAATATTGTATTTAATTTTGATAGATAGATGATGATCATCTGCATAAAGTGAGATATTTCCATTTAGTCATGTGTTAAAGTATCTAATTCCCTTAACCTGTTTAAAGATGCTAGGAATGTTTCATCAACAGGGAAAAAGAAAAAAACCACTGTAAACAGATTAAAGCTGAACAAATCAGTAATGTGTTTTCTTAGCAAATTCTTTGTGGTGATTTGATAGACTAATTGAGGATCTGCTCTTCTAAAATATTTGACAGCATTTTTAAAAGTTTAGTTAGCTCAGAAAACTTTGTGGGGAAGGGTTTTCAAGTGCTAACCAATCCCAAAGCTGCATGTTCCACTGTGAGTTCGCAGAACTAGGTCTTCAACATTTTCCAAAGGCTGGAAGAGTGGATTTCCATCTCACCTCTGAGGGCAGTGTTCCAAATTCTTCATACTATCCAATTTCAATCTACTTCCTTTAAATTAGAGCTTCCTCTGCCTCTGATTTCTTTCTTGCAGGCTAAACATATGCAGTATGCCTAATACCTATTCCTTATAAAGATAGTGTCAGAATCCATTTATATCACATTCATAAATGTATGTTTAAACATACATTTATGAATGTGATATAAATGGATTCTGACACTATCTTTATAAGGAATAGGTATTAGGCATACTGCATATATGGATTCTGCCATCTCCTGAGGAAGGAGGAGCATATGTGGATTCAGCCTGCCTTAGGTTATTTCAAAGACCAAGGAAACCTTTTGAACTGGGGCGATCAAAAGGGAGGGTTAGAGAAGAAGGTATCTGGCTTGTGTTTTCTTTTAATTCTGGAGAGGAAGAAGGCAATAACCATAAAGATTTGAAGTTCCTTTTTTTTCTTTCCCAGGAAAGGGATGACACCAAATAGAAGGATGGGGGGGCTGACCAAATGGGGTTGAGGGAAGGGGGGTTGAACCGGGTACCCTTTATAAAATTTCAATTTGTAAAACAATACTAAGTCCTGTCTTGTATTCTCACAACCAAGCATGTCCTAGTAAAGATTCCTTTTGGACTAGAACTGACTCCAAGAGTTTTTGTCTTCCTAAGACGTGGTTTGGGGTGGGTCCTGACAGATACTTCTTAGCTTACAACTATTCATTCAGCAACTGTTCAGAGTTATGATGGAACTGAAGAGATGGGGTTTTGATCAGTCTGCAAAGTTGTGGCCATCACAACATTCCCATGGTCACATGATTACTGTTCAGCTGCCTGACTTGCAATTATGATGTTGTACCGTTTGGGACCTTCCCTGCTTGTTTCTCACAAGCAGAGTCAATGGGTAAGCCAGCAGGAAAGGTTAAAAGTTGTCCCATTAAGTCACTCCCACTGCTTTTTCTCCCAAGAAGTCCACTATGGAGTCCCAGTTCCCAGGGATTTCATATTCTGTAGCACTCCTTCCAGCCTACACTCTGTAGTATTCATACCCGACTGCAGCAACCTTTAACAGCCTCCAACTATCCACTTGAAGCCGCTGCCCACCACCTGAGACTGCTCCTCCCATGGCTTCCACCAACCCATTTCCTTGTGATCCGTGGTATACATACACTCTTCATTGCTTTCTTGGGACTCCCCTTCTTCCTGCTTAATGACACCCATATCCTATGGCACGGGTGTCAAACTCACCACGTCACATGACATGTCACGATGTATCGCGACTCTTTTTGCATTGCCAGCAATGGGGTGGGTGCAGCTTCGGTATGATGAAACCAGCCCGCAGGAATTGCATCACTTAGTAATGGGGATCATGATCCCAATTGCTATTGTAACCCAAGGACTATATGTAAATTTTAAATTCAGGCCTCCTATTAACCTGGTTTTTTTCCCCTCCTTAGGATATGTTTGTTATTATTACATTGAACTTATTTGTTGATGGTTGGGACTGTTTCTTGTTGACTTTTTGCTGTATCTGTTTGCTATTTCAAACATAAAAGAACACTTTTTTCCTTGATGTATGTTATATAGGAACACAAATAATAAGGTGTATGTTTTATAGGTATCTGTAGGTAAATTAAATGATCACTTTCCTTTGGTGGTGTGGCAGACTGGATCTGGAACTCAGACTAACATGAATGTTAATGAAGTCATCAGCAACAGAGCTATTGAGATGCTAGGTGGTAAACTGGGGAGCAAGGACCCAGTGCATCCCAATGATCATGTTAATAAAAGCCAGGTGAATATATTTTTCTTTTTTCTGCAGTAGCAAGTATCTCTAAGTCCATCATAATATTTATTAAATGTTGCTTAGCTAGACATAAAATATTCAGTGTGTCTCAACATGTGTGTGCATGTGTAAACTTCATTGTATTTATTGCCTGCTGCATTTCAATAAATTATATTCATATCTGAAGAAAATAACTGTTATATTCTTAGATTAAATCATGTTTGAGGTAATCTTATTGTTACATAAAAACAATTGTGGGATTTAACTGAGTGAGAACTAACTTCCTGGTATGTAATACATAACTTATGACCATGGAGATTTTCAGTCTTCCAAGTCATGGTTGTTCCAAAGGTGCTTTTTCAAGAGGCAACTGGACTTTCTTGTTTTTCTTTGAAGAAACTTAATGGATGAGAAGTGAAATGTCTTCAAAGAAAAACAAGAAAGTCCAGTTGCCTCTTGAAAAAACATCTTTGGGATATATAGCTTTTAGTTCCTATGTGGAATTCTTTCTCAAATACTGCATAATGTGTGTCAGCTTGGGTGAGTTATTAATGGTTTGAATGGTATCATACATGGCAGTACCTGGGAAGGTGGAAGCTTTTCCTAATTTTTTACCTATAGTTTAACATGTATTATTAAGGACCCCATTTTTAATTGAACTTAGGGACAGATGATGAATAATATTAAAATCAGCAACATAGTTTTCTAGAATTGCTTTACTACTGCATCATTATCCTGCCAAATGCCTAGTATTTTCCTGAACCCTACTTCTTAATTTAGCTGATGCTCACGAAAGAAATGTTCAGATAATAATTTGCTGTTGTTTTGAATGTTAAAAGAGCTCAAATGATACATTTCCCACTGCAATGCATATTGCCGCAGCATTGGAAGTTCATGAAGTGCTGTTACCAGGGCTACAGAAGCTTCAAGATGCCCTTGATGCCAAGTCAAAAGAATTTTCTGTAATCATTAAAATTGGACGTACTCATACACAGGATGCAGTTCCTCTTACCCTTGGCCAGGTACAAATCATTTTACAGTTTTATACAATGAAAAAGTATTACTTGCTTGTGAGGAAATTCTTTAAATACAATATATCTTTGTTAATTATAAAGTAATAGGTGGGTCATTTTAAACATTTGTCACATGAAATAAAATGCTGTGAAAGTTGCAATATTTCTTTTTTGTTTTTGCCAAGGAATTCAGTGCTTATGTGCAACAAGTCAAATATAGTATCACAAGAATAAAATCAGTCATGCCAAGAGTCTATGAACTGGCAGCTGGTGGCACTGCAGTTGGCACAGGACTGAATACAAGAATTGGTTTTGCTGAGAAGATTGCATGTAAAATAGCTGCACTTACAAGTAAGAAAAGACATTAAAAGTAATCTTGATGTAATCTTCAACTTGCTAGAATAAAAATGGGGGAAATGGAAAATAAGAAGAAAATGAACCTGCTGTCTTTTTGTTTTCATTCACTGAACTTTGTAAATTGGTTTATTATAGAAGTAGCAAATATTATCAATATTTATAGCAGCTTAATTGCTAGAAATGTGTCATGGTACATTCTCACTCCAATTCAGGAAGCCAGTTGGCGAAAACTCCACACTCAGGTCTGAAAAGGAAGTTTTCTTCTATAGGAAGCAAAAGGTACAAATAATCCTCCTCCTCCTCCTCGCCATTGTCTATCCACTGCAGGATGAAGGCCTGTTCTGCATGTTTCCAGCCAATATAGTCCTTAGCTTTCTTTTGCCATTTAGGCCCACAATACTTGCAAATGTTCTCATCCATTTTGTTTTAGGTCTCTTTATCAAGTGGAATCCATTCTATGACTGCCTTGGTCTACCTGCCATCAGTTCCTCTTGCTGTATGACCACCCAACTTCCATTTCAGTTCTTTTATTCTCTTGATGATACTTTTGTTTGTTCTCTATTTCATATGCAGGTCTTTTTATCTTCTCTTGTAATGCCGAGCATGTATCTTTCCATGGCTCTTTGTGCCACTGGTAGGTTTTCTATTAATTGTGAGGCTAGTGTCAGAAAGTACAAATAAGCCCCTTTAAACCAAGGAGTATATAAAATCTAATTAACAAACACTGGTAGCTCTACAGGTAGTCTTTGACTTACAGCCACAATTGAAACCAACATTTCTGTT